>NC_135502.1:188863256-189192949 GCF_052857255.1 Amblyomma americanum
TAGGTTGTGTCGCTTACAGATGTCTAGCATCAACTTCCCGTTACAATCTCCGTATTTATCCATATCCTCGATGTGGCCATTCATGTCCCCCAGCAGAATAATATTGGCGCCTTCTCCAAACTGCTTTATATCGTCATTGAGACACTTAACAAGATCCTTGTTCTCTTGCCTGCATTTGTCCCCTGTCCCTAAATAAACTACTTTTAGCCATGTCCTTTTACCGGCAGTTGTACCTGATACCCAGACATGTTCTTTGCAAGTTGACTTTATTCTTCGCCAATTTGTTCCTTAATGTATCAGCATACCTGCTACTCCTCCCTTCCTCTCCGTTGTTGTTCTGTTGGTCCCTTCCCAGACGTAGCCATCAATAAACGGTGGATCTTCAGATCCCTTAGATGCATTGTTGTTGTTGTTGTTGTCCCCGTACTATGGCATATGCCCACACAGAGGCATTGGCCAAGAATTGGGGGGCACATAAGTTTTTCAAGTAAATAAATCCTTGAAGAAATTAAAATGAATGGTAAGGACGGTAGATGTGTCTCGCATTGCGCGTACACACCTACTTCTTCGTCCTTTAACTGGTGTTCTATTTCTAACCACTTTGCTCTTTCTACCGCCTTGCATGTTTATGTACCTGATCCTGGTGTTAAATTTCTTTTTTGTAGCCTTCTTCCTGGACCTCCTAGTGGCCATTTTTTTAGGGTCAGCCGTCGTTGTTACACTTTCTACTTCGCTTCTGCCTACCCTTACGCCGTGAGCCGCAGTAGACCCCCTAAAAATCTTCTGCCCGGCCTGCCGGGCGCCAGCCGATCTCGGCTCCTAACCATCCATTAAAATGGATGCCATCTCGTGTAAAGCCTCTGCCAAAGCCTGCTCTATAGGCCCTTCCTTGTTTATGCCTGCCACTTCAGAGCCTTTCTCCTGGCTTAACTTCCTTACCTCTCAATTAACAGCCACAACGACCTTGGCAACTTCTCCGTTTCGTCCTTGCACCTCCAGCACTGTGCACATTACGATCTGGACTTGCTGTTCTATAGCGCCTAAATTGTCAACTCCCTCCGCTAATCATTCCACTACTTTTACGGCTTCACCATTCAGGACATAATTTAGTCCCGCCGCTACCACTACCAAATTGCGCTCTGCAACATTCTCAGAAAATTCGTTTTTTCTCTCTCTCAGTACTGCGTCCATTGTCCTGCCTGGGAATGCCCCGACTGCTACCCACTCATCACCCTTTACAAGCTCCATTATAGTTATTTTGCACCAGCCCAGAGTTATCCCGAACAGATGATAGAGTATCTGTCACTACCCTCCACGCCAAAGAGGAACGATACAAGCATCCTGCGCTGCCCCAAGGTCCACTGATAGGGCCCCCGAGATGGCTTCTGGTTTGATGCGCGGACTCAGCAGCGTCGGCCGATGACAGGCTTCTCGCACACCTGCAACCACCTCCGTAGACTGTGAAGCTGTGTCCTCGATGAACAGTGCAGCGCTGGCTTGCGCCCTGTAGCAGGCTTGTGGAAAGGCATCACTGCTCTGGTGTGAGGCGAGATTCGTGTGGCCTAGTGCGAACCCGACGCAAAAGAAGAACGGGGCAAGTGTTCCGCTCTTTGCGCTCCTTTTGAAGTCCACTGCGGCTACTGGAACTACTAAATTCGTCTTCAGAAAAAAACCACTTACGTACCTACCTGCGTTACATAGCCGACATTTTTATGATATCGCAACATGGATCTGAGACCCTAAAAGCATTCGTCTCGCACCGTAATTCGTTCCACTCTTGCATTAAATTCACCATCCACTACTTTACAATGGAAGTAAATTTTCTCGCCACCACTGTCCGTTTAGAAAACAGCCAGCTTCAAACCTGAGTATCCAAGAAGCCTGCAGACCGACAGCAATACTTGCATTTCACTACCCACCACTCAATACACTAAGCAACGCATATCTGTAGGACATGCAACGCGCCTGACAAGACGACGACGACTATTTGAAACACCTCCACTCAATAAAAAAAGCCCTAATGGGCAGGAACCATCCTCAGAATTTCCTTAATAATGCTTTCCAATGAGCAACCACTCGAAAATGAGGCGAGGTACTTAAATAACGAACAAGGGCCAAGAGTGAATGGCCACCTGCACTTACAACAAAATACCGTAAATAATCGTGCATAAGCCGCATTTTTTTCACCAAATTTTCTCAGGTGCGGGTAATACACGATTCCGGCTTATAGCGCCACATTAACAGACTGTGGTGGCACTGCGACTATTGTGTCAGAGAATTACAAAGCTGGCGACACATACGAACCTTTTATTTCACCATTCATCGCGGCTTTCGCGCTAATAGCCCTCGAACGAGCTCAGCTCATCGGCACTCTCCCCGCTGTCGGTCGAGTTCTATAGCTTTTTGAGATGGTGTCCGCTGACAACGAACGCCACGTGTGCAGAATCCAATGCACTTGCTGGAGGGTCGCTCGCTTCAGTCGCCCTGTCGGAGCTGTTCCATGGTTGCCCGCGGCCATCCATTCGGCATAGCACCGCCGAAATTCTGTCTTGAATGGCTGGTCACTGCAAACATCGAGCGGCTGCAGCACGCTTGTTAGGCCACCAGTAATTACGGCCAAGTCCGTTCGGTAGTCTGCCAGCCGAGTCGTCACTCGGTCTGTTAGTGCCCTCTAAAGCTGTCAAGCACAAGAAGGGCTTTGCGGCGTCGTAGGCCTCCTGTTCGGTTCTGCCACACTATTTTCAGCCAGTCTGTAGCCAATTCGTCGGTTATCGCGTGAACAATGTCCCGAGTGACCCATGGGTCTCGATACTCCGTTTTCTTGAGTCCAGTCGGAACAGCTTGATCAACGCATTCTTTAATAATGGATTTAAAGCGATGCCATAACTGTTCAACTGCATGATCCTCAAACGCAGCTTCAAATTCACTGAAACAGTTTTCCAGGTAATCGATGATGAATGTATTGTCGGCCTTTGCGTAATATTTAATTTACACATGAGAAACAGGTTCTGCAGGAGTGGTGGTGCAAGTAAACACGTTCGGCTAAATCACTTCATGATAAGATATACCATCTGCCGTAGCAACCTCAGAGTCGCCTACTTCATGTGAAAGGAACACCAAGTCTAGTATAGACTGTGATTGGGAGGATATCCGTGTAGGTTGTTTCAAGTTGTTTTACTATTTGTCTCATATTATGAAAAAAAGAGGAATCCAACAATTTTAAGGCACTCGAAATTACTGTGGGCCCAGGCGAAATCAATTCCCAATCAATATGTGGCAAGTCAAAATCACCAGTCATTAATGGCCAGGTGCCCCGATTTCTATGTTCACACAGGAACGCATTTAAGGCATCAAGAAAGTCAGGTGAAGTAGTTGGCTTCCTATAAATGGCTCGCACGAAGTGTGCACTGCCAAAAAAACAATATACTGGCCTCTATTTCGACTCACAAGGTCTGCTTCGTGTTGAATTCTTGATGTACACATGCGAAACGTTTAGTAAGGCTAATGATGGATGCTGTTTCGATAGGAAAATTTCTTTGCCTTGTGGTGCTGCCAATGTTTTTTTCTGGTGTCACGTAGGTCCTTGCTTGCATTTAAAAACCTGTTCGTCGCTCTCAATAAATTGTTGGAAGCTCGGCGCCTTCCTGTTAGGTTCTGTGTTTGTCCTTGTCTTGTCGCGCTGCTCCCTCTAGCCGTTACACAAACCCAAAGCACAACTCTAGAACAAACGTAAGCCCGAGTATTCAGCTGCGAATAAGTACAACGCTGAAGACTTGAAGACGCAGGGATGGCGTAGCGGTAGAGCATCCGCTTCGCGTGCAAGAGGACCGGGGCTCGAATCCCGGTGCCGCACAATTCTCCACCAGATTAAAAAAAAACTCCGCGTGTCGATGGAATTGCACAACCAGGCCTGGGATGCGGCCTGAGCTCGGTGACCGGAACCGAAAAACGCACTTCCTCACCAGAACAGGATTTGGCCACCCTGGTGTAATACTTGGCCTCAAACTTCTATGATCAAACCAATTAAACCACGGCCATCAGTCACCAGCGGCTGCAGAGCAACTGGCCAAAGCGGCGGTGAGACCTGTGACGCCGCGGAGGGTGCTAAGAATTTCTGGCTCCGGACAGGCCGCCACTACAATCTGAAGCAGGCAACGTTCAACGCTAGAACCTTATCTAGTGAGGCTAGCCTAGCAGTGCTGTTTGAGGAACTAGCGGGAACGAAATAAGATGTCATAGGGCTCAGTGAAGTTAGGACAGGTCGGGCATATAAAGTACTAAAGGACAGGCACATACTGTGCTATCGTTGCTTAGCGGATAGACGAGAACTAGGTGTGGGATTCCTCATTAATCAGGATTTAGCTGGCAACATAGAGGAGCTCTATAGTATTAACGAGAGAGTGGCAGCTGTCGTAATTAGGCTCGATAGGAGGTACAAGCTGAAGGTGGTGCAGGCCTACGCGCCTACATCCAGCCATGATGACCAGACCACTGAAAGTTTCTATGAAGACGTGAAATCGGCAATGAATAAAGTAAAATCACGGTACATGCGAAGGTGGGAAAGAAGCAGGCTGGCGAACGGGCGGTAGGCGACTATGGGATAGGTTCTAGGAATAGCAGGGGAGAGTTATTAGTAGAATTCGCAGATATAAATAACTTACGCGCAATGAATACCTTCTTTACAAACGACAGAACAGGAAGTGAACCTGGAAGAGCCCGAATGGTGAAACTAAAAATGAAATCGACTTCATACTATGCGCTAAACCTGGCATCATTCAGGATGTGTCCGTCCTCGGAAAGGTGCGCTGTAGCGAGCACAGAATGGTAAGGTTTTGAATTAGCTTAGACTTGAGGAGGTAACGGAAGAAGCTAGCGAAGACAAAGTCCATTAAAAAGTTAGCGGTAAAAGGGAAAGTACAGGAATTCAGGACATCGCTGAGGAACAGATATTCGGCTTTAACTGAGAAAGGCTATGACTATCTGGATGTTCATACAATAAAGGATAATCTGACAGCTATCATTACAGAGTGCGCAGTAGAAGTAGTCCGTAAGACGGTTTGACAGGATACCGGCAAGCTATCTCAGGAGACGAAAGATCTGATTAAGAAACGCCAAAGCATGAGGGTGTCTAATCCTATAGAGAGGATAGAACTAGCAGAGGTATCGAAGTTAATAAATATGCGAAAGGTAGCGGCAGCGGCACGGGAAAGGCACCATCTTAAGAAGTTTTCTCTGCAATTGCAGATATGAAGTTCTGACATCGACTACAACCGTCTGCGTGCACGTGTGCTGGTTGCTGCGGAAGATAACGTCATCTAGGACTGCATCGCTACCGGCCAGCGGACACGCCCACCCATCGGACGAGGCTATAAAGAAAGCCCAGAGGCCTACGGCTGTCACACTGGCAGCGGCAGCGGCACGGGAAAGGCACCATCTTAAGAAGTTTTCTCTGCAATTGCAGATATGAAGTTCTGACATCGACTACAACCGTCTGCGTGCACGTGTGCTGGTTGCTGCGGAAGATAACGTCATCTACGACTGCATCGCTACCGGCCAGCGGACACGCCCACCCATCGGACGAGGCTATAAAGAAAGCCCAGAGACCTACGGCTGTCACACTGGCAGCGGCAGCGGCACGGGAAAGGCACCATCTTAAGAAGTTTTCTCTGCAATTGTAGATATGAAGTTCTGACATCGACTACAACCGTCTGCGTGCACGTGTGCTGGTTGCTGCGGAAGATAACGTCATCTAGGACTGCATCGCTACCGGCCAGCGGACACGCCCACCCATCGGACGAGGCTATAAAGAAAGCCCAGAGACCTACGGCTGTCACACTGGCAGCGGCAGCGGCACGGGAAAGGCACCATCTTAAGAAGTTTTCTCTGCAATTGCAGATATGAAGTTCTGACATCGACTACAACCATCTGCGTGCACGTGTGCTGGTTGCTGCGGAAGATAACGTCATCTAGGACTGCATCGCTACCGGCCAGCGGACACGCCCACCCATCGGACGAGGCTATAAAGAAAGCCCAGAGACCTACGGCTGTCACACTGGCAGCGGCAGCGGCACGGGAAAGGCACCATCTTAAGAAGTTTTCTCTGCAATTGCAGGTTAGTTGCTGCTCTGTTAATATATCTTCCCGCTGTCCTCTTTTACTGCTGCTGCTGCTGCCAAAAGTGTCGCTATGCCCCTTGATGAACACTGTGGGTCATGTGATATGCAACTCGAGGAACTTGATTCCAAAATCGACTGTAGTGACTGTAGATCTGTCTATCACACGGGGAAATGTGCAGGAATTTCAGATGCTACTATCAAGTCCAAAGGGGAGCAGTATCGCAGTGCGTGGCGTTGCTCAAATTGCAGGCGTTCGAAAGGTCGTACTCCACAACTCGATAGATCCAGTAATGATACGGATGACCAGGATGTTCGTGCACTGCTGAAATCAATCAGTGAAAAGCTGGAGTACCTTTTACCGCTGAAAAAAACAGTTGACAGCGTCGAAGACACAGTTCAGTACATGAGTGACCTGTACGATGAGCTTCTAAGTCGGGTAGAAAAGAACGAACGTGAGGTCAGGGAACTGAAACACAGGGTAGACAAGATTAAAAAGCAAGACGATGAAATAACGCAGCTGAAAAACGAAATGGACTGTTTGGAATGGAGAAGCCGAAAGCTGAACCTTGAGTTCCATGGAATTAAAGCAATGGAGGATGAAAACCTGATTGATGAGATAAATAAGCTGGCAACTCTAAACAACCTGCCACAGCTTCAGGAAAGTGACATAGTGTCCACTCATCGCCTTCCCTCAAAGCAAGATAAGATACCTGGCATTATCTGTCGTTTCGCCAAACAATCAGTAAGAGACAAATGGTGGCAAAACAGGAAAACACTGTGCCAGGGAAATGACAGCATTTTTGTGTTAGAAAACCTGACAAAAAGGACACGTACTCTGCTTACCGAAACAAAGGTCTGGGCCAAGGCAAATAACTACAAATACGTATGCATTCTTGTTGACAGCGCGTTTAGAGCACAGGGACAGAAGAAACACAGAGGACGACGTCACAGGCGCTGAACTTCAACTTTATTCAAGAATCATCGAAACCCTGCATATATACCCATGACAGAGACGCCACCAAGCGGCGAAAGCTTTATGCGCTCGTGGAAACAGAGATGATAAGGCAGGTGGGGCAAAATGACAAAGGCTAAAAAAACCGAAAAATTTTGAACAGAGCAGGAAAAAGCAGAGCAAGAAGATGCAAAAAACTTTACCAAGTCATTTGAAATAAAAACTCCGACACGTGAAAAATGGGGCAGATGACAGACAGAATTTTGAAGACGGTTCCCGAAAAACACTGAACCAAAATATACGCGTATAACAAAAATCAAACGTGGCGAAAAAAGAAAAGCATAGTGGCAAGCAAAAACCAACAATGAAAAAGCACAGTGGTGATTGGATAGGCAAACGAAAATTTAACGATACAGGTGAAGCCTACAATTAACGCGGCTAAACACAGAAGATAAAATGCACTGGATAGATAAAACGGTAACAAACTGGGAGGAGCATGAAAGATGAAGCCAACAAAAAACACGGCTAAGGCTAAAAGATGAGGTGCATAAAAACAATAAAAGCGAAAAGGAGAGAATAGTGGGAAAAAATTTTTGTGTAACTCCTTTGTAAAACCATTACTACTTCAAAGAGGCCCCGATAGAAAGATTAACTCTTTTTTCGACAATGAAACCGAGGGTGCACTTACACATTCACCCTCGTGCCTAGCAATCTCGGTTGCTTCCACTATTTCACGTGTCAACTTGTTCCTGTGCTTTTTTATCACAGTGGCTTTTTCGAACAAAGGATGGCATGGATTTTGTGGGTCACAGTTTCGGCAGTGTACGGGCAGATTCCTGAGTGAAGTACCAGATAAATCGTTCTTGTGTTCCCTCAGCCTATCATTGATACATCGGCCTGTTTGGCCGATGTATACCTTGCTACAGGACAAAGGAATTGAGTAAACGACGCCTTCCGCGCATGCAGTAGATGGATCTCTGTGCCGAATGGTGCAGCCTCTTTTTCTTTTCTCTTTTTCATTTACAATCCTACAGAGCTGCGAAAGGCGCTGAGGGGCGGAAAAAACGACGTCCACTCCTGCTTTGCTTCCAATTTTTTTAAGGTTGTGTGAAATTTGGTGCATGTAGGGGATAACAGCAACCTTTTTATATTGCTTGCGCGCTTCAGCCGGAGCCCTCCTATTCTCGCGCTTGATAATTTTCAGAACTTTTTCAGCAACAGAACTAAGCAGTTGTGGCGGGTACCCTGAGTGCGAGAGCCTGCTTATCTGATTTGTGAAGCTTTCCTGAAGTTTGTGCTCACATGACTTGTTCAAGGAATTAAGAAAGGAAGACTGGATAATACCTCTTTTCACCAGCTTCGAGTGAGCGGAGTCATAAGGTAGGATGGCCTTTTTGCCCCTCGGTTCAAATGCCCAGCACACGTGATTGGGCGTGAAGAAAATCCTTAGCTCCAGGAAGCGCAAGGAATCATTGTCCGGCAGTTCGTGGGTCAGTTCGAGTGGAGCTACAGTACCCTTAAAAACACTAAAAATTTGAGGCACTTCCTGAATAAAAGCTTCGTTGTCGCAGTCTAAAAGGACTAAGAAATCATCGACGAAGCGGAAAATTTTTTGAACGCTGGAATGCTCAAGTTGGTTCCTGAGAGCTCTGTCATGCATGGCAAGAAAAAGATCTTAGAAAACATAGCGCAAAAAGGACACGGACGACACAGAAGTGGACAGGACAGGCGCCTGTCCTGTCCACTTCTGTGTCGTCCGTGTCCTTTTTGCGCTATGTTTTCTAAGAACTGTTACCAACTAGCCCAAACCAAGCTACTGTTACAAGAAAAAGATCGCTAAGCACGGGGGCAATGCATGATCCTATACAGATTCCTTGCTTTTGAATGAAACGTGACCCATTCCATTCAGAAACAGTTGATTTTAGGTATACAAAGAGCAATTCCAAGAACCCATCCACCGAAACACCACACTCATTCTGGAAGGTTATGGCGCCGTGATTGTCGATAGCTTCGCGAACGCATTTCATGAGGTCATTTTGAGGGATAGAATAAAACAAATCCTTGACGTCTATAGAAAATCCGCGAAAGACTTTACCTCTGTTCGCATTCAAAAACCCAATGACTTGTTCCGTGTTCTTCACCAGGAAGGGATCATTAATAGAAAGCAATTTCAGGTTATCTTGCAAGTACTTAGCTACATCTTTCTGCCAGGTATTTTTCTCCGAAACAATAACACGCAGAAGGCACCCTATCTTGTGTGTTTTGGCGGTGAAGAACATTTGCAAGCAAGTGTTATTGTTACCGTCTATTGAACGAGCCAGCTTTTCGAGATTCAATCTTTGGCAAAGTTTTTTAGCTACATTTCTTTGCTTGGTTGCTAAAGTGACCGGGCTATTTTTAAAGGCTGACTGAATTGCTTCGGTGGCCTTGGACAGGTACAATTGTTCAGGTGGAATCACAAACCCCCCTTCCTTGTCAGCAGTTAGCAGAGATAAATGGTTATCACTTAAATGCGAAATTGTTTTTTTATTGGAAACTTCTTTCCTTCAGACTTGCTTCGCATCAACACGTCAACGCCGTCCGCGATACATCTATCAGCTTCCCCCGAGGGGGCAAGCCTGGAGACTTGCCTGACCAAGGTGAGCAGTTCTGGCGCTGTCCTCTTAGGTTGCACAGCGAACTTTGGCCCATGACCAAAGAATCGGCCAAAGTTCGCTGTGCAACCTAAGAGGACAGCGCCAGAACTGCTCACCTTGGTCAGGCAAGTCTCCAGGCTTGCCCCCTCGGGGGAAGCTGATAGATGTATCGCGGACGGCGTTGACGTGTTGATGCGAAGCAAGTCTGAAGGAAAGAAGTTTCCAATAAAAAAACAATTTCGCATTTAAGTGATAACCATTTATCTCTGCTAACTGCTGACAAGGAAGGGGGGTTTGTGATTCTACCTGAACAATTGTACCTGTCCAAGGCCACCGAAGCAATTCAGTCAGCCTTTAAAAATAGCCCGGTCACTTTAGCAACCAAGCAAAGAAATGTAGCTAAAAAACTTTGCCAAAGATTGAATCTCGAAAAGCTGGCTCGTTCAATAGACGGTAACAATAACACTTGCTTGCAAATGTTCTTCACCGCCAAAACACACAAGATAGGGTGCCCTCTGCGTGTTATTGTTTCGGAGAAAAATACCTGGCAGAAAGATGTAGCTAAGTACTTGCAAGATAACCTGAAATTGCTTTCTATTAATGATCCCTTCCTGGTGAAGAACACGGAACAAGTCATTGGGTTTTTGAATGCGAACAGAGGTAAAGTCTTTCGCGGATTTTCTATAGACGTCAAGGATTTGTTTTATTCTATCCCTCAAAATGACCTCATGAAATGCGTTCGCGAAGCTATCGACAATCACGGCGCCATAACCTTCCAGAATGAGTGTGGTGTTTCGGTGGATGGGTTCTTGGAATTGCTCTTTGTATACCTAAAATCAACTGTTTCTGAATGGAATGGGTCACGTTTCATTCAAAAGCAAGGAATCTGTATAGGATCATGCATTGCCCCCGTGCTTAGCGATCTTTTTCTTGCCATGCATGACAGAGCTCTCAGGAACCAACTTGAGCATTCCAGCGTTCAAAAAATTTTCCGCTTCGTCGATGATTTCTTAGTCCTTTTAGACTGCGACAACGAAGCTTTTATTCAGGAAGTGCCTCAAATTTTTAGTGTTTTTAAGGGTACTGTAGCTCCACTCGAACTGACCCACGAACTGCCGGACAATGATTCCTTGCGCTTCCTGGAGCTAAGGATTTTCTTCACGCCCAATCACGTGTGCTGGGCATTTGAACCGAGGGGCAAAAAGGCCATCCTACCTTATGACTCCGCTCACTCGAAGCTGGTGAAAAGAGGTATTATCCAGTCTTCCTTTCTTAATTCCTTGAACAAGTCATGTGAGCACAAACTTCAGGAAAGCTTCACAAATCAGATAAGCAGGCTCTCGCACTCAGGGTACCCGCCACAACTGCTTAGTTCTGTTGCTGAAAAAGTTCTGAAAATTATCAAGCGCGAGAATAGGAGGGCTCCGGCTGAAGCGCGCAAGCAATATAAAAAGGTTGCTGTTATCCCCTACATGCACCAAATTTCACACAACCTTAAAAAAATTGGAAGCAAAGCAGGAGTGGACGTCGTTTTTTCCGCCCCTCAGCGCCTTTCGCAGCTCTGTAGGATTGTAAATGAAAAAGAGAAAAGAAAAAGAGGCTGCACCATTCGGCACAGAGATCCATCTACTGCATGCGCGGAAGGCGTCGTTTACTCAATTCCTTTGTCCTGTAGCAAGGTATACATCGGCCAGGCCGATGTATCAATGATAGGCTGAGGGAACACAAGAACGATTTATCTGGTACTTCACTCAGGAATCTGCCCGTACACTGCCGAAACTGTGACCCACAAAATCCATGCCATCCTTTGTTCGAAAAAGCCACTGTGATAAAAAAGCACAGGAACAAGTTGACACGTGAAATAGTGGAAGCAACCGAGATTGCTAGGCACGAGGGTGAATGTGTAAGTGCACCCTCGGTTTCATTGTCGAAAAAAGAGTTAATCTTTCTATCGGGGCCTCTTTGAAGTAGTAATGGTTTTACAAAGGAGTTAAACAAAAATTTTTTCCCACTATTCTCTCCTTTTCGCTTTTATTGTTTTTATGCACCTCATCTTTTAGCCTTAGCCGTGTTTTTTGTTGGCTTCATCTTTCATGCTCCTCCCAGTTTGTTACCGTTTTATCTATCCAGTGCATTTTATCTTCTGTGTTTAGCCGCGTTAATTGTAGGCTTCACCTGTATCGTTAAATTTTCGTTTGCCTATCCAATCACCACTGTGCTTTTTCATTGTTGGTTTTTGCTTGCCACTATGCTTTTCTTTTTTCGCCACGTTTGATTTTTGTTATACGCGTATATTTTGGTTCAGTGTTTTTCGGGAACCGTCTTCAAAATTCTGTCTGTCATCTGCCCCATTTTTCACGTGTCGGAGTGTTTCTTTCAAATGACTTGGTAAAGTTTTTTGCATCTTCTTGCTCTGCTTTTTCCTGCTCTGTTCAAAATTTTTCGGTTTTTTTAGCCTTTGTCATTTTGCCCCACCTGCCTTATCATCTCTGTTTCCACGAGCGCATAAAGCTTTCGCCGCTTGGTGGCGTCTCTGTCATGGGTATATATGCAGGGTTTCGATGATTCTTGAATAAAGTTGAAGTTCAGCGCCTGTGACGTCGTCCTCTGTGTTTCTTCTGTCCCTGTGCTCTAAACGCGCTGTCAACAAGAATGGATCATTACCAACTAGCCCGGCAATTTGTCCTATTCAAATACGTATGGCACAACAACAACAAGGTCTTGGTCCGGAAAGCTGATGGGCAAAACGCGGTGGTCATTTCCTGCTCTAGTGACCGCGACAAACTTAAGCAACAGATCAGCTGAACACAAAGAACACTATGGCACCTACTCACTCTTACGTATTGCCACACACTTTCAACCATCACTTAGGTACAGCGTTTTCGAAGGCTTTCAAATGTTTTCACTTAAACATACGTTCTTTTACTCGCAAGGAACATGACTTACAACTCTTTTTTGAGCAAACAAAGCAATCCTTTGACGTCATTATGCTGACAGAGACTTGGTGTGTTGACGATGTGAACATCTTTCGGCTTCCATTGTACAATACTTTCTACCTGAATCGATCAACAGGTCGTGGTGGCGGAATATGCACCTTGGTTAAAAAGCCGTCTGCATGTGAAATATTGAACCAGTTTTCAGTAATAACTTATGACTATGAATTTTTATCAGTGATACAAAACAATACTGTTTTCGCTGTTTGCTATCGCCCTCCGAATGGTTCCGTTACATCATTCTTGGAGTTCTTAGAAACTTTTCTCGTCTTTATAAATGACAACAAATTCAATTTAATTTATGGCGGAGACATCAACATTAACATGATGAAGAATGATTCACCAAAACTTAGGTTAGATACTCTCTTGGAGATGAATGCGTGTTGGAATACTATCAGTCTTCCTACCAGAATGACCGAGAATTCGTCATCTTTAATTGACGTATTTATTACGAATTTAAGTTCTGTCATCTAGAACTCAGTTTACCTCCCTTAATAATTCTAACTCTTCCTCTGCTAATGTGACATCTGGGGTACCACAAGGAAGCGTGCTAGGGCCTTTGCTTTTTCTAATCTATATTAATGATTTACCTGCCTGTGTAACATCTAGACTTCGCCTTTTCGCTGATGACTGCGTAATTTACCGTAACATTACTACAGACAGTGACCGCCAATCTCTACAATCTGACCTGAACGCAGTAAGCTCTTGGTGCTCATCATGGTTAATGGCAATAAACGTTTCTAAAACTAAACTAATATCTTTCACTCGCCGTACAGCTCGCATTCCAACCACTTATATTCTAAATGACAATACTGTGGAACTAACATCAACATACAAGTACCTTGGGGTGCACCTTCAGTTTGACCTAACATGGCATCACCATATCGACCTCACCCTAGCATCTGCTAACCGCTCACTTGGTTTTCTTAAACGTAACCTCAGATACGCCCCTATACACGTTAAAAAGCTTGCTTATAAAACTCTAATACGCCCTAAAATCGAATATGCTGCGGCCATTTGGGACCCTATTCAAGCCTACGTTATCACTAACATTGAATCCTTGCAAAACCGTGCTGTTCGTTTCATATTTTCAGACTACTCACCCTTCACAAGCCTTTCAGCATTAAAAAAACGTGCCGAACTGGAAGATTTGTCATATCGCCGTAAACTTGCTCGCTTAACCCTTTTCCATAAGCTTTATCACCACCCATCCCTTCGCCGTGATTTGTTTCAGTCACCTGATGCTCTCTTTCCACGCCGTGATCATCCTTTCAAAGTTAAACGCGTAAACTGTCATTCATCGTCTTATGCCAATTCATTTATTCCCCGTACTATCACTGAATGGAATAGTTTGCCATCAGTCATCGCCACAGAAACTGACAATAAAAAATTCGAAGAGCTTCTTCGCTGTGACGGAAATGTGTAAATGTTTGCTGTTTTTGTTAGTGTTCAATTTTTCTTTGTGTGATGCCTTATGTTTTAATTGTTGAAATGTATCGCGATTACTTATGATTGTACCCCCCCCCCCTATGTAATACCCTCTTCTGGAGGGCCTTTAGGGGTAACTTGAATAAATAAATAAAATAAATTAACGCTGGCGTCTTCGCATCGGATCTCAGTGATCACTTGCCGATATATTTATGTTTCAAGGGTCACGTTCGAAACAAGGAAACAAAGACAAACAATTTCATTCAACTAATAACTGATCAGGCTCTTTCTATTTTTCGTGAGAAGATAGCTCAGACATGTTGGGACACTGTATACGATCTTAAAGACGCAAATTTGGCTTACGAGGCTTTTTTCAGCCTATTGAAAGAAAGTTATGACACTAGCTTTCCTTTTAAGTGCATTAAACACAAAAAGAAAATACGTAAACCATGGATTAGTGCAGAGCTATCTGCCAGAATACGGAGAAAGAATGTATTATACAGTGAATTTATAAAGACCAGAGACCCCGAAATATTTCAGGCTTTTAAAAAAATTAGGAATCGTTTAGACAAAGATATAAAAAAGGCCAGGCGAGATTACTATACACTTTCCTTTAATTCACTAGCTCCAGGTACGGCCGCAATGTGGAAAAAACTGAACTCTTTGTTGAACTGCAATATTCCCGAGGAAAGGATACAGAGCTTAAAAATAAATGGTCTTGAGTTACAGGAAAAAGCGCTTGCAGACGCTTTTAACGAACACTTTGTTAAAATTGGAAGTAACAACGCACCAGACAATGATCTTGATGGTATTCCATACAACTCTAGCTCTATATTTTTGTATCCAGTAAATGAGGGAGAGATAATTAGCACAATTCAAAGTCTAAATAATAGTACCGCTAAAGATATTGATGGTATCCAAATAAAACCAATCAAATATGTTGCTGACCTTCTCTCTCCTTGTCTTACCTATATCTTCAATATCTGTATAAGCGAAGGCACGTTTCCTCGAACGATGCAGATAGCGCGAGTCGCTGCGCTCTTTAAAAAAGGCGATAAAAACGACTTAGGAAACTATCGACCGTTATCAATCCTTCCCGTCTTTTCAAAAGTCTTCGAAAAAGTTATTTTAAAGCGACTATCCGAATTCGAGCAGAAACATTGCCTGCTGACTGATTGCCAGTATGGCTTCCGTAAGGGTTTAGGCACACAACTCGCATTGCTACAACAAAAAGAACACATACTAAATCAGTTTGAAGAAGGAAGACTTGTACTAGGAATTTTTATTGACCTGTCAAAAGCATTTGACTCCATCAGTCATCAACTTTTAATTAAGAAACTCCAACACTATGGCTTTCGTGGTAACGCTGCATCTCTTATACGCTCCTACTTGGAATTTCGTAGACAAATAGTCGTCATAAACAACCACAGTTCTAACCCATTATCTATTTCAGCAGGGGTCCCACAGGGCAGTATATTAGGACCTTTTTTATTTAATATGTACGTGAATGATATTGTGAATATTGATGCAACCGTGAAATTTATCATGTACGCGGATGATACCAGCATATTATTAACTGGTAAAACTAGTGACGACCTTGTTGATGCTGCTAATTTAACATTAATAAAACTAGACGAATGGACACGTAAAAACAGCCTGACGATTAATGCAAACAAAACAAAAGCCGTATTCTTTCGAAGTAAAAACAAAAACATAACAATACAAAAGTCTATCTACTTAAATGCCACTCCTCTCGAAGTAACTTCCAGTATTAAGACATTAGGCGTTATCTTTCAGCAGAATGTCATGGGATGTCCACGTGGACAGCATGCTAATTAAGCTAGCACAAGTAATTGGGCTAGTATACCGCAATCGCAATTTACTACCACCAAAAATCTTACTGTTACTTTATAATACCTTATTCTCCTCCCGACTCAATTATTGTCACTTAGTTTGGTCTACGACAACTTACGGAAATTTGCAGAAGCTTCACAAGTTGCAGAAAAGGTTTGTAAGAGTAATAGAAAATGTGCCGTTTTATTCACATACGTATCATCTATTTCCCAAATACAACACAATTCCTGTTACCAAACTGTTTGATTATATCCTTTGCAAGGCAATTAAGAATGAAAACGCTAGCAACAGTTCATTTCTACATCGTCTAGCCAGGTTACAACCAAACACTACTACACGCCAGACACGTCACACGGAGCTCTGGAAAGTAAGGACGTTTCGCACAACATACGGCCTACAAACAATACAGAATAAACTACCCCGGTTACTAAATGATTTAAATCATAAACATATCCAACTTAAAAAGGTGACGTTCAAAACACTCCGCCGGTATTTCAACATGTACTAGGACACTTCGCTTGCCATTCCTGTTTACTCTGTCACGTTGTTGTTTACCCTGACTGTACCGCTTGTCTGTATTCACTTTGTTTTGAATTTTATTTGAAGCAAAATGTGCTTAATTTATCTGTTACTTTCGCTAAACTCATTGCCATCGCACATGAATGTTTCACTGCTTTTCTAAGTGCTTTCTAACTTCATTCTACCACATTTTCTGTATAATTTTATGTAGTTCTTGTGAGTGATTGTAATTGCAGATGTTTTCATGTTTTGTTCTATTTAGTTTTTGGATGAGACATTGCGCCTATGATGCTGTCAAGTGTATAGGGGGGCCTCCGGCTTTGTCAAGCTGTCGCTTGTGACAGCTTTTACTGCGGGTCTCCCGCGCCATGTATTCATTAGGCGCAAATAAAACCATTATTATTATTAAGTTCAATATGGAGAGGGTCGAGCATGCGCTAAAGAACGGAAGTAGCTTGAAAGCAGTGAAGAGGAAACTAGGCATTGGTAAAAATCAGATTTATGCGTTAAGAGACAAGAAAGGCAATGTCATTAGCAATATGGATAAGATAGCTAAATTAGCCGAAGAGTTCTACGCAAATCTGTACAGTAGCAAATGTAATCAGAACGTTAATGAGAGAGACAGTAGCGCACAGCAATGCGTCATCCCGTCAGTAACGAAAGATGAAGTAAAGAAAGCTTTAGGAGCAATGCAAATGGGAAAAGCAGCTGGTGAAGATCAGGTAACAGCAGAAATGTTGAAGGACGGAGGGGAAATTGTGCTAGAAAAACTAGCCACCCAATATACTCAATGCCTTACGACCTCGGCCGCACCAGAAGCTTGGAAGAACGCAAACATTATCTTAATTCATAAGAAAGGAGACGTCAAGGACTTGAAAAATGACAGATGGATCAGCTTACTGTCTGTTGCCTACAAGGTATTTAGCAAGGTAATTGCTAATAGAGTCAGGGCAATCTTAGATTTTAATCAACCATATGATCAGGCAGGCTTTCGTAAAGGATATTCAACAATAGTTCATATTCACGCTATCAGTCAGGTGATAGAGAAATGCGCTGAATATAACCAACCCCTATATATAGCCTTCATTCATTACGAAAAAGCATTCGACTGTGTGGGAACCTCAGCTGTCATACAGGCATTGTGGAGTCAGGCTGTAGAAGAGCCTTATGTGAAATTACTGGAAGATATCTATAGCACCTGCACAGCTAGCATAGTCCTCCATAAACCCAGCAATAAAATTCCAATAAGAAAGGGCGTCAGGCAAGGAGATGCGATCTCGCCATTGCTATTCACCGCCTGTTTACAGGAGGTATTCAGAGGCCTGAATTGGGAACAGTTGGGGATAAGAGATAATGGAGAATAATTAAATAATCTGCGATTCGCTGATGACATTTCCTTGCTGAGTCACTCGCGAGATGAATTGCAAAGCATGATTGATGATTTAGACAGCAGAGCAAAACGGTGGGTCTAAAAGTTAACATGCAGAAAACCAAAGTAATGTTCAACAGCCTAGTAATGGAACATCAGTTCACAATTGAAAGCGAAGTACTGGGAGTGGTAAAAGAATACGTCTACTTAGGACAAGTAGTGACAGCTGATCCGGATCCTGAGAGGGAAATAATTAGAAGGATAATAATGGGGTGGAGCGCATATGGCAGGTTCTCTGAGATCATGAATAACAGGCTACCAATATCCCTCATGAGAAAAGTGTGCAACCGCTGTATCTTACCGGTACTCACCTACGGGGCAGGAACGTGGAGGCTAACGAAAAGGGTTCAGTTTAAGTTAAGGACAGCACAGCGAGCCATGGAGGGAAAAATGACACGTGTAACGTTAAGAGACCGGAAGCGGGCAGAGTGAGCGAGGGAACAAACGCAGGTTAATTACATCCTAGTTGAAATCAAGAGGAAGAAATGGTCTTCGGCAGGGCATTTAAAGCGAAGGCAAGATAACCGCTGGTCCTTAAGGGTAACGGAGTGGATTCCAAGAGAAGTAAAGCGTAGCAGGGCGCGGCAGAAGGTTAGGTGGGCGGATAAGAGTAAGAAGTTTGCGGGCATATGGTAGGCGCAGCTGGCAAAATACAAGGTTAGTTGAGAGACATGCGAGAGGCCTTTGGCCTGCAATGGGTGTAGCCACGCTGATGATGATGATGATGAATACCTTACTGTCCAGCGCCCTCGGGGCAGTGCGAATCATGCACTGAAAACTTCGTTTCGAGTAGCCCTGCTCCCATCAGCTAGCGAAGACTTATTAACATAGACGGCCCGCTGCTGAAGCTGCACTGTTTTGAAATTGTTTTTTTTTCTCACTCAGGCAGTGCAGGGCTGGGTCATGAATCACGGCAATCGTTGCTCCACTACTTAGCTATCCATGGCCGCAGTGAGGCGCAGCACAAATGGCGAAATTTGTGGACGCCGAAACCGCCTTAGGTTCTGCGCAGCAGCCGCCGCCATTTTGATTGGCTTGCTGCAGAAACTTCACTTGCATGAAGCTTTCAGGCTGTACTTATGCACCCAGAACAGCGAGTGAAAAGCAAAACTCGGAGCCCACAAATTTCCCCCAACTTTTCCTTTTTTTTCGCTCGAATTTTCTTCTCCTAAAGAAAACCAGTTGCCTGTGCAAAGTTGGCACGTTGCAAGCCCGCTTTCGGCGTAACAGAGCAATTAATGTTTCCTCCAGGCCATCGTTCAGCCGCTTGGCGTGGCAGACCTAACTAGCTGACTCCCAAACGCGCAACTTAGCAAGCTGCGATGATAACTTGCTGCAGTTCGGCGGAGCGCAGTTTTACTTATGATCACAACTTGCTCTGGGTACGCCGAAGAACACCTAGTGTTCGGCAGTATTCCAGAAATACCTATACGGACTGGTCATACTCGCTTGCTTCTCTTAAGAACTAACATCGCCAGGACAAATTTATTAGAATGCTATTTCTCCCTCCAATAATAATAGTTTGGAATGAGCTACCCGGTGAGAGCACTCAATCTCAGAATATTACAAAAACAAAAAGCAAATAGGACTTACCAGCAATCAATTTGTTTCTTATTCTCCGTCCATGTCAAAGGTATTTTTTACATAAGAAACTTTGTTTTGGTCTTGTTGCAGCTGTGATGTTCTACACTGTGTTACATGCCATATAGCCCCGCCTGCTTTGGCCGAGACCGGGAGCATTCTATAATCAACTAAATAAAGGCAGTTCGCAGGGTTGTGAATATTTATAAGCGTTTAACATTCGTTGAGAAAAGGTTATGCAAAAGAAGAGTCCTCAGTGAGTGTTTTCACTGCACACTTCGCCTTAATTTTTTTTTGTTCGAGAGAAGCAGCAAGGGAATTCCTTCTCTAGGGTAGAGGGCGGCGAGGTGGTTGCTTATTTAGTAATTAGTTCTGCTAAAGGACCTAATTACTCTGTCCCTAATTTTCAGCTTCTGCAGGATCACCTTTTCAATTTTCATTAACACCGTGGTTTCAGGTTTATCCATATCCCTTGCAGCCGCTGCGTTGACTCAGTGGTTATGGTGCTTGTCTACTAAGCCGGAATACCCGGGTTCCAACCCGTCCGCGGCGGCCGCGTTTCGATGGAGGCGAAACGCAAAACGCACCCGTGTGCTGTGTGAGGTCAGTGCACTTTAAAGATCCCCGGGTGGTCTAAATTATTGAATAGCCCTCCACTATGGCACCTCGTTGTTCCTTTCTTCTTTCACTCCCTCCTTTATTCCTTTCCTTACGGCGCGGTTCGGGTGTCCGCCGAGATATGTGCATCAGTTACTGCGTCATTTCCTTTCCTCAAAACCAGTTTTCAATTTTTTTTTTATGCCTGGTAGCTTCGCTCTTTCCACCAGTAAGGACTTACCCTACTTTTCATACATATGAGTAGCTCTATATTTTCGATCGTTATCAATAAACAATAACACCAGGCCGCAGTGTTGTTTGTCATTTTCGCTGCTTGCGTCCTAACCAAGGTTGATCCACCACACGAGATTGGTATATCCAGAATTCCCATCTAACAAGTCCATTCCGTGACGCCGCCGGATTCTCGACGGAGCTCCGACAGAGTTCCCATTTCGTTGCAGATAACAGCCTGCTTGGCGGTCCATTCTACCGAAAGTCTACAGTCAGCAGTCTTCTCCACTTGGAAATTGAGACAACTGTCGTCTCCATCCGGTAACACCATCTCTTCTTACATCTTGCAACGAACTTGTCCTATGGCTGTTGTTGTTCTTCACACCAGGTATATGGCACGCGGGGAGAATGGCTGTTATTGTTGTCTTGGTCCTATGGCTCCCATTCTTCCAACTGCATCATCGGTCCAGGTGTTCGCTCCACTACCGTTTCTTTTGAGTTCGCTCGCTCTTTGTCTTCTTTCTTGCTCTGCCTCCTGTCTTATGGTCTGTCAAAAAACAGAGGTTTCTCCCATTACGATTTTACTCGATGTTCGTGCAAAGGGTTATATGGGTGGGCATTACGTGTTACCACATGGAGACGTACTCTGCGACTCAGATCTTTGCGGCCGCCCGCGGCGCAGGTGTTCCGCAGTTGATGCACACCAAAAGGCTCCTCACACAGGTGTTTTTTGTGCATAGAAAACTGGCTTGCATTCTAAGCGTCATTTCAAAATCATTAAAATAATTTTTTTTGTCTTCTGCTCTCCTGCTACTTCGATAACTTATAAGTAGGAGTTTGAGTTTTTGGTTTTATTTTTAGAAACTTCGGCTGACCATTTGCGGCGTTTATTTAAGAACCAAGTTTTCGTTTGTTTCGACGAATATTATTCTCTATGGACGATTTACTGATTCTTTCCGGCAATATAATCTGGTAATCTTGTGTGGTCAAAAGTCCCCTTGAATTTCTCTTGACCTTTTTGTCTTCTCGATCAGTCCATTTACCAGTAATTATTGGAAAATGATAGTACTTAGACCTGTGCCTTGTAAGAAGAAATGTCATCGCCATTAAAAAAGGAACGGGAGGAACCATGAGACAAAAGGGAATATGGAATTTGTCTTCCAACAGCTACGAACTGTCATGTTAATGCTGGGCGCCTGCACTGAGAGGAGTCAGAGGTCAGGAGTGCAAACTGCTGGGCTAGTTGGTTCATATTGCATAGAAAAGGAACCAGCGAAAATAGACGCAAGACAAGAACAAAGGAGGTGTGGTGTGTGCCTCCTTTGTTCTTGTCTTGCGTCCAGCGTTGTGGTGTGTGCCTCCTTTGTTCTTGTCTTGCGTCTATTTTCGCTGGTTCCTTTTCTATGCGAGTCAGAGGTCGGGCGGCATCAGGCGGTCTGCATGTTTAGGACAGGAACAGAACTCTTATTTATATATTTATTTATTTGCGTACCTGCATATTGCCCGGGCGGCAGGAATTGCGTTGGTTTGGGAGGTTGGGGGGGAGGGGGAGGGGGCGTGGTAAAATGAAGAAACACTTCACGGCACCAAAGTTGTAGATGAAATAAACACATGCGTCAAACATATCGCCCGATAGGGGGTGCGGAAAAATAGACAAAGACTTTATTACATCCATCGAAGTTGTAGGATCAGGAAAATAAACACAAGCAGCAAACAAATGCAAACAACAAAGTGAACACAAGCACACCAAGAATTGGACAAAGCTATACGTATTGGCTATGTGCATCGAAAAACATTGCACGATCAGCAGTTTCAATGACATCGGGACGCAGCCGATTACAATCACTGATAATGCGCGGAAAAAACGAATTCTTATATACCGACGTGCGGCCAGAAATTTCTATGATCTTCCACCTGTGATAGCGTCGCTCAGACACGTAACTCGGTGCCTGCAAATATCTCTTCTATCTAACGGTGTTTCATTGTACAGTACGTCTCACAAAAATGTAAGGCGTAATAGTTCACGCGCAAGGAGATGTCTTCCCATCTAATTCACCGTTTAATATTGGAGACACGGTTGGAATTTGATAGTAACTGGTTACAAAGCGAGCAGTGCGATCCTGAATAGTTTTTAAGCTATTAATGAGATGTTGTGTGTGGGGATCCCACACGATCGATGCAGGCACATTAGAGGATAAGCCGGACATTGGTTATATATTGCCACGAATCTTTGTAGTGTTCATTCTTCAAAGCTGTCGCCACGCAGCTTTATTAGTTAGTTTGCGGATGCAAGAATTTTGTGGATGCAAGACGCGACCAGATTTATCTCCAGTTATCGCATCCAGGCCGAGCCGATTCTACCTCGTTCCCGAATATTCTGGTAACTTTGCACGCTTTATCTCGAAAGTTCGCTATCAGCTTTAAATTGAGCGCGGCAGCCAGCGGCGGGCATTCTGTGCGATGACCACCGAGCACGCTTGTTGTTTTCGCCGCCGGTGAGTTATTCAGTCAATTCTGGGCCGCAGGTCAGCCCCAATAAACAGTTCTCTTTTAGAACTTTTTGCTGTCTTCCTCACCGCCTCGACTGCCGTCACCACTACGTGACAATATACTGGTTCATTTGGGTTCTGCGCAGCTGGCTTGAAATTTCATTTAATAAGGTTAAAAACGCGTCCTGCCCTCCGGAGTACACATTTGACGTGATGATTCCATGATTAATCTAGAGAATAAGTGAGGCCTGGGTATTTAGCTTCGTTGACTTGGGCGAGGGGTTGACAATTAATGCGGTCATGTGGTTGCACGAGGTAACGCTTTCTGGTGAATCGGATATAGCAGAACTTGGAAAGTTTAGAGACATAAGCCAGTTTTGACATTAACGAGAGATTCTATCAAGATCTGATTGTAAAGGTCATCGGTTTGAATCATTTTAAATTTCCCAGTATAAAACACAGTAATCTGCGTGCAGCCTAAGTTTCGACGTTATTCCAAGAAGAATATCATTAATCTAAATTTAGTACTCCGGCTGACGCAGAATGGCAGTAAATTCAACTCCATTTATGATTACTTTCTGAGGACGCTCGCTGAGAGCTTCTTGCATCTAGAAAAGAATAGACCGGGGTAGACCGAGAGCGGATGTTTTATGAAAGAGATGGCCATGACCAACTTTGTCGAATGCCTTCTGTAAATTATGAATAATGACGTCACTTTGAATACCTTTTTAAATTATATAAATATGTGCTCTGAAAATTCACTTAGCTGTGTGTCGCAAGATCTCCCTAATCTACACTCATGCTGATAATCGACAAATTTTTGTTATCAAGATAGGAACAACTGTCAATGTAAATTACAAGCTCAAATGTCTTTCAAGGAACGCTAGGTAAAGAAATGGGCCTGTAGGTTGAGGCGCTGTCCCAAAATCCTTTATTATGAATTGTAACTTTATTCCCTACTTTCCATTCTTGGGGGAATTCAGAAGTGACCAAAGATTTTGTGAACAGTACACAAAATTCATTATATATGATGTGTACGCAAGATTTAGGAATAAAGTTGGGCATGTTTTCAGGGCCTTGAGCAGAATTTTGTTTCGGTTTCCGAAGAAGGTTGAGACCTCCAGAGCTATTAATTGTGATGTACGGCATAACCTCAAGAATGGTGCCCACGGCAAGTGGAGCAAGGCGTGGTGACGAATCCGAAAAAGTAGGCGAAATATTGGTTAAAGCTGCTAGGCTTATCTGCATCACTGATAACATTGCTATATTTATCTCTTATCGGTGGGATTCCAACTTCATTATATTGTTGGCTTTAATTCAACGCAATAGGTTTCTTGCATTACGTTTAATTTTTGATAATATTGAAGAAAGGAAATCTTTGTCTGTCAATTTCATTTTAGGTTTTGTGTCCACACTAAACTGCTGAAGACTCGAAAGAGAAGTGAGTTAGTCTGGTCTGTGTACACATTCCAAACATATGATCTCTTTTGTTAATAAGTTTCTTTATTTCGTTCATGAACCATGGCTTAGACCTTCCGCGTTTTACCGAAAGTGCTTGGCAAAGTATACAAGCATCACTTAAGCCCAGAAGCTTGTGTTATTTAGGGCTATATTGAACAAATCTCTCGAGTTTACGTTGTAGGTCCTGGATAATACTATGATAGTCTCCTCTCCCAATGTAGTTGACTCTGTGAGGCCGCGGCTCAGGGATGAACGGTTCTGGACACACAATACGAGCTATTACAGCGTAATAATCGCTTATTCCAGGCACAACAGAGGGAGAGTGATGCAACGAGCGGGAACTTTAGAACAAAAGATCAAGGATTGAGCTTGCCCCCCTTTGTTGCATGGTAGGTGTTGCCACAAATTTAAAAAAGGCCATGTACACACGTCGAGATAAGCTGATTAAAAGCGTTAGACAGAGACGGTTGCGAAGAGAGCACTGACAACTAATTGATTCGCTGAACACGAAGAATTTAAAGCCTCCACCAATCAGGAAAAAATCAGTTGAAACCTTCAGCAGAACATTCGAGAGGGCGTTAAGAGTATGGAAATCATCATTAGGTAGACTATAAAATGCAGCGATCATCAGGTTTTCATGATTCTCAAGTGAAAGTTGCACTGGACAGATTCACATTTAACATTACAGACATCGGCAGCAACACTTGATATTGTCACGTAGTGGTGACGGCAGTCGAAGCAGCGATGAATACGGACGAAAGGATCTTCTAAAAGAACTGTTTATTGGGCTGACTTGCACCCAAAATGGACTGAATCACTCGGCGGCGGCGAAGCGACAAGCGTGCTCGGCGGTCGTCGAACAGAATGCCCGCCGCTGTCGGCCGTGCTCAATTTAAAGCTGATAGCGAACATTCGAGATAAAGGGCGCAAAGTTACTAGAACATTCCGGAACAACGTAGAATCAGCTTTGCCTGGCTGCGATCAATCGAGATAAATCTAGTCGCGTCTTGCGTCGCAAACAAAGCGATAAGGTGGTGTCCCGGCAGATTTGAAAAACGAATAAACACTGCAAATATTCGCGGCATTACTCCCCTCTCAAAGAAGCATCGACCCGATGCATTAAAACAAATAATGCGACTAGTATGGAAAAAAAAACGGATCTTGCGAAAATAGAGCATGGAAATGCAGCGGCCTTTAGCGCGCATAATACGGCTTCAGACGGACTACATGGACAACTTCTGGTCGTACGCGGCGTCGCTGGGATGCAGTCATTGCGTCAGGGATGACTTCATAATCCAGTTCACCCAGCCGACGAAGAACCTTGTACGGGCCGAAATAGCGGCGCAAAAGCTTTTCACTCAATCCACGGCGGCGAATGGGCGTCCACACCCAGACTTGGTCTCCTGGCTTGTATTCCGCGTTGCGTCTTCGTAGGTTGCAGCGTCTGGCGTCGGGCCGCTGCTGATCTTTGATCCGTAATCGGGCAAGCCTTCGAGCTTCTTCTGCGCGTTGAAGGTAGGCGGCAACGTCGACGTTCTTTTCTTCTGTAACGTTGGGCAGCATGGCGTCTAGCGTGGTCGTGGCATCCCTGCCATGGACGAGCCTAAAAGGCGTCATCTGGGTGGTCTCCTGCACTGCGGTGTTGTAGGCGAAGACGACGTAAGGCAGGATGACATCCCAGGTTTTATGTTCGGCATCGACATACATAGCGAGCATATCGGCGATGGTTTTGTTCAGGCGCTCGGTCAGTCCGTTGGTCTGCGGATGGTATGCAGTTGTCCTCCGGTGGCTGGTTTGGCTGTAGCGCAGGATGGCTTGCGTGAGTTCCGCCGTAAATGCTGTTCCTCTGTCCGTGATGAGCACATCGGGGGCGCCGTGTCGAAGAAGAATGCACTCCACGAAAAATTTAGCCACTTCTGCTGCTGTTCCGTTCGGTAGGGCTTTCGCCTCGGCGTAGCGGGTCAGGTAGTCGGTCGCTATGATGATCCACTTATTTCCAGATGTTGACGTTGGAAAAGGGCCAAGCAAGTCCATGCCAATCTGCTGAAAGGGTCTTGAGGGAGGTTCAATGGGGTTCAGAAATCCTGCTGGTCGTGTGGGAGGAGTCTTTCGTCGCTGACAATCTCGGCATGTTTTCACATAGTGTGCGACATCGGCAGACAGTCGGGGCCAGTAATACTTGTCTTGAATGCGGCGGAGGGTGCGAGTAAACCCGAGATGTCCAGCTGTCGGCTCGTCGTGTGAAGCCTGTAGAACTTCTTCGCGGAGACAAGTAGGTACAACAAGGAGGTAGGCTGTTTTGTTCGCTGTAAAGTTCTTCTTCACAAGGACCTCATTTTGCACACAGAAAGAAGACAGTCCTCGCTTGAATGAAGCGGGGGGTGAAGAAACCTTGCCTGCCAGGTACTCGATGAGGCCTTTTAGGTTGGGGTCCGAGCGTTGCTGCTGAGCAAAAGAGCTTGCGCTGATGGGTCCCAGGAAGGCGTCCTCATCGTCGTCCAGCGGCGGTGCGTCTACAGGGGCTCGTGAGAGGCAATCGGCGTCAGTGTGCTTGCGTCCGGACTTGTAAACGACGGTGACGTCAAACTCCTGGAGACGCAGACTCCATCGAGCGAGTCGGCCAGAGGGATCCTTCAAATTGGCAAGCCAGCAGAGCGCGTGGTGGTCGCTGACCACCTTGAACGGCCGTCCGTAGAGGTAGGGGCGGAATTTCGACGTAGCCCAGATGATGGCAAGGCACTCCTTCTCAGTGGTCGAATAGTTAGCCTCGGCCTTGGAAAGGGAACGGCTAGCGTATGCGATGACCTTCTCCAGCCCGTCACTTTTTTGAACGAGAACGGCGCCTAGTCCCACGCTGCTTGCGTCGGTATGAACTTCAGTATCGGCGTTTTCATCAAAATGCGCAAGGATCGGTGGGGACTGTAAACGACGCTGAAGTTCCTTGAAGGCTTCTGCTTGCGGCGCTTCCCATTTAAACGGCACGTCTGCCTTCGTCAGTTGGGTCAGGGGCTCGGCGATGCGCGAAAAGTTTTTCACAAATCGTCGGTAATATGCGCATAGTCCGAGAAATCTGCGCACTGCTTTCTTATCGGCCGGCGGTTGAAACTGTTCAATAGCGGCTGTTTTCTGCGGGTCTGGGCGTACTCCTTCCTTGCTAACGATGTGGCCTAGAAACAGCAGCTCTTCGTAGGCAAAGTGGCATTTCTCTGCTTTCAAGGTTAGGCCAGACGACTTGATTGCGTCTAGTACTGTTCGAAGTCTTTTGAGGTGCTCTTCAAAGTTCGAGGCGAAGACAACGACGTCATCTAAATATACCAGACAAATCTGCCACTTCAGGCCTGCCAGCACTGTATCCATTACTCGCTGAAACGTCGCTGGTGCGGAACAGAGACCAAATGGTATCACCTTGAACTCAAATAGCCCATCCGGAGTTATGAATGCTGTCTTCTCGCGATCTCTTTCGTCGACCTCAATTTGCCAGTAGCCGCTCTTGAGGTCCATCGATGAGAAATATTTGGCGTTGCAGAGGCGGTCCAGTGTGTCGTCGATGCGGGGGAGGGGGTAGACGTCCTTCTTTGTTATGTTGTTCAAGCGGCGGTAATCCACGCAGAATCGAAGTGCGCCGTCTTTCTTTCTCACTAGAACAACCGGTGCCGCCCATGGGCTGTTTGAAGGCTGGATGGCGTCGTCGCGAAGCATTTCTTCGACTTGGTCCCGGATGGCTTGTCGTTCTCGCGGAGACACACGGTAGGGGCTTTGACGGAGAGGTTGGACGTGTTGATCCGTTATAATGCGATGCTTGGCAATTGGCGTCTGTCGCACCTTCGGCGATGTCGAAAAGCACTCACTGTAGTTTTGAAGCAGATTGCGGATCTGGTCTTGTCTGTTCCGGTGCAGGGCTGGGTTGATGTCGAAAGTGGGCGAGTTCTCTTGGTCAGGCGGATCTTCTGCGGAGGGGTCGGAGAGGGCGAAGGAATCTTGTACGTCAGATATTTCGTCGTAGAAAGCAATCGTCGTTCCTCTGTTAATATGCCGGTATTCTTCGCTGAAGTTAGTCAGCAGTACTTCGGCCTGGCCATTGCGGAAATGTGCGATGCCGCTTGCGATGCTGATTCCTCGGTCTAGTAGCAACTGCATGTTCCCCTCGATGATGGCTTCAGTGTTTATGGCTTTCGTGGCGCCTACGGCCACGATAACGCTTGAACGGGGTGGGACGCTCACTTCTTCTTCCAGGACACTTAGGGCAACGTGATTTTCCCGAGTTTTCATCGAAGCGATGGCTTCGTCCGTCGAAAGCGTGATCAGCTTGGATCGCAGGTCGATGATCGCCTGATGCTCATTAAGGAAATCCATACCCAAGATCACTTCGCGGGAGCATTGCGGTAGCACAACAAAGGTCGCAGGATAGGTATGTCCTTTGACAGTCACTCGCGCTGTGCATTGTCCTGATGGCGTAATGAGGTGGCCCCCAGCGGTGCGAATTTGTGGGCCGTCCCAAGCCGTTGTGACTTTTCTAAGCTGCGCAGCGAATGTTCCATTCATTACCGAGTAATCGGCTCCTGTGTCGACTAGAGCGGTAACTTTCCGGCCGTCGATAGTCACTTCTAGGTCGGAGGTCCTGGCTCTTGCATTGCATGTCGCTCTCGGCGTCGGGTCACGGCTTCGTCGCGTATGCGAGTCACGGGTTGGGCGTGTGGTCGAAGCTCCTCTGGGTGGCGGCGTCGATTTCAAGGTAGCTTGCGTCGTGGTCGAGGTTCTCATTGTGTGCTGCGTCGGTGCAGCGAGTGTCGGTTCTTCATGCGGCGTCGCGGGTGCAGCGTCTTCATGGGGCGTGGACGGTGGAGGATCTTCGGCGTTTAGCTCGTGAGCAACCTCACCTCCAGAGGTTGCTGCCTTTAGTTTCCCCTACGGGGGCTGGGCGACCTTCCTCGTACCGCGGCTGCGTAGCTGCGGCGTGGCGACGCAAAGCGCGAGGTTGACGGCGATGGTGAGCGCGAAAAGCGGTTCGGCGTGTACTCTTCTCGACGCAGGTACTCGTCGATTTCGTGCGGACGTTGTCCGAAGCGTGGTCGTGGGGCGTTAACGGCAAATCCTCGAAGACCGATACGTCGGTACGGGCAGTGACGAAGAATATGACCGGCCTCACCGCAATGGAAGCACAACGGCCGGTTGTCGGAAGTCCTCCAGGCGTCGCATTTCCTGGGGCTTGAGGGTCGGTCATAGGCTGGGCGGGCGGGGGCTGGGAGGCGGCGTTGTGGACCAAGTGGCTCATCTCGGGGAGGACGTGGGGGTTGTCGGTGGGGCTGAGCAGTCCTTACTGCAGCGGCGTAGGTCATGGCCTGGGGTTCTGTGGCCGTCGGGGTGCCAAGTGCCTGTTGCACTTCTTCCCGTACCACGTCCATCAGAGTCGATGCTTGTGGCTGTGGGGAGGATGGCAGTAATCGGCGTAGCTCCTCTCGGACGATTTCGCGGATAACGTCCCGCAAGCTGTCGCTGGTGGTGGCCGGCGTGTCCGAACGGATTGCATAGGCAGAGGAAGGGCGGTTGTACTGCCGAGCTCGGACGTCGAGGGTCTTCTCAATCGTGCAGGCTTCCTGCATGAATTCCTCGACCGTTTTTGGCGGCTGACGGACGAGGCTGCCAAAGAGTTGTTCTTTTACGCCGCGCATTAAGAACTGAACTTTCTTTTCCTCGGTCATCCCGGGATCGGCGCGGCGAAATAGGCGCTTCATCTCCTCGACGTAGCTGCGAACGGGCTCATTCGGAAGCTGGATTTTGGACTCGAGGAGTCGTTCGGCTCTTTCTTTCCTCACGACACTGGTAAATACCTTCAATAGTTCTCTCTTGAATAGCTCCCATGTCGTAAGGGACGACTCGTAGTTTTCGTACCACGTGCGTGCGGAGCCATCCAATGAGAAAAAAACGTGTCCAATCTTTGCCGCATCATCCCACTTGTTGAATGACGCCACGCGCTCAAATTGATCCAACCATTCTTCAGGGTCTTCGCCTAGGGATCCATTGAAAGTTGGCGGCACCCGCGGCTGATGCAGTATAATCGGTGTCGACATCTTCGGCGAGATTGCGGTGCTCGTAGCCGCGTCTTTTCGCTGTCTTGTGCGGTCCGGCAGTTTCCCGAACTCAGGCTCCTCTCCCTGGAGACGTCGGCTGGCTCGCTGAGTTGCTGGCTCGTCCTCGGGTGCGAAGCGCTCAGGGCTGGCTTCACGACTTGAAGGGGGCGTCCGGAACATGGAAGGCTACCCCGCACCTCCACCAGATGTCACGTAGTGGTGACGGCAGTCGAAGCAGCGATGAATACGGACGAAAGGATCTTCTAAAAGAACTGTTTATTGGGCTGACTTGCACCCAAAATGGACTGAATCACTCGGCGGCGGCGAAGCGACAAGCGTGCTCGGCGGTCGTCGAACAGAATGCCCGCCGCTGTCGGCCGTGCTCAATTTAAAGCTGATAGCGAACATTCGAGATAAAGGGCGCAAAGTTACTAGAACATTCCGGAACAACGTAAAATCAGCTTTGCCTGGCTGCGATCAATCGAGATAAATCTAGTCGCGTCTTGCGTCGCAAACAAAGCGATAAGGTGGTGTCCCGGCAGATTTGAAAAACGAATAAACACTGCAAATATTCGCGGCAATATTTTGACTTACGAGCAAGAACGCGCCTCCGCGGCGTGTGCTTCTATTTTTTCGTTAAGATGCATATTCAAGAGAAAACACTTCAGCACTGGAAATTAGCTCATCTGACCGAGATTCGCTGCCGATAACTGCATATGTGTTCGAAGAGGACATCAAGGCATCTAGTTCGTCACTGTTGTTTCCTACGCTTCGACAATTGACGAGAATGACCATGATGCGCACATGACACGAGTAAAAACGCGGGAAAGAATTAGTACGAGCCCCAGATGCAGATTGATGATGTCAAGATCGATTGTGTGCCACTTTTTTTTGTTCCGAGAGTATCCGAGCCAGCATCATACACACAGTTTCTACCATCAGCGACAAGCTTACGGTGCGTCAGTTTAAACGATAAGTGTTGACCATTACCAAACTCAAGAAGCTTTTTGCGGGCAAGACGAAGTAGGCGTGTAAAGCCTTTGCGAACATAAACATCGGTAGGACTAATTGCTAATTGGTAATGACATTACCCGCTTTGTCTTTTAACGAATACATCTGGTTTTTTCTTATGCCTAATTTCCTGCTCACGCTTTTAGGCTACATCCGTTTTTTAAAGCGCGCACTATTCTCTTTATAATAAACTTCCTTCTCCCGGCTACCTTGCGCGTAAAGATTAACTTTGATAGCTCTGCCAGTTGTATTCTGTCTGTGTATTCAGCGCTGCAAGTGAAAACAATGCCTGCAATATCTACGTTGGTAGTCATACGAAACTTGGGCATCGACACAATAATGAGAACAAAAATTGGCGCTAATTGCCACTCTGAGGCCAGGGGTAAGGCAGGAATGGTGGCCAGCAAATATGCACGCGAGTAATGCGTGGCCCATAATTTCCTTAATTATTTGGTCTGGGCCAATCAAGTTGAACAACTGGAAATGTCTCCCTGAGGTATTTCCAAAGGCAGCGCTAGGACATGTACAAAAACACATCGAGAGTGGTCCGCTTTGCTACACAACAGCGCAAGCACTAACTGGGTTGACACCCGCTAAGCTCTAATGACCGGGCAGCAGTAAACATCCATCTATCAAACACCGCAACTTTAGAGAGACTTCAAAGATTTGCTTCAAACAAAAGATGAGCTGCGACAAAAACCAACACAAATCCGAGCACCTCAGCGAAGAATTGAGAGGTGTGAAGCCAAAGCCAAGCTCTCAGCAAGGAAGTGAGAGGAGCACAAGCCTGCACCCTTTTACAGCGGTACCCTTCATTGACCTCCTTTACTCTACAGGAGGCCTCGCCTCCAGTGTCCCCTCACCCAAACGACTGGGCCGGTGAAGCCGAAGCCAAGGCCTCAGCTAAACGGTGAAACCCACCATATCCCACCCTCACTCTACAGCAGGCGCCGCCTTCAACCTACCCTCGCGCAATGGCCTGGGCCACGTGAAGCCGAAGCCAAGGCCCAACGGAGAGCTGAGAGGTGCCCAAGCCTTCACCCTCCAAAAGCGCCCCCCCCCCATTCTCCACCTTCATTCTACTGCAGAGCTTGCCTCCAACCTGCCTTCATCCAATGGCCTCAAGCAATGGGCCGTTAACTCCAGTATTTCCATAACAGTGCGTTACTATCTTTCAACATCCTAAATTTTTGTCCGAGAATGTTGAACATGTGCACACCGCTTGAACGACGCGGCAATCATCGTGTCCATTGAGTTGCATAGAGTAACTCTATTGACTATATTTCTTGTGCCCGACGTCCGTTCGGAGACACCCACTGCCATGAGAAAGCGAGACTATCGAATAAGAAAAAGGGGGTTTATATCGTTCCACTGTATTTCTTAGCTTCGAAGCTTTGGTAAAGTAGTAGTTTATTTGGGCAAGGAACCTTCAACTGCTCAAAAAGAAAAAAACATTTTGTCGATAAATGTCTATCGCGTCCATTTAATTATACCGATATGTAACTGTGAGAAGCGCGCAATGTTGGTAGTGATCTGCAATCTGGATACGGCGATGGAACGGTCCAGGAGACATGAAAGGAGCAATACAAAGCAGCGCTCTCCAGTTCTTTTCTGCGAAGCGGGCCGTTCGTTGGACTTATAACCGTAGAATACCTACAGCCACTGTCAAAAGTACACAGCCCAAGGGATCTGCTTTTGAGCCATGCTGTGCGGCTCCTCTTGCATACCGGAGACCCTTGTCTCGAAAAGATAGGAAGAATTCATGTCCTCAGCCCTGCTATGCTTAGCACTGTCAAATATACTAAAGAGCACCGCTACACGGCTTGGGAGCAAGCCCCTTGGGCTTGTTGTGCTCGCGCTTCCTTCCTGCTGTAGAGTTAGGCGAAGTTGGGCATGGGGAGGATTCCCTGAGGACCACCGAGAGGGTGGGTGAGCCTTCTGAGGGAGACGTGGCTGCAGGAATGCCGGTAGCAGCGACGACGATAGAGTCCCCACGTGTTCGAACAGGAATGTCGGAAGCAGCGACGACCATAAGCGTATTCGTTCCGGTCCTCAGACGACGAAGTGTGGTATAAGTGTGGGCCCCTACGGTCACGCTGGGGTTAAACAATTGCCCGAGTGCGGCACCTTGGACAGAGCTTCCGCGTTCCGGTCACCAGTACAAGATCTTTCAACTCCTGCTGGGAGACAGCCTGCATTCCTGTGTCATGCAGGCACCTTCCGGGTCAACATGGGCGCGGTCCGGACACACGTGCGCGCCCACCTGGAGGCCGCGTGGACGACAATGTGACCGGGTCCTGTTCCCTTTCCCTCGACCGAGCAGCGAGGAAACATCGTCACCGCCCTGCCGTGGATGGTACCATCAGTGCCATCGTGTGATTGGACATCATTCTTCGAACTGTATTCCCCTGCTAGGGATCTGGGGAATACGAAGAGTATTTAAGGAGCTGCTGGTTTGGTACCAGAGGAGAGCCCCCCTTCTTGAGAGATACCAGAGACTCCCGACTGCTAAGAAGCTCTCTTTGCTGTGAAGCACTCTCAGTTGCCCGCACTCGTACATTATGTAAATAGTCCTTGTATAAAGTTTTCCAAGTTATCTTCTTCCGATCGTCCTCGTCTATTCTCCGGCCCAGTCACGCTACCTGAATACCAACAACTGTGGCAGCGGTGGGATGCTGCTACCTGAATACCAACAACTGGTGGCAGCGGTGGGATGCTGCTACCTGAATCCCTACAACTGGTTGCAGCAGTGGGATGCTGCTACCTGAGACTCAACAACCGGTGGCAGCGGTGGGATGTCCGCATGAAGTTACCGGCTCCAACGGACCTCGGAAGCTACGGGACTGACAGGCGTCAGCTATACCTTGGCAGGGTGAGTGCCCAATGTTTTCCGTTCATTTCGCCAGACCGTACTAGCACAGGCAGATGCTAGGTGCGGATTCCTGCTCTCTGGGAAATTAAGGGAAACTGTTTTGTCCACTTCAAGCTAGGGCTTTTGTTTTAGTGGGCTTGATAACGCATGGTGGAACTAACGATAGAAAAGTTAAATGTGCGGGAGCTGCTCGAAATTTGCCACAAGCTGGGGATTTCGCTACGTTCTGTGAAAAGAAAAAAAAGAAATTCTCGAGGTTATGCGGCAGGAGGAGGTGACTACTGAGGAGGTCGACGAGGCTTGGGAAACGATTGTTGGACGCAAAGAAGAGCAGAAAAGACGAAAGTTGTGCGAGCAGAAAGAAAAAGAAGAGCTTCGGTTGGCTCAAGAGAGACGGGAGGTCCGTGATCATGCTCAAAAAATGAAGGAGCTCGAAATCGCATCGAACGGAGGGAATATGTCGCGGCTTAGCCCTGTAGCTTCGGTAGAGGAGCAAGTGAGGCAGATATTGCAGGATCTCGTCTCACCATACCGTGTGGGAGGCGATATTGCACTCTTTTTGGTAAATTTCGAACGTGCATGTGGGAAGGTGCACATCGACAAGAGCGCTTGGTCGGAGAAGTTACTTCCTCTCCTTCCGTGCGAGGCGGCCGAAGTCGTGGCTCGCCTCTCACGGGAAGAGTGTGATGACTACGAGAAGGTAAATAGCGCACTGCTTAGAAAGTAGCGGCTTTCTGCTGAAGCCTTTAGGCAGCGATTCAGGCAGGCAAAGAAAGGCGGGGAGTCGCTTACTGACTTCGCGTACCGGCTTAAAGTAAACCTAAACGAGTGGCTTAAGACCGCTGAGGTGCACGGAAGTCATGATAATGTACTGGAGTGCATCGCACTAGTGCAGTACTATAGCGCGATTCCAGAAAATCTGAGGATATGGCTGCAAGATAGGCTAACAGATATAAACCTATACAAAGCGGCACTGCTCGCAGACGAGTATTACGTTCGCCGAAACCTCCAAAGCAAGGCAGGGTACGATAACAGGTTAGAAAAGGGAGAAACCTATTTCAAGAGAATCCCCGACCGAAGGGTGCCACCAGCACGGCGGGATCACCGAACAGAGGAAGCGGGATCAAAAGGAGGAGGTAGCGAAAACAAGATGGAGTCACCCAAATCTGCCGATTCGCCAAACCAGTAGGCACCTGGAGCTCGCGCGTTTGAAGCGAGAGAGCTCATTGCCTGTTATAATTGCAACAAGGAGGGTCACATCTCAGTGAACTGCAAACAACAAAATATGGCGTTCACGTGCATGCGAGAGTCGGAGGAAAACCTTAAATTGCTGGAGCCATACATGCGGGACGTGGTGATAAATGGCAAGAAATTCAGGGCACTGCGGGATTCAGCGGCTACCATTGATGTTGCTCACCCGTCCTGTGTTTCCTCCACGGACTACAAAGGCGAATGCGCCTGATTTAAGCAGGTCGCCGAAGAACAGAGTGCATGCTTGCCTATAGCGAAGGTGACTCTACAGGGGACTTTTGGCAGGCTAGACACAGAAGCGGCAGTTAGCGCAAACTTGCCGACACACTTGCCCCACCTGTTTTCGAACAAATCCGAGCAGCTGCTGAAAGAGAAACGTCTCTCTTTCACCTCTGGCTTGGCTTGCATGGCGCTAACACGTTCTCGAGCGCGAGAGCTCGCAAATAAACTCGACTACGCTCCGATAAAGGAGCAGGCACCGAACCATTCTCCCGACCAGCCGGGGGATCCTTGCAGGAAAACTGATCCGTCTAAACCACATGAGCATGACCATGAAGGTGCTCCCCAACAAGCGGTAGCTCATGAAATCCAAGGAACTGCCGATTCCGTAGAAAATGGGGCAACAAGAACCAACGCGAAGGGTTCGACATTAACACCTGCTTCGACTTGTTGGGAGGAGTTGACTAAGATTGATAGGAAAGCACTTATTGCATAGCAGAAAAGCGACCCATCGTGAAGAGCTCTAAGCCATAAGGTGAGCGAGGGAGTCGCCAGAAAGAACATCAGCTTTCATGAGAATTCAGGCCTTCAGTACCGGAAATATTGCGACTCAAAGGGACGCGCATATGAGCAACTCCTAGTGCCTGACAAGTATCGGCGGCCGCTTCTAGCGCTCGCACACGGAAATGCATGGGCGGGCCACCTGGGCATAAAGAAAACAAAAGCTAGATTAGCCATCGAATATTACTGGCCTCGCTGCTGGAAAGATGTGGAACAGCTTATTAGATCTTGCGACACCTGCCAGCGGGTCGGCAAGTCGACGGATAAATGGAAAGCACCCATGACACTAGTTCCCCTAATTACAGAGCCCTTTCGGCTTCTTGTAATAGATACTGTCGGCCCACTGCCAGCGTTCAACTCTGGCTGTCGCTACATTCTGACCTCACTGTGCGTGGCAACCAAATTTCCCGAGGCCATTCCCTTGAAGGAGCTAAGTTTTGCATGTGTTGTAGGCGCCCTTTTGTCACTTTTCTCTCGCGTGGGGTTCCCTGCAGATACATAGCGATAACGGGAGCGTGTTCACAAGCTGCTTGAGAACAACGTTCTTTGAACGGTGTGAGAATAAAATAATCCGCAGTTCCATTCACCACCCTCAGTCAAATCCAGTCGAGCGTATGCACTCAGTTCTAAAGCGGATACTTAGGTCTCTGTGTTTTTAGCATAAGGGAGATTGGGAAGGCTGCATTCCAGCAGCACTCTTTGCAATGAGATCCGTCGCCACGAAAGCACAGGATTTAGCCCCGCTGAACTAGTCTACGGGCGTGACTTGAAGACCACATTGCGCATGCTAAGGGAGTCATGGGAGAGTTACGGAGAGGATCCCTGTGTAGTGGAATACGTCCTGAAGCTACTGGAAAGACTTGCGAAAGCCAGAGACCTCGTGGAAGCAAATGTCAGAGCAGCGCAGTCACTGTCTAAAGTGTACTACGACAAATCGGCACGCAAGCGCAATTTTCAACCTGGCGACCAGGTGATGTCGCGTCCGTCAAAAAGGAACAAGCTTGAGGTGCAATGGAAAGGGCCAGCTAAGGTGGTTTCCAAGCTTTCGGACATCAACTATGAGGTTAAATTTAAGAACAAACACAATCGAATAATCCAAAGTAATTTGATGATGCCTTATGTGCAGCGTCAGGCCATGGTTAACATGGAGCTGAACATGCCAGAGGAAGTGATCTCAGACATACCTTATGTCATACATAAGGACGAGCAGGCTCCGAATGAGCTGCTAAATTCAATCGACAGAGAGTCACATGTGACGGAAAGTCAACGAGGAGACATGAAAAACGTCGTCCGCGGCTTTGAGGCGGTGTTTTCAAACAAGCCAGGATAAGTAAGAGCGAATGGTGTAACGTTCCTTGACTCTGAGTTATTAGGGCGGGCAAAATTGAACGCCACGTCGGCCAAATCCAGTCACCTATTCCCGTAACGAGTGCCCTCTAAGCGCCAACCTGATCTCATTTAGCGAATTTTTTTTCCTATCTAAGTGCGCCTCGAGCGGGAGCACACGCCTTGGACAGGTGCCCTGTCAAAACTACTCGTTCGGAGACACCATGTGTTCATTCACGCAAAACATTTGATCTCTTCAAGGTCTAGTTGAAGTTTTTTTGCTAAGTGCAGTTTTGGCCCTGAGTTTTGGTTAGTGACTGCGACATTGCAACTAGCGTGGAAAGCACAAGGACAGAGGCAAAAGGATGTGCAATGCTTACCAGGCAAAAACCTGCGCAACAAAACACGCCACGCGGTTTGTGAACTGCACCATCGGTGTAGTGTACCTGATCCCACTGACCTGTGGTAAGTGTTATATTGGCCAAACAGGCCAGTGCCTTAATGAAAGGCTACGAAAACACCGGTCTACAGTCGCAGCTCTGATGGCCGGAGGCCATTTGGCCGCACATTGCCGCAAATGCAAAATAAAAACAGCAGGCGGTAATGAAGAAAAATGTGTTCCACTCTTTAGCCACACCAGAGTGCTGAAGCGGCTTCATAGGCAGGGTTACAGGGAAATATTTGAGGCATTTTGCATTGACAAGGCAGGGGACAAGTGCGTGAGCACACCCTCAGTAGCCCTCACAAATAAGGAGATAATTTATCTGTTGAAAAACTTGCGCATCAATTTGGTTTAAATGTTTATTCCTTGTTTTGACAACCTGCTTCTTGATAAAGTGGAGGGGGGCGGGGGCACAGTCTCCTGAGCATGCGCCGAAAGCAAGTGTTAAAATCTGTTACGTGTGCATTAAACGTCAGTTGAAGTCTAGCGTGCTGTCTCGTCTGTTCCTTTTGCCTCTGTCCTTGTGCTTTCCACGCTAGTTGCAATGTCGCAGTCACTAACGAATACACACCAACTAGCCCAACTGTCTTCCATGATCATACTCCTTTCTAGTACATTGGACCCTGTCCTTCCCAACTTTCTTCTTCGTGAACCGTCAACGACCTTTGTGAACCTGATCACCATCGCAACGTGCCGTGCCAGGATTCTTACCTTTGCGCTCAACAACCGTCTGGTTCCCTTGGAGGTTCAAGCCTTGTTTGCTCCATGCGCCCCTTCCGTTCAACATGCAAGACGCATCGTCAAAATTATGCGGTCAGAACTATGGCGGCAAGTGAGGCACTTGCATGTGTGCCTACGTGTCGTCACCTCGTCGCAAGTGAGTGTACATCGGGACTGTGAGGCTGTGCTTAGAACGAGAACTCGTGAGGCTTCAAATGTTTGCGAATTTTTGTGGAAGCAGTGCCTGCCGAGCTTAACTACTTGGAAGGACCGTAGCAAAAAATTGCCTGCTAGGACTGCACCGATAACTTGTATTGGTCTGGAGAAGCTACCTAAAAAGGTCGAAGAAGTGTAAAAACTTGGTCCAAAATTCTGCATTGAGCCCGAAGAGAACCCTGTTTCTCTTCTAGGTATTGTAAGGAACATAGCGAACCGTGCTAGCAGTGAAGAAAAGTGTAGGTGTGTGTCAGATGCCGTCGACTGTCTTCCTTCAGGTCCCTTAAAATCTGCAAAAAAGTTAGCGGTCAAAAATACGGTTGAGTTCTTAAAACGTAAATCACAGACTTTGCTTGTTTCTAATAAAGAGGGCGGTTTTGTTGTTATGCCTAGGTCACTTTTTGGTGAGAAAGCAGCCGCAGCTATAAGCAAGAATTTCGTCCGCGTTACGAGCCATCCTTCTAAAGTGAAGAAAAGAGCGTCTGCCCTATGCCAAGATATGAACCTTGTAAACCTCGGAAAAAGTATTGTGGGCTCAGAAAGGGATTAGGTTGAGCTTGTTTTTTTCTGCTAAGACCCATAAGGAAGGGATACCTCTTAGGGCAATAGTTACGGAAAAACTCTGCTTTCAGGGACAGCTTTCCAAGTTTCTACAAAAACACCTTAACTTGTTGACTCTGGATGATTCGTTTTTAATTCGGAACTCCAATCAAGTAATAGACTTCCTTTCGAGACATGAAAAAACCTGTGATGCGTTTTATGCTTTTTTCGTTGACGTAGTAGATCTTTATTACTGTATACCACAGACACAACTCTGCACAGCGGTCAGAGAGCGCATTGATGCGTTGGGTGTGACTGTCTTCCAAAATTCATCTGGGATTTCAGTAGATAACTTTTTAGAACTGCTTAGCTTTTACCTTTCTTCTACACTTGTTGAGTTTGACAATGCTTCTTACTTGCAGAAGCAAGGCATATGTATTGGTTCGCGTATTGCACCGGTTTTAAGCGACTTGTTTTTAGCGTCTATTGACAAAGAAATTTTTTCGCGTGTGGACAAGACTTTTGTTGCAAAAATTTTTAGATACGTTGATGATTATCTTGTTGGTTTAAAAAGTGTGTCGCCTGATGGAAGAGATGACATGGTCAAGAGTGTTTTTAGTGTTTTTTCAAAGAGTGTGGTAAGGGTCTGAGTTTTACTCGTGAGGTTCCTGATAAGGGTTGCTTACGTTACCTTGACCTCAGCATTAGCTTTAGTAGTAGATCACTATGCTGGACGTACTTCCCTCGTTCAAAAAAGCCTGTTCTTAGCTATAATTCGGCCCATTCGAGAACCGTAAAAAGAGGGATAGCACTGAACTGCCTAAGAGCCGCTCTTCAGAAGTCTTGTGAACACAAAGTGAATGTGAGTGTTGAACAGCAGGTCCTCCGTCTGCGTAGCGCTGGCTTCCCTGACAGCATACTCGCGTCCGTCGCTGAGAGCCTTATTAAAGAGCTCCGACAGGGACGCAAGACAGCAGGCTGCTGCAATGACGGCCCGGGGGGACGTCCGGTGCCGGTGCCCTACATGCACAACTTGTCCCATCGCCTCAAAAAGGCTGCGGGAAAGTGCGGCATCCGTGTCGTTTTGACAGCCCCACAAAAGCTGTCTAGGATGTGCCGAATGGTGAACAATGCTTACCAGGCAAAAACCTGCGCCACAAAACACGCCACGCGGTTTGTGAGCTGCACCATCGGTGTAGTGTACCTGATCCCACTGACCTGTGGTAAGTGTTATATTGGCCAAACAGGCCAGTGCCTTAATGAAAGGCTACGAAAACACCGGTCTACAGTCGCAGCTCTGATGGCCGGAAGCCATTTGGCCGCACATTGCCGCAAATGCAAAATAAAAACAGCAGGCGGTAATGAAAACGGCAAACGCCGCCGAGAATGTCTCTCCTCTGCTGGGCCTACGAGTAGGCCTAGCGATTAGGCCTAACAATCCCGCGTGGCCGCCGAGAAATAGGCAGATCGCGTGCCTACCTTCAAAAGTTGCGGTCCCCCTAGACTCCTTGTCACGCTGATAGTTGATTCCAACGATGATTTGTGCACTGACGGTCCAAACTTGGGCTAGAGCGGCCGTGTTCGACGGAGCTCATCGAACATGCGTCCGCTCGCTCCGGCTGCCTGGCGTCCGAATCCCGGCTTCGAAATAGCTTTTTGCCGTGACGTCAAAATGACGTGTACTTGAAGACTGATTTTTAGCACAGTTATATTTTGTGCCGGGTTGGTAAATTTAAATGTCTGTGGAGGAGAAACGAAGCTACATCTGGCATGGAAGAAAACACTTGGCTCGTTTTAGCAATTTTGAGAAAAACAAGTTCGTACTGTGAGGGTTGCTTCCTAGAATGTGATTGGCTGGAGGAATGTCACGTGATTCACGTGATGCACAAGCATAATTCAGTGAGGTCAAAATGACGTTTAGTGACGCAAAGGAAATGATGCCGTTGTTGAAAAATGCCCCATTTGGCTGCCATAATTTGAGACGGCCGCAAGATGGTCGAATTATGGTGGACATAGTCGAATTATGACCACACTGATTTATACAGCTGTTAGCTCACCGTAGTTTGGTAGGCGCTTATTTCAAGTAATAAACTGTTCAGAAACATGGTTGTTTTGAATGTACAAGCATTGAAACGGCGTTATAATGGTACCTCTTAATTAAGCAGCCTTTTAGAGCCTTAATTATCACAGCGTAATTTTACACCCGCATGAGGACTCTAGTTGCGCTCCCGTTTCAAACGCTTCTCTCATGCTAAGAAATTATCGGCCCGCGCGGTCGCGGTTGCTACCGCGCGGATATGGCGGCGTCCGTAGCTGCCGTTTGTTGTCACGGGCTGCGAGAAGCGAAGGATTCGTGAGTGCGCCTCAGTGTTTTCGAAGGACTACACGGTTCGTGAGTTTGACGGCCTGGCCAGTGATATATGGTGTGGTGGCTTTGCAAGAAGCTTTGCGGCAAGAGGCAGCACGTGAGCACCTTGGTCTGCCTTAAACATGGGATTGTAGGTGCTCCGGCCGTTACTCTGATCCTGTGTTTCAAGGCGCGATCGGTAGCTGTGAACGTCTGGACACCAATTAGTTCAGTGTTTGCCTCTATTTACACGCTGTCCCTGACCTGATATTCCACTGCGTGTGTGATGAGAGGGTGGCACAAAGGGTTGTCTGCCGGCTGAGCAACATGCTTCCAGAATGTGCTCGGCTTGTCGGCGGGACTGTGGTCATCAGTGCATCATCTGTGTGCTTAATTTGTGTGCATTGTTGTGTCTTTGTGCATAAGGGCAGTTTCTGAAGACAGCGGTGTCAGCAAGGCAGCGTACATGTGCCGGGTACATCGTCTCGAGCATCGATGAGGTAAGGGAAACAGCAACGAAAAATTGCTGTTGACTTTCTTCAGATGGCTGCATGCAAAGTTCATATTGATGGCTGGTGGCTTTCTTCGGGTGTGTAATAACAAGTCCCTTATGTTCCCACCCTTTTTTGGTCGCATGCAAACAGCTATGAATCTCATGGCACATTTATTTGTAGCCTATTAAGCGAGGAAGCCTTGCGCAAATAAAAACAGCATTTCAAAATAGTCTTGTCTGTAAAGTAAAACGCACAACGAGTTTTCAGATTACTACAATATGCGGATGTGGGTGACTAGTAGGGCGTCTGCATGTCTATGGTTTTCTTTCATTGCACACAAACGCAATGGCTTGGCATCTGCATTTTGATAAATGCAGTTGCAAAAGCATTCGTGTAGTGAGATTTTAGTGCAGTTCAATATTCTGAGGTAAAGTTAACCTTGGACTTCCCCTACAATGTGCCTTGTAGCAGTTGCCTTCACTGCAACACAATAAAAATAAATATGTAATAATTATTTATACCCATCAGTCTGGCTGTAGTCAAGCTGTTTTCACAGTTTTGTTTTACTTCCTCCATCATTTTGATAGAGATGACCAATAAAATATAACTGTTACAAAAGCAGTTTATGTGAGTAGTAGTTACAGTCATACATGAAACTTTAGTTTAATAATTACAGCCCTGTGATGTCTCGTATTTGAAAGTCTTTTCTCTTGTGTGTATGAAACTTGCATTGCACTCAAGCTCACGCACTAAAGACAGTGTTGATTGCCTTCCAGGTGACATGTGTATAATGTGCCTCTTCGATGCATCACTGCTATCCTAGGAAGTCATGTGCTGAGGAATGCTGCTGCAAGGTTCAACACCGTTCACCTCTCAGCTAGAGTGCTTCTCAAGCAAAGAATCATTCTTTGGAAGGGTTACACTGGATGTCTTCACAGGTGTCAAGTGGTGTACATATGGAACAGGATTCTTTTCAAAGGCGATCACAACTTGCACTGTGCGACACATTGCATGCATCCTCACTTAGCTGCAGGACTCACTGCCATAGTTTTCACCTGTAGTCATGCTATGATCAGTCTATGTAAACATTTTTTGTGCTTCAAGTTTCATTGCACACAGCAAGAAAGCTGTTCAAGTCTGTGATTTTTGTGCTGCTCTTTAAACAGGACCAAATTTTGCTTTCAGTTTGTCACTAGAGTGTGTAATGACAGGTGTGTTTGATGTGTAGACTAGGCTTTTCTCTAATGCTGCAGTTCTTCACGTGACAGGAAGCGTAGAAGAAACTTTAATCCTACCATCTGCAAATTGGCCGGATGTGTGCTTAAACACATGCTTTAACGCTACTGAACAGTTGCTAATTCTTAATGTACTGCAATGTTGTGTGCTCTCTTTATGCAGAATGTGCATGTTGGTGCTTTAGTGCAGTGAAACAGAGGAAGTCACCAAAATGTTTTTCTCCTGCCAGCAGAGCTTTGAACCAGTACTTCTCTTTGATTTCTGTTAAAAGCTTGTGCTCCATGACGTGATTACTGCTTCACTGAAATTTCTTGACATGCACGAAACATAGGGATGTGTATGCAGTCATTTATCACATCTTGCTCACGGCGCAGTCTGATTTTGTAGGCAACTGTTCGTCCGATAGGAGGTCCCTAATGCGTCATCTGTGTGTGCTCACAGAGCAAAGCAAGCTTTGTCTCCTGACATTTCTTTGCCTCTGTGCCTGTTTCCTACTGTTGCTTTTAAATGCTATGTGTAGTGATACAGCAATCCACTAGTTTTCCTCTGAGCAAAAATTGAGGCAACTCTTTCATGTTTGCCATCTGCCAAGCTTGTATGAATGAAAGACAAGGCAGCTGTCTGCTAGTTCGACCAGTTTCGCTGTGTAACGCCCCGCTTTTACCAACCTTGTTGCTGGCACTTTGCTTCTTAGCTGCCGCTAATGCTGTTAGGCGAATTTGACAAAAATTCCAGACAATCTGTTCAACCTATGTTTCTTTGGTAAAACTGGGGCATCAATGGACGCATTGCTATTTTTTGATTCAACACAGGAATTTACTGGATTTGGCACTTCGTGAAATGGGCATTATCAATGTGCACATATGCCGCATCACACTTCTTTCACACATTGCAACTTGTCTTGTTACCGGAGAAATCTGCCTCTGTGACCCTGATGTGTGTGGGATTTTATCACTTTTGCTGTGTGGCAGCAGCAATCGGCTCATTACTGTCATTGCCATCACATGTCCTGCAGCAGTCATGAAATTTTCTTTTGTATCAAAAACAAATGTGTTTGTTGTGATACTTTGCAGAAAGGAAGTTTGTTCTACAGCTGAAGAGCGTGTTGTTGGGCAAGTTGGCTTTGCATGATATAGAAGAAGTTAGCGCAAAACTTAGACGAAGACAGAGAAGAAACACACAAGACGACAGACGAGCGCTACTACCAACTGTTTATTGGGTCTTAACCCTTTGTGCCACCCTCTCATCACACACGCAGTTGAATATCAGGTCAGCGACAGCGTGTAAATAGAGGCAAACACTGAACTAATTGGTGTCCAGACGTTCACAGCTACCCATCGCGCCTTGAAACACAGGATCAGAGTAACGGCCGGAGCACCTACAATCCCATGTTTAAGGCAGACCAAGGTGCTCACGCGCTGCCTCTTGCCGCAAAGCTTCTTGCAAAGCCACCACACCATATATCACTGGCCAGGCCGTCAAACTCACGAACCGTGCAGTCCTTCGAAAACACTGAGGCGCACTCACGAATCCTTCGCTTCTCGCAGCCCGTGACAACAAACGGCAGCTACGGACGCCGCCATATCCGCGCTGTAGCAACCGCGACCGCGCGGGCCGATAATTTCTTAGCATGAGAGAAGCGTTTGAAACGGGAGCGCAACTAGAGTCCTCACGCGGGTGTAAAATTACGCTGTGATAATTAAGGCTCTAAAAGGCTGCTTAATTAAGAGGTACCATTATAACGCCGTTTCAATGCTTCTACATTCAAAACAACCATGTTTCTGAACAGTTTATTACTTGAAATAAGCGCCTACCAAACTACGGTGAGCTAACAGCTGTATAAATCAGTGTGGTCATAATTCGACTATGTCCACCATAATTCGACCATCTTGCGGCCGTCTCAAATTATGGCAGCCAAATAGGGCATTTTTCAACAACGGCATCATTTCCTTTGCGTCACTAAACGTCATTTTGACCTCACTGAATTATGCTTGTGCATCACGTGAATCACGTGACATTCCTCCAGCCAATCACATTCTAGAAAGCAACCCTCACAGTACGAACTTGTTTTTCTCAAAATTGCTAAAACGAGCCAAGTGTTTTCTTCCATGCCAGATGTAGCTTCGTTTCTCCTCCACAGACATTTAAATTTACCAACCCGGCATAAAATATAACTGTGCTAAAAATCAGTCTTCAAGTACACATCATTTTGACGTCACGGCAAAAAGCTATTTCGAAGCCGGGATTCGGACGCCAGGCAGCCGGAGCGAGCGGGCGCATGTTCGATGAGCTCCGTCGAACACGGCCGCTCTAGCCCAAGTTTGGACCGTCAGTGCACAAATCATCGTTGGAATCAACTATCAGCGTGACAAGGAGTCTAGGGGGACCGCAACTTTTGAAGGTAGGCACGCGATCTGCCTATTTCTCGGCGGCCACGCGGGATTGTTAGGCCTAATCGCTAGGCCTACTCGTAGGCCCAGCAGAGGAGAGACATTCTCGGCGACGTTTGCCGCAAAGGAACATGAATAGCTCGATGGAATGTGTGGAGGGGGAAACCATCGACCCTGTAGAACTGAAGACAGGGACGTGGTTCACCAAGAAAAAGGGCCGCGTGGTGCCCCTCGGAGATGAAACCCGGGCCGCTACCAGGGATGGGGAGCAGCGGCAGACTACAGGACATAAGGCCGCCATCGGAAGGAGACTGGCGGCAAAGTCAGTGGAAAGACAAGCAGTGCGGATGCCCAAGGACGCCGAGAAAATAATAATACGCCCCCGAGGCGGAGTCAACCGCCTTATAAAAGGAGGAATGATCGAGCTCGCAGAATCAATTGCCCGCGCCGCCGGCATCGAGCCTAAGGACGCTGAGGACGACATCTTCTCGGCAAACGTAAAACAACAATCCATACTAATCGCCACAACCAGCGAAGAGCGTGGAAGAAGATACTCGATTTTACGCACCGTCCTTTACGACAACGAAAACATCGAGGTAACGGCGTACCCCACCATGCCTGAAGACTGTGGCAAGGGAGTTGTGCACGACGTCCCACTGCACTACTCCAATGAAGAGCTCCTGGAGAAAGGAAAACGCAGGAGAAAGGAAAACCCTACAGTACTTGGCGTTCGAATACTGGGAGCGGCCTCTAAGTCAATACTGATCCTATTCGAGGACCAGAAGGTGCCGCGCTGGGTATATCTATCTCCCTTCGCACAAAGATGCGTCTTATACAAGAAGTATGAGGTCTGCCTCGCGTGCGGCCGCATGGGACATCGAGAAGACGTCTGCCCGGACCCGACGAATAGGAAGTGCCGGGGGTGCGGCATAGAAAACCCTAAAGATGACCACCAATGCGAGCCGAAATGTCAGCTCTGCGGAAAAGGACACCTTCTCGGCGACAAACGCTGCCGGGAAATATATAGGGCCCCATATATCTCCAAAAAGAGACAATGGGAGAGGAAGCTGGACCAGCAGGACCAACAAAAAATGACCGATACACCACGGGCCGGCGAACGCGAGGGCCGCTCAAGAGCCAAGAAGGGTGACGAAGAATCCCGAACACCGGGAAGAAGATCCAGATCCAATAGCAAGGGCTACAACCATTTCACAACCAAGGAGGGAGACTTCCCAAGGCTGCAGGAAAGAGCAACCGCCAACTCCATGCCCCGCCGCTCGAGCTCCGGTACCAGGAGCCGATCCAGCTCAGGGCGAAGGCGCTCTAGCTCGAGAACCTCGGCTGACTCCTCCTCCACGGCCAGCAGTCCCGGGCGCTTCACACGGGACCCCAAGGCGCCATGGGGGCCACCTGCAAGCAGACGCGGTTCGAGTGGAGATCGAAAATCGGTAAGCTTCACAGCCAGCAGTCCCCAGGCAAATAGAGAGGCAGATGAGAGAATCGAAAAGCTAGAAAAAGAGAATCAAGAACTCAAGAGCATGCTCCGCACGCTCACTGCAGAGATCCAAAATCTAAAAATGGGAAAGAGTACCCCTCCTTCTCCACCGAGGAACCAATCGGTACACCAAAAACAGGCACAGAAACAGACGCCCTCTCTCCCGCCTGCGAAGGCAGTAATCGCGCGCCCCGAGCCGAGGGACAACGAAGGGGAGAAAATGACTACTGAAACAATCAGGCCACCCCCGCAAAAACGCAAAGGGGATGAGACGGACCCGCTGGTGGCACTCGAAAGTAGAGTAGAAAAGAAACTAGAGGCTAGAGATGCTAAGTACGAAGCAAGATTCGAAAGAATCGAGACCCTCCTCACCCAACTAATGGGTGCAATGAATCAAATACAGACGCAACTCGCGCAATTCACTGCCGTGCAGAACGCCTTCAAAGAGAGGCTAACTACATTAGGAAAGACGGTTACTCAAATACAGCAAAATGGACAGGCGCAGAAAAAATGAAAACACTCTGGTGTGGCAGTGGAACTGCCGCGGTTTCCAACGAAAGCGAGCGCTCTTGCAGCAGCACTTAGAGCAGATTGAAGAAAAACCTTTAGCTATAGCCCTTCAGGAAACGGGAAAGGGACCACCAAAATTATCGGGATATCAAGCGTTCAACAGTGACCGAGGAGAAAAATCTCGCGTCTCCACGCTAGTTAAAAGACATATAGCGGTAGTCGAGCATGAGGTCAACTCACGGGATATCGAAGCCGTATTAGTAAAAATTATCACCGGTCGCAAAGACAAGGCTAGTCTCTTCATCTTAAACGTGTACAGCACCCCCCAGCAAAGAAAGGCACGTTTCCGCGCCCTCTTTCGCAAGGCGATTATAGCAGCTGGAAACAACACACTCATAATCTTAGGGGACTTCAATGCCGCCCACCAAGAATGGGGCTACAATAGACACGATCCCAAGGGCAGACAACTATGGGAGGACATACACGAACTTGGCCTCACCCTCCTGACGGACCCTAACTGCCCGTCCAGAGTGGGAAACAGCGTCTGTGCAGACACCACCCCGGATCTCACCCTTGGGAAAAACACGAGAGACGCGGCCTGGAAAAACACGGCTCAAAATTTAGGCAGCGACCACTTTATTCTGGCTCTCACCCTCAGCAAGGGCGTCAAAACACGTCGCCTCAAAAAACCCAAGATCACTGATTGGGACATGTTCAGGCAAATTAGAGAAAATGGTGAATCGGAAGGCGATATCCAAAACATAGAGCAATGGGCGGAGGAACTTAAGCAACAAGTCGAGAGGGCAACCACGACCCTGCGAGAAGACGATGCGCCAGCGACGGTTGATAGCAAACTCCTTCACATGTGGGAAGCGAAATGCGGCATGGAGAAACGCCTCCGGTCACAAAGATCGAACAGGAACCTTAGAAGAAGGATAGCAAGGCACAACAAAGAGATTGAGGATTACGCAGCAAAACTCTGCGAACAAAATTGGTGCAATAGATGTGACGAGATGGAAGGGAACATGAGTCTAGCTAATACGTGGAGTCTACTCAGACACCTGCTTGACCCTGATAATTCGAAAACCCAATCGGGCATAAGACTTACGAAAGCCAGGCACACGTTTGAGGGCTCGGACAGAGAACTCATGGCAAAATTAATTAATATGTACATAGGAGATACAAAAACCTCAATCCTGCCGGAGTACGAAGGACCCCCAAACGAGGCCCTAGAGCGCCGATCACGGAAGCGGAGGTTCGCGCCGAAATATTAGGCCTAAAAACAAAGTCGGCCCCTGGTCCAGATGGCATTACAAACAAGGTCCTCCGAAACTTGGACGATAATTCCATCCGCATGCTCACCAAATACATGAACATCGTATGGGACAGAAGCCGCCTCCCACAACAGTGGAAGACGGCAAACGTGATTTTAATACCGAAGCCGGGCAAACCCCCTAAGCTAGAAAACTTACGGTCAATCTCTCTAACATCCTGTATTGGGAAATTGATGGAACGGGTAGTCCAAACGCGCCTAACGCGTTTCATGGAGCACAACGATCTGTGGCCACACGAAATGGTAGGGTTCCGACCCGGCCTGTGCACACAAGATGTAGTGCTCCGCTTGAGACACGACATCATTGAAAATAGCACCAAGGACGCGAGGGTAATATTAGGTCTCGACCTGACGAAGGCCTTCGATAACGTAAAACACGCGGCAATCCTCTCTGGCCTCCGAGAGCTGGGGGTCAGAAACAAAACGTACGGCTACATAAAGGACTTCCTGTCGGGTAGAACGATAAAAATAAGGTTTCAGGACATTGAATCCCCCACCGTCAAACTAGGTAGTAGGGGTACGCCGCAGGGTTCAGGGCTGTCCCCATTCCTCTTTAATGTTGCCATGCGAAATCACCCGGCAGAATTGAGAAAAGTGGAAAACTTGAAATTCAGCATGTACGTGGACGACGTCAACTTATGGGTCACCCAGGGCAGCGACGCGAACATCGAGGAGCGCTTACAAACGGCAGCAGACACCGTAGTGTCCTATGCGGCTGAAAGGGGCCTCTCGTGCGCTCCCCAAAAATCGGAGCTGTTTATCTACAATCCGAAGGCGCTCAGGCACAAACGCCAGATAAACATCAACATAACAGTAGAGGGCCAAACAGTGCCAAAAGTCGAGCAGATTAGGATCCTGGGGCTATTTCTACAAGCGGACGGGTACAATGATACAACGATAAAGAAATTGAGTGCGTACGCCACGCAAGTCATGGGTCTGTTCAGGAGAATCGCACTCAAGGGTCGAGGCCTTAAAGAACGAAGCCTCCTGAAACTAATGCAGGCTTACATCACTAGCCGCATATGCTACGCCACACCATTCCTAAACATCAGATCGGACGAAAAGCAGAAAATAGACGCACTCATCAGACGATGCGTGAAGAGGGCTCTGGGACTCCCCATCTCGACCTCTACTGAACGCCTCCTCGAAATTGGTGTGCACAATAATTGGACGGAGCTAGCGGAGGCTGTGCGCATGGCACAACTGGAAAGATTCAGCAAATCTACCACGGGCAGAACCATCCTTGGCTGGGTGGGGCTGCAGTCAGACATGGGGACAGGACATGCCAACACGCGGACATTCCACGAGGATGCCGCGAACACATAACAGTGCCCCCGCTACCTAAAAACATGCACCCCACATACAACGGGGAGAGGAGACGGAAGAGGGCCGAGACTCTCGCAAAAAACGCGGAAAAAATAGGGCCGAAAGGAGTCGCCTACGTGGACGCGGCTAGCGGAAAGTCGGGGGCGGCGGTGGCTGCGGTCGTTGACGGCCGCGGCGTACCCGTCGCCGCCGCTTCCGTTAGAAGTCGAAACATAGACACGGCCGAAGAAGTTGCAATAGCGCTCGCTTGCGTTGGCACGGAAGCCAGTACGATCATTAGCGACAGCAAAACAGCTGTCTGGAACTTTGGAAAAGGGAGGGTCTCGAAGGAGGCAGTCAAAATCTTGGAAAAGGGAAAACTCGATAGACGAGTTCGAATAATTTGGACCCCCCCGCACGAATCCGTCCCCGGCAACGAGGCGGCGCACGAGCTAGCCCGAGCACTCTACTTCCGGGCAGCCGCAGAGCCGCCTGGTTGCGAAGGGATGGACGAGAGGCTGCAGACATGCAAAGAGATCATAGAGCACTATAGACTTGGTAGACGGTCCCTGCCACCACCGGACCGAGCGCTAACAAACAGGGAGGCAGTCGCATGGCGGCGCCTGCAAGCTGGGAACTTCCCGAACCCCGTCTGGCTCTACCACACGCAAGTGGAGGAAAGAGCCGACGATAAATGCGCGACATGTGGAGAGAGGGGTACTTTAGACCACATAATCTGGCAATGCCCTGGTTCCCCGGGCGCCAAGGAGAACATAAGAAGTAGAGAAGCCTGGGAACTGATGCTGCGAAGCGAGTCCCTCGCCCACCAGCAGCAAGCCATCCGCCTGGCGGCTGAAGCCGCGAAGAAACACTGTCGCTTCGCTTGTCTTTAGTCGCGGAGACCCCGGCCCCCGTTCTCCAGGCCTGCGTGCCGGGGATGGGGAGTAGGGGGTCTCCTACATCGGTGGAAAATAAAGTTCTTACTCACTCACTCACTATTTCGAAGCCTGATGGTTTCGCGCCACAGATTTAAAACTCGTGACTTGCACGTGATCGCCCAATGAGCCAATCAGAGAGACAATATGGCGGCGAACGGCGGCCATGCGTGTCGAGAATAGGGGCTGCGTTCCAATACTCCCAAGTAGACGGCTACTTAGACGTCTAGCCGGACAGCCGCCATCTTGGGACGCGTTCCATTTCTCGGCGAAGCAGTCTCATATGACTGCTTCGCCGAAGTCCACATCGATGCAGTCTAACTTGCTGTCTAAAGATGGCGGAGCTGATGTACGCGGATGAGCGAGTCGTGCTCTTGCGGGCGTCGGACTGTACACGGAGTATAGGAAAGGAAAAATGTGAGTCATTCCATTATGTTATTTGGTACGCAAACTAGTGGCTAATTAATCTTCGTGGACGTGCGATTCCTAGCAGTGAATCACGCCGGAGAAAATCGTGCAGTTGAGAGCTTTGCTACAGCAGCGGACGCTGTTGGTCTGTTTACGTGATCCGGACGATGCCGGATCTTAATTAGCACCTTGATTTTAGAGAATACTCGTCGCTGTCGTTGGTTTCCTCGGCGGGCGTTAAGACGGCTGGCGTGACGGTTAACAAATGTGTTCTTCTGTTGCTGTATTAGTTGCATCAACTCTTTCGCATGCATTCTTTTTTATCTCTACACTCTCAGAACAAATACACCGGCATGTTGCGAATTGATTTTAGTCGTTGCAGGATTAAAGATCGCTGCTGTATTTAGGTCTCTCGCTGTCTCCGAGTGCCACGTAGGGCAGACAGCAGGTTTAATGTCACGTATGTGTTTTCCTGTTGCAGTGTATATTAGCCGTATCGCATTTCGCGCATATTAATTACAGTCTTTCGTATTCTTATGTTTACAGGACCGTCTGGACGAGCACGTTCGAGGAGCATGTACAGTTGAGCATCAATAATAAAAGAATAATCGCATATCTCTTTAGCGTCGTCTTCGGAGAGCGGCCCCGTCTGCTACAAGTAGACTGACCGATAGGCACATCCACCAGTCCGGTTTACGCGCAAATTCATTCCAGAAGAAATGTGTAAACTTGTTGAAAACACGTTTTTAATTATCTTTATTGCTCAGTTTGTGAAAAATAGTAGTACAACTGTTCATAAGCTTTAGTTACATTATTATGTCGCGAGGCGGCGTGAGCAGTAGACAAGTTCCAATACATGGACATGTAGACTGCTTCCTAGACGTCACACTACACGTCTTGTTAGACGTCTAGAGTATTGGAACGCAGCCAGGGCCCCTGGTTATGGTGACTAGAGGGGGAGGTGGCAGCTTCGGCGCGGGCGAGTTGAAGCAGGCATTCAGGACGCAGCGGCGGCGCTGCTGTCGGCAGTTAGATCGCCTCGCAGGCAAGATGCGCAGAGGTATGCAGAGGCGCGATCGGTCAGCCCTCATCGCGGCATTTTATGCACGCGCTTAGACTGCGCCTCAGTTATTGTTTTTGCATGCTGTATAAGCTTTTTTTTGCAGATTTATGTTCTCTGTGCACACTATACTGGGAAATAAAATTACGGACATAACCTGGACGCGCGAAGCGCAGAGCTGAAGCAACGGACAGAACCTGATCAGCTAAAGGATATGAAGGTCACTTGTGGACTTAAACGATTGCTTGTATTTTATTTTTGTTGCCTATAACTTTTTTTAACTGCTCATGGATCAGTGCATCCGTTTATGGAGTCTACTTATCAAGACACTTGTAGCCCACTGAAAATAAATGCATAGCGCCGCGGGAGACTGCAGTAGTACAAGCAACGGTCAGAAAAAGAAACCTTTATTTACATTGAGGCATTTGCAGATCACAGAACTTTTATTTACATTGAGGCATTTGTAGATCACAGAAATTGAACAATATATGTACAGGCAACAAAGCAAACTATGTAACACGTCGTAGTTTTAGCAGCCGCGCCTTCTCTCTTTTTTCTTGTCTGTTTTTGTTCTCAGCCTGAACAAGGAAATGCAATCTTGTAATGGCATAAAATTTGATTACAGAATTCGGCACCTCTTTGTTGTGTTCAGGACAGCCAACAAAGTTCAGCTGATTTTTTGACAAGCATGATACAAGATCCATAATGCTGTTTGCTTTGAGCTTGTTAAAGGTGAAACAATGGGTAAATGAATCCTCCATCTTCAAGATGAGGGTTTCAAGCTCCTTGGAAGGATACAGCAACCCTCCTCTGTCCACCTCCATAGTTAAGCAGGCTTCATTCGGACGGTCAGATCTAGTGGCTGAGCAAAGCAATGATTTCGCACAATCCTCACACTTTGTCTTCTTTAACATCTTGCGGGCAGCATATCCAGCCACATAATATGTTATGCGGGCATCACTCTTGATTGAAACAAGACAAGTGTGGTCGGGCAAATTGTTGGTGCTTTTAAGCACATCGTGCACTTCGTTAAGGAACCCAATGTCCATGAGCTCATCGAGCTTGTTATTTATGTTGTTTGACGAAACCGGCGTCGGCAGACAGCAAGCTCTTGATCATGCCTGGAGAGACATTTCCGCCTGCAGGTGCCTTCGCCAAGCTGCAAAATGCGAGGCAGTTTACGGAAAGCAAAAATTGTGTTGGTGTTGGGTGATCATTCCATCCAGACATTTGTCGCAGGATTCCAAACATATTTTCTAAAGGGTCTTGACTTAAACGAGCAGTCATCAGGTATTTGTAACCAAGCTTGCCAGTAGCATAATCAAGGAGGGATATGGTACTGGCAAGGGTTACTCGAAGACCCTCTGCGGTTGGACCACTAAGAAAGCCCAGTTTGTCGACTTTTGCTTCCCAAGTATCTATGTATACCAGGAAGTCTTTGACAGTCGACAGGCTTCCAGAATTTGGCCGCATAGCATCCTTGCTGCACCTGGATGTCATCGCAGCAACGAGTTTGCGCATTCTTCTTGTAAAAGCTACAGTAGCAGTAGTTGACCCAGTGCCGTACATGCTTTCCACTTGTTCTTTATATGTATAAAGGCCCTTCAGAACTTCGTCGCTGAGAAGAGCACAAGCAAAATTTACCTTCATTTTTTCAAAGCCATTTGGCTCAATCACCGCCCGTGTAACATGTGGCATTGCTCTGAGCCTCACAACGTCTCTGTTGTCACACTTCCATGCCTCCTTGATGACAACCATTCTCGACCTCCCTTCTGGTGTTTCAAGGCCTTTTGAAACAACAGAGTTGCGGACGCACTTCAGTAGATGCGGGAAATCAGAGAGAAAGTGTAAACTTCTCCCAGCATCTGCAGGGTGCTGCACCTTGCATACAGTCCGCTTTGCTGACCCTTTCACCCCAAGTGCATGCCACATGCTTCTATTCCATGAGGCACCGTCTGTGGTGACAAAGTCCACGAAAAGGCCGGACCTCTCTGCAGCTAGCGTGGCATCAACAACAATCCTTGAAAGCAGATCTGCCTTCACGTTACTGTGTGAGCCAAATACTCCAAGGATTTGCTGGAAATCTCCAGAAAACGGCTGGAAAAGCCCTACCAAACCATGATCGCAGGTCTCTTGGCTCTGGGTTTGTGAAGAGTATGCACCAAGGTCAACAAACCCTTCAATAATTCCTGTGCTGGTTACCTTTAAGTTTTCAGACAGTTTCATTTCATCTATTAAGATGCCTCCATGCCGGTGATACTCATCCATGCCTTTAGTCTTTTCCGCAATTGCACTGAATATGTTTTCATTGAAACCAAAGCTGCTTTTGTAATTCTTTGTGTATTTTAGGAGGCAGCTTTTACTTGGCAGAACCATTACTTTATGTTTACGAATGTGTTCATACAACTTGGGGCTCTTCATTCTCATTACAATACATTCAAGAAGCCACTCTTCATTGTACTTCATCCCCTGAGTGCATTTCCTCCTGGATGCATCGAAGCATACCTTCACCTGCTGCTGTTGCTTTAAGGGTAAAGCAGAAATGCTTTGCTGAAGGTTCGAATGTGAAATGAATGCATTCTCTTCCTTCATAGTTTTCAGAGCATGCCAGTTTTCGCACCTTCTTCCTTTCGCGACGAAGCTGCATGTTACGTGTCACCAGCTTTTTGAACACAGTCAAACGATTATTTTTTGCCCTCATCCTTCGATAGGAGGCTTGATTTATGAGAAGTTTACGGAGGTATCTGCACTGAAGGCACGGTCCTTCATTCTGTGATGCGCTGAAGCATTTCGCACTGTGCAGCCTGGCTCCATGAAATCTATACTTGACCTGGCCAGTCCTGGGAAATTTTTCTTCCGCCAAGTCCTTCTCCAATCCCGCGCAGGAATTCATTTCGTTTACAGAGCGAAGGAGGCCTTCCACACTTACAGCGTCAAAAACGTACACTTTCTTTACAGATACACCCTGAACAAACACTGAACAGTGGTAGCGATCTCCGTGCGCGGAACACAACACGAGTTTTCTGAAGCACAAGCTATCGTTGTCTGGCGCGCAAACGCTAAATGCGACTGTTTCCGGCATTCCGGCAATAAGGCTTTTCGACCAGTACTCGGTCGGTAGGTTGTCTCCGCTAAGATGCTCCAGCTCTCGTAGGTTACATGTGTTTGAACTCATATTTTCTAGCGCTTAGTGAACACAAGGGACAAGAACACAAATACACAGGACGTACGCTAGTCTTCAACTGTCGTTTAATCGAAAAAACATTCAATATAAGACAACTCAAATGCTGATATTCACACACGCGCAGTAGCAACGCCACGTTTCAAGAACAACAATTCTTTTTTTGATAGATAAACAGATGGGGTGCTGACACATTTTGAACCTTCTTTATCAATGCACATAGCTTCGAAAATTTCCCGTTCCGATTGCGTTTTTAGTGTTCCTAGAATGCTTGTTTCATGCAAGATTGGTGTGCACGGTACAGGGTCAGGGTCGCCAGGGTACCGTTCGATGAGAGCGTTTGCAGTGCACCGCGAGATTCCCCCCCGCCTTACTAAAAGTTACATGTGTAGTGAACCGCTGTTTCGCCAGTACTCGCGTCGTCGAACGAAGTTGCCTCCTGTGGCGAATCGTCATTTACTTTCCTTTTCTTCCCCAGAATTTCTCCGCTGGATGTCTTAGACTTTCTTTTCGGTGGTAGTCATTTGGACAAATAAGATGGTGTGTTGGGAAACAACGTGGGTTGGCGCTGGCTGGCTGGCTGGCTGGCGCTGGCTGGCTGGCGCTGGCTGGCCGGCTGGCTGGCTGGCGCTGGCTGGCTGGCTGGCGCTGGATGGCTGGCTGGCTGGCTGGCGTTGGCTGGCTGGCTGGCTGGCTGGCTGGCTGGCTGGCTGGCTGGCTGGCTGGCTGGTTGGCTGGCGCTGGCTGGCTGGCTGGCGCTGGCTGGTTGGCGCTGGCTGGCTGGCTGGCTGGCTGGCGCTGGCTGGTGCTGGCTGGCTGGCTGGCGCTGGCTGGCGCTGGCTGGCTGGCTGGCGCTGGCTGGCTGGCGCTGGCTGGCTGGCTGGCTGGCTGGCGCTGGCTGGCTGGCTGGCTGGCGCTGGCTGGCTGGCTGGCTGGCGCTGGCTGGCGCTGGCTGGCTGGCTGGCTGGCTGGCGCTGGCTGGCTGGCTGGCTGGCTGGCTGGCTGGCTGGCTGGCTGGCGCTGGCTGGCTGGCTGGCGCTGGCTGGCTGGCTGGCTGGCTGGCTGGCGCTGGCTTGCTGGCTGGCTGGCGCTGGCTGGCTGGCTGGCTGGCGCTGGCTGGCTGGCTGGCGCTGGCTGGCTGGCTGGCTGGCTGCCGCTGGCTGGCTGGCTGGCTGGCTGGCTGGCTGGCGCTGGCTGGCTGGCTGGCGCTGGCTGCCTGGCTGGCGCGGGCTGGCTGGCTTGCTGGCGCTGGCTGGCTGGCTGGCGCTGGCTGGCTGGCTGGCTTGCTGGCGCTGGCTGGCTGGCTGGCGCTGGCTGGCTGGCTGACTGGCGCTGGCTGGCTGGTTGGCGCTGGCTGGCTGGCTGGCTGGCTAGAGCTGGCTGGCTGGCGCTGGCTGGCTGGCTGGCTGGCTGGCTGGCTGGCTGGCGCTGGCTGGCTGGCTGGCTGGCTGGCTGGCTGGCGCTGGCTGGCTGGCGCTGGCTGGCTGGTTGGCGCTGGCTGGCTGGCTGGCTGGCTGGCGCTGGCTGGCTGGCTGCCTGGCTGGCTGGCTGGCGCTGGCTGGCTGGCTGGCTGGCGCTGGCTGGCTGGCTGGCTGGCTGGCGCTCGCTGGCTGGCTGGCTGGCGCTGGCTGGCTGGCTGGCTGGCTGGCGCTGGCTGGCGCAAGCTGGCTGGCGCTGGCTGGCTGGCTGGCTGGCGCTGGCTGGCTGGCTGGCTGGCGCTGGCTGGCTGGCTGGCTGGTTGGCTGGCGCTGGCTGGCTGGATGGCTGGCGCTGGCTGGCTGGCTTGCTGGCTGGCTGGCGCTGGCTGGCGCTGGCTGGCTGGCTGGCTGGCGCTGGCTGGCGCTGGCTGGCGCTGGCTGGCGCTGGCTGGCTGGCTGGCTGGCTCTGGCTGGCTGGCTGGCTGGCTGGCGCTGGCTGGCTGGCTGGCGCTGGCTGTCTGGCTGGCTGAAGCTGGCTGGCTGGCTGGCGCTGGCTGGCGCTGGCTGGCTGGCTGGCGCCGGGTGGCGCTGGCTGGCTGGCTGGCGCTGGCTGGCTGGCTGGCGTTGGCTGGCTGGCTGGCTGGTTGGCGCTGGCTGGCTGGCGCTGGCTGGCTGGCGCTGACTGGCGCTAACAGACTGACTGACTGACTGACTGACTGACTGACTGACTGACTGACTGACTGACTGACTGACTGACTGACTGACTGACTGACTGACTGACTGACTGACTGACTGAATATGAATTGCCAGGAATAGAATCGAGCATTTTTGGACATGCACAAAATTTTGTATACAGCTAACAAAGTAATCAATCAGTTGCACTTATGTAATCATGAAGGTAGCCGCAGACACTGCTTAACGGGAATCCCTTCGCGCTCGCACCGAACGAAAGAATAACTGCAAGATACAGTTGGAGTCCTAACCTAGAAAGAGGGACCTCCAAATACTGCTTTCTCTGAATTGCGAACCGCCGGCAAGAGAGGAGAAAATGATCTATTGTTTAAACTTTCCCACATGATACACAAAGGTTTGTCGTAGTGAACCCACATCTGCATAAGTACAAATTTAAGTGAGGGATTCTGCATCACAGAAGCGTCATTGACACCTCGCAAAGCCTTGATTTGCACCACCGGATATTTCATGGGAACTTTAAGTGGCTAAAATCCACGATATTGAGCAATAGATCACTCATGTTGGCTGAAATATGTTGGAAGCGCTGGAAACGTGAAGTTTCTAACAGAATGAGGTGAGGGGCGGGTTATATTACAGGAGTGCTGAGAGCTAACCTTGCCAATAAATCAGCCACCTCGTTACATTAGACGCCCGAATGCCCAGGTACCCAGACAAAGCGGATCTCACGCACTGTGCATGGAACAAAAAACCTAAGCGAACGATTGAATAAAGATTTTCTCGAATTTTGGAGAACTAGAACTGAAAGGCAGTCTGCAAGAATAAGAACCCGTGCTACATGCCTAGGAAGTTTGAGAAGAGCCAAACAAATGACCATAAACTCTGCGAAGAATATAGGAGTATAATCTGGAATACGAACGGAATAGCTCCAAGCCAGCTCCTGCGAATATATCCCAACCGCTGCCTTCTCACAGCTGCCGGAGGCATCAGTGGAGGTAACAGTATGAAGAGTAAAATTCTGTAGGTGTTCAGAAAGGACACCATTTAGGATATTTGCGGGCATATGTTTCGCATGGGACGGGAAAATATGGTCATAATAGAAGACGGCGTCAGCCTGCGTATCTGCAACTTGTTGCAAGGAGATCAGATTAACCTGAAGCGGGGCTAACAGATTCTGCGTGAACCTAACTTGCGGAAGCTGATAGCGTGGCCAATGATTAGTGAAAAACAGGTGTGGTTGGGATAGAAAAATGGGAATACGAACGCCGGGGCCCGGGTCAAAGGACCTGAGGAAAGTATGCACTGTTAGAAGTTGGAATCGGGAAAAGAGATCGGGGATTCGGGCTTCCAGATAAAGGACAGTGTTTGAAGCTGACTTTGGAAGCCCGAGGCATAGCCGTAGGGCACGCCTTTCCAGTAAAGCTAATGGCTGCAGCTTGTAGTTTGCGCTACCAGAGAACAAGACACAACCAAATTCCAGTATCGGTCTCACAGAAGCCTTATTGAGCAACAGTAACGTGTCACGACGCATGCCAAACTTTTTATTGCCAACTCGTGTCAACCGGCCCAGAGAACGTTCCCCTTTAATAACATTATTTTTAATATGGTGCTGCCAGTCCAAGCTTTGATAATAAGTAACGCGTAGGTATTTAACCGCCGCCACCTGCGGTTTTGGAGTGGAGCGGTATACTACCGCCTCCACCTGCGGTTTTGGAGTGGAGCGGTATACTTGCGAGATGTACAAAAGTATGTCGGGCGGAAATACAAGCACGCCACATTTTCTGACATTAAGTGATAAATTAATTTGGTTCAACCAGACTTCAATAGCATTCAGGTATGCCTACAAACACTTGTATAGTGCATGAATATCCTTTGCTGATGCGAAAAAAGCTATATCATCTGCGTATACATAAACTGAAATGTTTGGATGAATGGGTATGTCCCGAACCAATATGTTGAAATGCAGTGGAGACAAAACAGATCCTTGCGGCACACCTGTTGATTGAACATAGGTATCAGAACAGAAAGATCCGTCTGTACAGAAGAAAAATCTATCTTTTAAAAATTCACAAATTCAAGCATAGATGTAGTGCGGTAGATGTAGCTGAGCAAGATTGTTAAAAAGGACCGTGTGTTCAACGCAGTCATAGGCTTTAGCAACATCAAATGTCACCAAAGCCACAACTTCTCTCTTGCGCATTGAGAGTCGTATTCGGCTCTCGAGATCCGCATGCGCGTATCATATGGAACAACCGCGACGAAAGCCAATCTGGGCGGAGCTGAGGCCGTTAACTTGATGAACATGCTCTGTGAGGCGACTGCGCACTACTATTTCTATTAGCTTTACTAAATTTGAGGTTAAAGCAATCGGCCGAATATTGTCTCAAATAAATCCATTCTCTGCATTTTTCAAAAGTAAAATTATTTTCGCAATTTTCCAACTGTAAGGAATCCAAGAGTTTTCCAATGACGCATTTACAATATCCAGAAGGTGAGTTGGGAAGTCTTGCGCTAAAATCTTTAACATGCCCACAGTAACCCCATGAGATTCCGGGGCAGCAGACTGCATCGAGGAAACAATTGGGAGGAGTTCCGACACGTCCACCTCGGGATAGTCCGAGCTGTGGGTGAGAGTGAGCAAAGGTTCCGTTTTCTGCACTTGGAAACGTAAAGCCAGCCCCTGAGCAATACGTTCAAGCTGTTGCTTACCTTCCTGCGGAGACAATACCATTGACTTTATGCGGTTGGAGGCCGGAGAGTTGTTATTCTGCGCCATGAATCTATATAGAGCCTTCTTATTCTGAGGTTTAGAGAGATATGTGTTTAAATTTTGATTATAATCCTCTTTTGCTTTTTCAACAGTTCTTTTGAAAGATGCGGTGTAGAATTATAATATATCCAATTAGCTGGGCTCAGATTATAGGAAAGGCTTTTTGCATGCTGCTTTTCTAAGGCAGAAAGCTTTCTCACACTCCTCCGTCCACCAAGGAGACAGCTGTCTGGCAGTAGCGCACACCTGCAGAGAATACAGAGCTCTCAGCAGCATCTTGCAGAAAGGAAATTGCCCGCTGAGCTCTTTCTGCTCGACCTGAGCTAACTATGGAGGGAAGCGAGGCCGATATCAATTTTTTATACGCAATGTGATTTACAAATTTCATGGTTGCACCTCTTTTTCTGATAGGAGAGGACATAAAAGTAAATGTAAATTGAAAGTGGTCACTAGATGTACCTGAGTCTACTGTTGACCATGCAGATACTCCAACCCCACGAGATGCTAATGTTGAATCTATAACTGAACGAGAAACTCCACGCATAAATGTTATTGCTCCAGAATTGCAGCAGTGCACTGCATTCATAGACATCTATGACCAGAGAATCTGGCCGCAGGAGTCAGAGCGACTGCCCCAGACACTGTGGTGCAAATTAAAATCCCCTGCGATGACTGTGTTGTTTGCTCCGCTCAGGAAGGCATCCAAACAGTTTGTCCTGTGAACACCTACAGGAAAGTAGACGTTAGTAATAGTTACTGTGGCCCACTGCGGAAGGGAGATTTCAACCGCCAACAACTCACAGTCAGGAAGCGTAACTTTCTGCGAAATTGATGCCCGGTGACATATTTTTGAAGAGATCATAGTTATTAACCCACCACCCGTGTCATTACTGCGGTCTACCCTGAAAACACGGAATTTTTTCATTGGAAATGATTTAAGTGGAGAGAGCCACGTTTCTTGCAAAATCAAAATATTTGGATTATGTTTATGAAGAAGTATTTCAAGATCCGTGAGAGAAGAAAGTACGGAAAGACAATTCCATTGCAGAACTTTTAGACCTGCAATGATTATTGACTGATGAAAGAGGCAGCAAGTCTCCTTCAGCACATTAGTCTGGGGGATTAGTTTGGGGGGTCCTTTCTTTGCTTTTATTTGCGGAACAGCTGACTTCGAGGGTGAGGAAGAAGCTCGACGCTTCTGGGAAGGACAGAGCATTTCAACATCCGTGTTACAGATATCTATGTGAGAGACACTGCCAGGAGCGCTGTTGGCAGGCGGGACTTGGGACGCGTCAGGGGGCGACATGGAGTCATTCTTACTAGCAGCACAATTTAGGAGCGATGCAGGCGTCGCTGCCGAAACAGATGATTGAGAAGGCAGAGACAGGCCTGCAACAAATTGAGATAAAGCCTCGGTAAAGTTTCACAGCATTCGCTCGACCACCACAGAAAGAGCCTGTTCTACTGAGGACACTATTGAAGTAGTCAAACTTGACTCTATATCTGCAACAGAGCTTCGCGCACGGCTGGCATATGTATTATTCTTCCGATCCAGAATTGCATACGCATCTGCTCTCGAGCATCGCTTCGCTTGAATTATATCTAGCAGGCTTTGTTCGTCAGCTCACTTCGAGCAGTGGGCATCATCAGCTGGGTGGTTTACACTTGCAGAGACAACACTGGGGCTGATCAGAGGAGCAGCTGTCATCCGAATGCCCGTCTCCACAAACACGGCAGCGAGTCGCGGATTTCCAGGCTTTACCACTGTGACCAAACCGCCAACAGTTGGTGCAGTGAAGTGGACGGGGTTACAGAGGATCCACACGATACACTATTGGCCAGACCTTGAGCTCAGAAAGACAGTAGGAGCCAGCAAAAGTAGTTATAACTGATTCTGTCGCTACACGCACAGGATTTAATTCTCTACTGCACCGGTATACAAAAAGAACCTCCACACCTGCATACTGAACATGTGTTGCAGCGCGAACCACAAGAAGGGACGACGACAGACTGAGTGAAAAGAGCGCTGACTTCCAACTATTTATTTTCCTGATAGGCCACGCATTTATACACATTTGAACCTTCAGCAGGAAAGGGCAGGCAAAGCAATCAGCATGAAAGGCATAGGAGATTAGGACAATCACCATCGATCCAGAAACTTCAGCTCTTTCTTGGTTAGAACAACTGATGGCATGCTTACACACCTGTCCTCTGCACGAGCAATACTTGCCGCCTCGATTATCTCCCTAACACACTGATCATTGTGTCGAGCAACGATTGTGCTTTTTTGGAACGCAGGCGCGCAAGGTTTTCTGCGGCGACGTGCAGACTCATTGCCACACTTACGACAGTGCGTGCTAAGATGGCCCTGGTCACCATCATTTACATTCTTGTTGTGTTCTTTCAATCTGGTATTTATGCACCTGCCGGTTTGTCCAATGTATTCGCGTCCGCAGGACAACGGAACGCGATATACGACACCATCGTCGCAAGTGACAAACTGATTCTGGTGTCTAATCATGCACGATTTTTCCTTTTTGCTGTAGCACGGGTTAGTCTTCTTGCACAGAACTGATAGTTTGAGTGGGGCCGAAAACACAACATTAACGCCTACGCGCTTTCCAATCTTCTTCAAGTTGTGGGAAGTCTGGTGGATATACGGAATGACTGCCACTTTTTTGCGTGCATCCGGGCCTGTCACGGCATTCTTTTCAGATTGCCGGACGTTTTTCATTTTCTGGAGCAAGCCCTCGGCCACAGAAACCACAAGGGCCTTCGGGTACCCTGCGTCAGACAGGCGTCTATTTTGCAGGGCTAGACTTTATTTGATAATATGGTCGCAGGACTTAGTCAGGGCATTTACAAAACAGTGCTTTACAACGCTGCGCTTCACAAGCTTGGAGTGGGCAGACACAGCGGGTAATAAACCTTTTTTCCCCCGTGGTTCATACCCCCAACAAACATGGTCATTGCAAACTTTAGTCTTAGTTCCAAAAATCTAATGGAATTGTTGCTGGGCAGTTCATGCGTCAAAACTAAAGGTGCTAAGTTTCGCTTGAATGTGTCAAGCACGTCTTCGGCTGTTACATGAAAATCCGCATTGGTGTTCTCAGTTATGATTAAAAGGTCATCTACAAATCTAAAGACTTGGACAACACTTGTACCTTCGAGACATCTTTCAATCATTCTGTCATGCATGGCTAAAAACAAGTCGCTAAGGACCGGGGCAATACATGATCCAATGCATATTCCGCGTTTTTGCAGGTAAAAACCTTTGTCCCAGGTGGCAAACGTAGATCGCAGGTACACATCAAGCAATTCTAGAAAGCCACTAACATGTAAACCACAACTGTTCTGGAACGAAACGGCACCCATCCTATCAATGGCCTGTTCAACACATGATAGCAGAGCATCATGCGGCAAAGAGTAAAAAAGGTCTTTTACGTCTATGGAAAAGGCAGATACATTTGCAGTCTTATGCTGCCGCAAGTATTCAACAACCTGTTTGGAGTTCCTAACAAGGAATGGGTCTTCAATTGTTAGCATGGCCAACTTATCCTGCAGAAAAAGAGCTAAACATTTCTGCCACGTTTCCTTTTCTGAAATAATCACACGAAGTGGGCAGCCATCCTTATGTGTTTTTGCGGAAAAGAACATGTCTAAACAAGGTTTCTTCTTGTCCTGAGTTTGCTTGACGAGTGTTTGCAATCCTAACCGCTTGCACAGTTTTTTTGCCAGGTTTCTTCTTGTCCTGAATTTGCTTGACGAGTGTTTGCAATCCTAACCGCTTGCACAGTTTTTTGCAAGCGCCAGTGCACCAGCAACTGGCAACGAACCAAGTAACCTGTATTGGTGAGTGTAATTTGCCCGAAAGGGTTGAAGCTGCACTATCTCGTGGTCCTAAGTTCTGTATTGAACCAAAAGAAGAACCTGTACATTTACTGTCCATGGTCAGGAACGTGGCGGCGGCAGCAAGCTCAGATGAACAGGACCGCTGTATTGCTGAAGGTGTAGAGTGTTTGAGGTATAGTGGTGCACCTTTTGCCCCCAAAATACCAGTTAGATCAACTGTCAACTTTCTGAAGAGCAACGATCTTGCCCTGTTAGTGTCGGACAAAGAGGGAGGCTTCGTGGTGATGCCAAATTCTACGTACCGTCAGAAGGCAAACGAGGCCTTGACAAAAAACTTTGCTGATAGGAAGGTGTCTTTAGCCAAGGTGAAGAAAAAGGCCATCGCTTTATGTGAAGAAATGAACTTGGAAAGATTAAGAAAGAGTATCTCCGCTTCTGATGTAAACTCCCTTAGTGTTTTCTTCACGGTAAAAACCCACAAAGAATCTGCGCCTTTCCGCGCTATCGTTACGGAAAAGGGATCCTGGCAGGGCTCCTTGTCAAGGTTCCTGCAGAAGCACCTTAGTGCTATTTCTTTAGACGACCCTTTTCTGGTAAAAAATTCCACTCAAGTCATTGCATATTTTTCTGGCGTAGAAGCTTCATGCCCAAAAAGATTTGCCTTTTCAATTGATGTTGAAGATTTATTCTACTCAATACCTCATCCCGAGCTGTTTTGCGCGGTCAGAACTTTCATTGAAGACGCCGGGCCTGTGGCTTTTCAGAATATGACAGGGTTATCTACCGACAATTTTCTAGAGCTTTTAAGATTTTATCTTTCATCCACCATTGTCACCTTCAATGATCGTTGCCTCATCCAAAAAAAAGGAGTGTGCATAGGCTCTTGCCTAGCACCGCTTTTAAGCGATATATTTTTATCCACCCTTGACAAGCGTATTCAGGCGTCCCTTTACAACGCCAGCGTGCTGAAAGTTTTTAGATACGTAGACGACTACCTTGTAGTAATGAACGCGACTGAGGCTCGGGATAGGGGTATTGTCGTGGACGACATTATTGACATTTTTGTTTGCAACGCCTTTGGCATGAAGTTCACGCACGAACTGCCGCAGGAAGGGCACATCCAGTATCTAGATGTGTGCTTTATTTTTGAGGAAACGCGCGTGTGCTGGCAGTACAAGCCACGGTCGAGAAAACAAATTATTAACTACAAATCGGCTCATTCTAAGCTCGTGAAGAGAGCTATTGCAAAAAACTGCATCCGCTCTGCTCTAGCCAAGTCGTGTGAGCATCGAGTCCGGGAGAGTGTCCAGGCCCAACTAAGGCGTCTGGAGAAGGCAGGTTTCCAGAAAGAAATCGTGGCCTCAGTGGTCGAAAGCCAGATTAGCGAAGTAAAATCTGGTGGACGGCACAGGCAGGTGGATAACACACGCCCGCAACAGCGACCTGTCGTTGTGCCTTACTGGCACAAGGTCTCGCACCGCCTCAAGAAGGTCGGGGACAAGTGCGGCGTCCGTGTAGTGTTTTCAGCTCCGGAGAAGCTGGGACGCCTGTGCCGCCTAGTAAACGAACCCAAAAAGAGGTCTGCCTGCAAAATTAGGCACACCAAAGCCCTCGTCGACTGCAAGGTTGGCGTGGTGTATAACATCCCTCTCGCCTGTGGCAAACGCTACATTGGACAAACCGGGCGCTGTATCAACGAACGCTTGCTAGAGCATCGCAGGACAGTAACTTCGATTAGTGGCGGAGGTCATTTAGCTGACCACATTCGCCGTTGTTCGTATAAGCCAGCATGCAAGGCGTTTTTGGAAGAAACAAGTGTGTTAAGAAAGTTCAGGACTCAGAAAAGCCGGGAAATTTTTGAAGCCCTCTGTATTGCCAATGATAAAGATCACTGCGTCAGTACTCCCTCTATTGTGCTTAGAAGAAAGGAACTAGATTATCTGAAGGCTAACGGTGTTGATCGTGTCAGCTAGGCACAGAAATTGTGGGCGATTTGCATGAAGGCACGTGTGCGATATGGAACCTGTGGCTCTGGTTGATTGCCTTTTGGTTTTCCCGATTTTGTGCTTTTGATATCAGTTACCTGGTGGTCACATGTGTACATATAAGACTGGTTTCTGTGAATAAACTTCAGTTGATGTCCGGCGATTGTGTGTCTGTTCTTCCTTCGTCCGTGTTTTTCGTGCGCCAGAACGATGTATCATAATGCGGTTGAGATTAAGAAGTGCAGGCATAGGGTGGGCGCAGCTTACAGAGGGCCGGGTTAATTGGAGACATGGGAGAGGCGTTTGCTCTGCAGTGGGTGTGGTCAGGCTGATGACGATGATTATTATGATTTGATAGTGCTAGGTCTCATGACACTGACGTCTGTGACGTCAATGCCGTTTCAGCTCCCACTCGCCATTCATTCTTTGCATCAAAGAGAAATGTACATACCCGCTCGCCATTCATTCTTTGCATCAAGGAGAAATGTACATATCTATTCGCCGTGCTTATATTTGTATGCATCAGGGTGCGCATGGAGAGCGGCTTCTCATCTTTACCATGTCCTAACCGATGAAGATGGAGCTCTAGAACCGGTTGGCAAGCGCGGGCCAATCAGAAGGCATCATTTTGTTGTCACTTAATGCAAGTGTAGGCAGGCTGTACGGAGGGAGGGGCGGTACAGTTATTGTTAGCGGTGCCTCCTTTAGTGCAGTGCCTGCAGCCTTGCGGTCGTTCCCACAGTATTGCAGTAGTCCGTCTGTTTCACTCAGGGACCGCGTAGTGCCGCAAGCCTATTATTATTCCACCCCTCAAACTTTACTTTTTTCAGCATTACTTTTGGTTTATGGTTTATCGGGGTTTAATGTCCCAAGGCGACTCAGGCTATGAGGGACGTCTGGGTGGAGGGATCCGCGCAATTTTGGCCACCTGGGAATCTTTAAAGTGCGCTGACATCGCACAGTACACGGGCCTCTAGAATTTCACCTCCATCAAATTTGCACAGCCGCGGCCGGGATTGACCCCGCGTCTTTCGCGTCAGCAGCCGAGCGCCATAACCACTAAGCCACCGCAGCGGCCCTTTCAGCATTACTATTTTTAAAAGTATTATTAATGCAGACCGTTTTTCACGACTGTTAAAAATAATTTAGGCCACATAAAATGCGCAGATCTCTGCAAAGCTGGTAAAAGCGTCTATTAGAGGGTAGTTAGGAGTCGTGGATGGCCGGGCTCGAGCAGCCAGACAAATCTCCCTACGATGTAGGCGGTGTGCTCAAGAAGGCCCTATCAGTTTAGTAATACTTGCTGGGGGGCTAGTTGGTGCATATTGTTACGGGGATGTTACGGCGGTAAGTCTATATTGGCGGCTGCTCTGAGATGGCCAGCACTCAGCTCAGAACCGAGCGCCCAGCTACCAACTGTCAACGTCGTCGTCGTTCAGCGCACCGCCACTTCTTCGTTCATGATTCGTCCACTTGTAACACTATCCCCCTCGGCTGAAGGCTACGTCCCGGTGCGTGTTAGGCGTGCGATGTCGATGGTGGGTGATAGGGCTTGAGGCGAGCTACATGAACGACTTCGGACTTCAGTGGAGCGGACGTCGAATTTGGGTGCAGCGGCGTGATTTCATACGTTACGTCGGTCACTGCCCGTAATACACGATAAGGACCTGTGTAGCGCGGCAGAAGTTTTTCACATAACCCCACACGACGGGATGGGAGCCACAGCAAGACGAGAGATCCGGCAGGGTATCGCACATCACGGTGCAGGCCATCGTAGCGGTGTTTTTGAGCCTCTTGGGAGGCGGAGAGCTTGTGTCGAGCAACCTGGCGGGCGGCGTCTGCTCGGGCGATAGCGTCACGCGCATATGTAGTGACAGGGCCAGCTGTGGGCAGCAGAGTATCGAAGGGCAGTAAGGGGTCTCGTCCAAAGAGAAGATAGAAGGGCGAGTAACCAGCGGTGTCATGGCGCGAAGAGTTGTAGGCGAAGGTGACAAAAGGCAAGCTTATGTCCCAGTCCCGGTGGTCGTCGGATACGTACATGGCGAGCATGTCTGTCAGCGTGCGGTTGAGACGCTCCGTAAGGTTGTTCGTCTGAGGATGATAAGCAGTGGTGAACTTGTGACGAACGGAGCACGAACGAAGGATTTCGTCAACAACTCGGGAAAGGAAGCAGCGGCCACGGTCGGTAAGGAGTTGACGGGGAGCGCCATGGTGTAATATGACGTCGTGCAGAAGGAAGTCAGCGACGTCAGTGGCGCAGCTGGTTGGAATGGCGCGAGTGATCACGTACCGCGTGGCATAATCGGTGGCGACGGCAATCCACTTGTTCCCCGTGGAGGACTCCGGGAAGGGCCCAAGTAAATCTAGCCCAACACGAGAAAACGGATCGGTCGGGATGGGGATCGGCTGCAGGTGTCCAGACGGCAGGACAGCGGGCTTCTTTCGGCGCTGACAGACGTCGCAAGCGGCGACGTAGCGTTGGACGGAGCGGTACAGACCAGGCCAGAAGAAACGCCGGCGCACGCGGTCGTACGTACGGGAGACACCAAGATGACCAGCCGTAGGTGCGTCATGCAGTTGTTCGAGGATAGTGGACCGTAGGTGGCGGGGAACAACGAGCAAGTGCTCAGCGCCATCAGGTCGCATGTTGCGGCGGTACAGCGTGTTCCCGTCCAGCGAAAACCGGGCCAGAGAAGTGTCGCGGCGGTCGGTGCTGAGGCGGTCGATGAGAGAGGTGAGGGTGGGATCCAAGCGCTGTTCGTCGGCAATGTGGGAGAGGTCGGAGATGGAGAGGACACAGGCATCCGACTCACAGTCTGTAGAAGGAGGATCGACGGGATAGCGGGACAGGCAGTCTGCATCTTGATGGAGGCGACCGGACTTGTGAACCACGGAAAAGGTGTATTCTTGCAATCGCAATGCCCACCGGCCAAGACGGCCAGTAGGGTCCTTGAGAGATGAGAGCCAACACAGGGCGTGGTGGTCGGTTATAACAGTGAATGGGCGGCCGAACAAGTATGTGCGGAATTTTCCAATGGCCCAAACAAGAGCCAGGCACTCGCGTTCTGTGATGGAGTAATTCTTCTCGGCGGAAGAAAGAAGACGGCTGGCATACGCAATCACGCAGTGCTGGCCGCGTTGTCGCTGAGCAAGGATGGCGCCAATTCCGTGACCACTGGCATCGGTGCGAAGTTCAGTCGGGGCAGACGGGTTGAAATGGGCCAATACAGGAGGGTTGGTGAGGACGGCGATAAGGCTGGAGAATGCAGTAGCCTGCTCTGGGCCCCAGGAAAAAGGAACGCCTTTCTGCAACAGATTGGTGAGAGGGCGATCGACGGCTGCGAAGTTCGGGACGAACCGGCGAAAGTAGGAACAGAGTCCGATGAAGCTGCGGACATCACTGGGCGAGCGGGGACAGGGAAAAGCACTGACGGCACGAACTTTATCAGGGTCAGGTTGTATGCCACTCGCATTCACCAAATGGCCGAGGACTTTGAGTTCGCGGCGGCCGAAAGTACGTTTTTTTGAGTTGAGTTGAAGACCTGCGCGGCGGAAAAGTGCCAAGATGGACGAAAGGCGAAGCAGGTGGGTTTCAAAAGAGGGCGAGAAAACAATTACATCATCTAAGTAACAAAGGCAGGTCGTCCACTTGAAGCCCCGGAGTAACGAGTCCATCATCCGTTCAAATGTGGCAGGGGCGTTACAAAGGCCGAAGGGCATTACCTTAAAATGGTAAAGGCCATCAGGGGTGACGAAAGCTGTTTTCTCGCGGTCTCTTGCGTCAACAGAGATTTGCCAATACCCGCTACGAAGGTCGATGGGAGAAAAGTAGCGGGCGCCATGTAAACAGTCCAGGACATCATCTATGCGCGGAAGGGGATAGACATCTTTCTTCGTGACCTTGTTGAGATGACGATAGTCGACGCAAAACCGCCAAGTTTGGTCTTTCTTTTTCACGAGCACGACAGGAGATGCCCAAGGGCTGTTTGAAGGCTCGATGATATCGTTGGCCAACATCTTGTCCACCTCCCGCTGGATGATCTGGCGTTCTGGTAGCGACACACGATAAGGCCTCCGGTGTATAGGTCTGGCATCGCCGGTGTCAATGCGGTGAGTCACTACCGATGTTTGACCCAGAGGAGCAGAAGCGAAGTCAAAAATGTCGGAGTAGGACACCAAAAGGTTGTGAAGATCCTGTGCATGCTCGGGGCTCAGGTAAGAAGCAATCATCGCAGAAATGGATTGCGGAACGTTGGCCAGGATGTCGGCCGCTTGAGAGACAGTAGAAGGCGGTCCAGGTGAGAGAGCAGTGACGGTACAGTCGGTGAGAGAAGACAAAGTAGCAAGCGATATGCCTGCAGGAAGAACTTGCGGTGACAAGCTGAAGTTGAGGACAGGAAGGGAGGTGCTATTCTTGGTGACGGTCACGATGAGGTGCGGAAGAACAACATTGCGGGAGAGAACGACATCGGCGAGTGGACAGGCAAGATAATCCCCATCAGGAACCGCAGGAAATGGGGACATAGGCAGATAAACGGCAGAGTCGGGGGGCAGGCGAGCGTAATCGGTGGAGCGAAGGCGGGGCGTGGAGCTTGAGGGTGTGTCGGCTGAGCTGAGAGGCAGGTCAAATCGTAGAAGGCCGCTGGAGCAGTCGATAAGGGCAGAGTGAGCGGTTAGAAAGTCTAGACCAAGGATCACATTGTGAGGGCAGTGTTCGAGGACGGTGAACAAAACTGGGATGTGACGATCGGCAAGAGTGACGCGGGCAGTGCACAGGCCAGTGACGGCAGCAGTGCTGCCATCGGCAACGCGAACGGTGGGCGAAGCGGCAGGGGTCTGAACTTTTTTGAGGCGACGGCAAAAGGATGAGCTAAGAACCGAGACTTGGGCACCAGTGTCAATGAGGGCAGAAACAGGAACACCGTCCACAAAAACGTCGAGCAAATTACAGGGCGAAGGCTGGGTCAGTAGAGGATTTTCAGGTCGGGGCACCAATGCAGCATCACCTCCGGGAGCTGCACTGGCTAGTTTCCCGCGAAGCGGCCTGCAGAGGACGGTGAGTAACTGCGGTGCGGAAGAGGTGAGCGGGAACGGTGGGCTGTCGGGGAGGGAGAGCGGCTGGTTCTACGAGGAGGCGGTGTGGACTCGGCGCTGGGTGGGTCATTCCGAGGCGTGAAGCGACGGGGTCCATAGTCATAACGGCGGTCGACGTAGGGCAAAGGTCGAGGAGGTGCGGACCAACGGCTGCGGCAGTGGCGGGAGATGTGGCCTACGCGCGAGCACGTAAAGCAGATCGGCCGGTCGTCAGGGGTACGCCCCTCATCCGGATTGCGATACCTTGTGTAACTTGGGACGAAGGTGTTGCGGGCCGTAGCAGTAGCGACCACGGGAGATGGGGCTCGCACTCCGAGGTTCGACGGGACGATGGCTGGAGGGCATGCCCAAGTTGGCGACCTCCTGGAGGACGACAGCTTGAATAAGGGATATTGTGGCCAGGGTGTTGTCCGACAAGGGCGCGTTGGGCGTAACAGGAGCCAGCGCCTCCAGTTCACGGCGCACGATGCGAGTCAGGTTGTCGGGGTTGGAAGGCTGCCTTAGTGTCGGCAGATCCTCGCACGTGGAACTGGCAGCTGTGTTAGGCAGGCGGTCGAAGCGGTGTGCAATGCGCCGGTGCTTGGCCTGCTCGAAGCGTCGACACACCTGCAGAACGGAGTCAACCGTAGAGCAGTCCCGGCATAGAAGAAGGTGGAAGGCATCGTCGGCAATGCCTTTAAGAATGTGGCCTACCTTATCGTCTTCGGTCATGTTGGGATCGACCTTTCGGCACAGTGCCAAGACGTCTTGAATGTATGTAATATATGATTCAGTGGCCGTTTGGGCGCGAGCTGCAAGTTCTTTTTTGGCAGCAAGCTGACGGCCAACTGGTTTCCCAAACAGGCCGCGGAGCTTTTGCTTGCAGGCATCCCACGTGGCAATCTCTTCGTGGGTTTCGAACCAGACGCGTGCGGTGACGGCGAGATAAAATATTACATTGGCCAGCATCAGCGTGGCGTCCCACCTGTTGTGCTGGCTAACAGGCTCATAAAACGAGAGCCAGTCCTCGACGTCCACGCCATCTGTACCGCAGAATGTGCCCGGGTCGCGAGGGTGGGCTACGACGACAGTTGGCGTGGCAGGCGCAGACGGAGGGGCCGGGTCGGTAGTCATCTCGCCGGTTCGGCCCGTCGTCTCAAACCCGCGACCTCCACCAAAAGATGTTACGGCGGTAAGTCTATCAACAGGACTTGTCGGGATAGTTGGTTGATCATAATGCAAAAAAGACGAACTGTGCAACAAGAACACGGACGAAAGGGAGGCAGACACACACTAACGCAGACTTACAACTTTACGAAAGGAAGGAATACAAGGCAAATATATATAGCGATCCCCCAACGCACTTCAGATCAGATTTGAAGTGCGTTGGGGGATCGCTATATATATTTGCCTTGTATTCCTTCCTTTAGTAAAGTTGTAAGTCTGCGTTAGTGTGTGTCTGCCTCCCTTTCGTCCGTGTTCTTGTTGCGCAGTTCGTCTTTTTTGCGGTAAGTCTATATTGGCGGCTGCTCTGAGATGGCCAGCACTCAGCTCAGAACCGAGCGCCCAGCTACCAACTGTCAACGTCGTCGTCGTTCAGCGCACCGCCACTTCTTTGTTCATGATTCGTCCACTTGTAACAATATTTTCGTAAAAGGATTTAGCACCAAAACAGAGAGCACACAGTAGGAGAAACGAGGCAAGCTCAACTTGCAACTGTTTATTCACAGCGGATGCAAGTGAATATGAGACACGGAACCAAGGACAGGAGTAACCACACATGTGCACGAGGATGTGCAACTCGGAGCACAGATGGTAGCCAGACGTGTACCTCACCATATTCTCTGTAAAAACGCAGTTTATTATTATGAATTGAAAGTGACGGGGTGCTTATACAATCGATCTACCGTGTCTTTCTATATGGAATGCCTCGACCAGCTGAGAGGCTATTTTGTCCTTACCCCTCTTTAATATCTTGGTTTCCTCCAGCTTCGCTCCGCGCATGTTATCTTCTTCACCGCAGGCTTTAGTATGATGTGGTAAATGAGATCCTGTGCCATTCGTTAAATTGCAGTTATATATGGTCTGCTGGGCAATTAGGCCAGTTTGGCCGATGTACATTTTTCCGCATGTAAGAGGTACCTGATACACCACGCCCACAGCACACTTCACAAACAGAACTGCGTGTTTCTTTTTACATTCTGTTTTCTTTATCTTAATGGTCAGTTTTACACCACAAGCAGGCCAGATTTTTTTTTTCGAGGCGAGAAAAACCACGTGTACTTCGTACTTCGCTGTAACGTGCTTCAAATTATGCGCTATACCTCATGGGTACATAAGGGATCACGACCGCTTTATACTTTTCTTTTTGGTAACTTCGCCTTGAGTGTTTTTTTCATTACATTCGTTTTTTTTTTCAACTATTTCAATAAGGTTTCTGCGACTTTACTACTGATCGAAGTCGGATAGCCAGCTTATTCCAACTTTCGAATTTGTTCCTTAAAGCTGTCCACCGCTTTATGGCGGCATTATTTTTTGAGTGACGCTTCCACGCACATTTGAGCAATCGCGCGCTTCATCGTTAGCCCGTAGGGAGTGCAAAAGGTCTTCTGTCCTTTTCCCTCTTTCACTTTCTGTACCTCTCGCTCTCTCTCTCTCGAAACTTTCCTTCTCTCTCCCCTTTCTCAGTGGCTTATGGAATGGGCACGTGCCGATGGCTGCCGGGTTAGGTTATCCCTGACAACCTGCGCTTACGTCCTGCTTGGAAGAACGTATAAAAGGACATCGCTCAGAAGAAAAGGCCATCGCGTCGACCGATAGGCGGGGTCTGCCATCTGTTTCTGGCGCAGAGCAGCTGCTGGGCTGTTACGTATGCGGTCTTGGTTGTTTTGTAATTATCCACATGCCGTTTCGTGACAACAGTGCATTGCATTTTCCCGCATTGCGTCGTGTTGTGACGCTCTGCATCTTCAATTGTGGGGATAAAGACAGCGGCCCTGGACGAGACGATTACACTGTGTGGAGGAGGAGGAAAAACTTAATTTGAGGCCAGCACTTAAATAGGCCCAGTGAAAAAGAGCGCTTGCTCCACCAAGGCCCGCTGATAATCTGCCGAGCCCGAGTGAAGCCAAGCGCTGACTTCCAACGGTTCACTTCTGAAACTTCTGAAATAAATAACCCTACGCACATATCAGACGACAAAGGCGTAAGATCATGTTGAGCTAACAACAGCAAAACAAACGTTAGCAGATTGCACATGGCTGGTTAAAGAAAGGGAATATGATAAAAAAAACTGTATATTCGGATACAACTAAATGAACACTCCATACAACTCCTTCTAATTTTTATTTTTAGTGTAAAGCGATCGTTAGATTTCGAAACAGGTTCCTGCTTTGTTGCTTGTTCGGCAGCAAAAGACGCATTTGTTGCAGAGAAGTTTGGATTTATAAAGGAAGGGGACACTTTTTTCCTGCCACTCAAGCTGATGATGTCAGTATAGCGGAAAGGACTCCGTGATTACAGTTTGGAAGTTAATGGCGGTGTGGACTCTGAGATGCGCAAAAGAAGAAACTGACTTGACGTCATCGCGGATTACGTGTGAAAACGACCAATGGTGCTGCGATACCTTATTTAATTGTTTTTTGTTGCTTATGAAATCTTCGTTTTCAGTGAAAGTACAGTCAATGCCTCTTTACAGACCTCTGTATTTAGCCTTCCCGGACATAAGCGGTGCATACGACAACGTGAACAGGGAACTCCTGCGGAACATATTAAAAGATGAAGGTATCAGTGACGAGGTAATTGGTTTTCTACAGAAAACATATCGAAAAAATTGCAAACTCTGGTTAATTGCTGTGGAGAGGGAGGAGACAGTCTAGGCTTCAGTTTTAGCGCAACTATATCAGGGGTGACGATTTTCAACGATACAGCTGATCAGGAGCTTACAATACAAGGCCATGAGATATCCCAAGTGGCCGAATACAAATATCTCGGGGTATGGGTAAACGAAGAGCAGATGTACACGGAAAAGCACGAACAGTCTCTTATAACAAAAGGGCGAAGAGATGCCAGGATAATGAAACATAGGGCATAGTGGGGATACAATAGGTCTGAAGTAGCGAGAGGTATTTGGAAAGGAATACCTAATATTGGTGCCGGGGTTTACTTTCCGGAATGCGGTTCTGTGCCTAAGAGCAGAAGTTCAGCCGAGATTAGAAGTAAATCAGAGAGCTGTTGGAAGATTAGCACTAGGTGCCCACAGGATAACCACAAACAAGGCGGTACAAGGGGATATGGGCTGGGCATCGTTTGAAGCACGGGAAGCTCAGAGTAAAATACTATACGAAGAACGCCTGAGGAAATTGGACGATAACAGGTGGGCAGCTAAGGTATTTAAATAACTATATACAGAAAGAGCATTGACTCACAATGGCGGAAAAGAACAAGGAAGCTAACCAGTAAGTATGCCAGACACGAGGACGGAGAAAGAAAGAGCATTGAACGAGTGCTTGAAAATGTGGAAGGTATAACTTGGATAGATTCAATGCAAAAGAAGCATAGTGTAGAACTATATCGATACTGGAAAATGCAGATCAAGAAGGAAGCGTTTTATGATAACTCAAGAGGCGGTGCCCTACTCTTTAAAGCTAGGCCAGGATGTCTTAGAACGCACAGCTATAAAAATAAATTTAACGAAGAAGACACATGTGCTGTGTGTGGTAACAATAGAACACCTCATACTAAAATGTGATGGTATCCATCCCGATGTCGATGCAGGCACAGTCACTCTTCCTGAGGCCTTAGGGTTTAGAAATAACAATAGTAATGTAAATAAATATGTGGTGGAAATTAGCAAAAAGCAATTGGAAGATTGGTGGTTCCAAAGCAGAAAGGTGAAATAAGGATAAAAATGTAAGAAGACGTATCTAAAGAAAATGGTGAATTTTAATAACTTGCAACACAGCTAAACAAAAATAAATGAAAAAAAGCTGAGCATGGTGGCAACTGCCATCACCCCGTTTGAAAGGGTATGCTCCTACCTTGCATCCACCGTCCATCCAGCGACCCGTCTGTACAATTGTATTTGAGCGAAGTTGCTGTGTTCTGGCCACTTGCATAAATTTGCGACTTTTTACTTTCAGCTCTGCTTGCTTATGATTTTCGTTTGCTTATTGAACAGCCGAAAATGCGCGGAAGGCGCCGTCAACCGCAGAGACGTCGTGTGCTACAGCGCGCGGTAATGTACGCATGCACGCATGTGTTGCAAGCGGAACCACAAGGATCGCTAGCGACCACCTCAGGTGGAAAGGAGGAAAAAGATAAAGGTAAGGGCAGCAGGTTTTTGGCGCACACGGCAGGCATCTTTCTAGAGGAGGCAATGGCTAAACTAAGACGGGAGTCGGAGCAAGAGAGGCCGCCCTATTCGCTTCCACGCAACAGTCTGCTGCAGTTGCCAAGAGACGCTGGCTTGCTGCCTTACTCAATAGTCGTTGGGAAGGGCAATATTCCTCTCATTAAGGTATCTGTCTGGGCTAGTTGGAAAACCACATTCTAGGTAAAGCGCACAGAAAAAACGCGGACTAGTGAACACAACAGACAAGCTCTCATGCCTGCTGCTATCATCAAAATAAAGGAAAAAAATGAAGGGGGCATTTAAGCTCCGCCTTAACAATACAATGCGATAGAGTAATAATTTCTATATATTCAGAAGATCATTCTCTACTTTACATTCATAGATCCCTGGGAGTACTAATGACCCTCCTGGTGCAGTAGTGCAGAGGTTAAGCGATGTGCCACTGCCCTGCGATAGCAGGTGCTCCCAGCGATGGGCAATGTGCGGCCCAGGTTGCTCTTACCAAGCGACCAAATATTAATTTAACTATCACCTGCCATGGTGGGCAATTTGCTCACTATCCGGTGGGCAGGTTCCGATATGACACCGAAAGACCATGTGATCTGCCTCCTAGGTTGTTCTCTGGGGACCACCTGCATGTACGGCGCCAGGATATTCGTAGTGAGCTGACGGAAAAAAAAAATTAGAGAGGGGAAGGGTTGAATGCCTTCGTGGCATAAGATAAAATAAACAAAACGCAGCAACGAGAGCTTCACATACCCGCTTACCAGCAAGAGTGCCTAAATAATACGGCTGTCTTCCGGGAAACACCTTTGTTGTAAGGTTCTGAAGAAAGCGCTTGGCATATTTTGATATGGGCTGGCAGGTTTTAAAACTCATATCTTTCAGCTTTCCCGGCCTACGTCATCGGCACAAGAGATTCCGGTCTGGTGGAAAAAAACAAACATGAGACTTCTAACAGCGTGGTGCAGCCACGTGCGATGCATACCGAGGCGGCTGTGACCGGGAGAAGAAAGGCGGCGGGGAACGCTCGTAACATCCAAAACAGAGGCGAAAACAGGCAGTTTCGCCCATCTGACCATGCCCCTTTGCTTGAAGTGAACTCGTGTTGTGTGCGATGCAGCAGCCCGAGATCAAGCTATGAGAGGCTGTTATTTTCCCGGGTGTTCTGCCCACACTAGAAAAGGGCACTGGCTGTTTCGTTTTGCTCGAGACAACGCGCGCGCAGAACAAAGTGAGAATCGCTAGGCCGTATCTCCAAAATTCTAAGCAAACACCCAAAAAGCACTAAAGAAGTAAACATTGGCATGGGCTCCGGTTCACTCAGGTAACCCGAGGAACGAAGCCGCACATCAATACCCTCGAAGATTTGCCAGCCGAGCAGATGAGTCGACTCCGAAGCGTGTCTGCCCCCTCAGCATTGCTCGTTATGTACAGAACAAGCTACGACTCGGAGAAGACTGCAAACTAAGTCGCAATGCAACCTGTGGACATACGCGAATATCTTTCCAGAACTAATTGAGCCGTGTTGTCATCTATGAGGAAGCCCCACCATGTTAGATCACATAATCTGGGACTGCCCAGAGTACCCACCTCCGGTAGACACGTACCTTCCTCCATGAAAGAATGGGAAGCTGTTCTCGCTAACTCGGACCCCACCATCCAGACCTGGGCGACAGCCAGAATAAAACTGCCGACCACCTCTCGCTCGCAGGTTTAGAGAGACTGTTGGAAACTCCAAACTCTACGAGGTAAGGCATGCGAAACACTTGCATTCCAGAACAATTTTTGCTGGAGACAGATATAATGCACTTTAATGTTGCGTCCTTATAATTACTGAAATTAGCAGTCGTAAGAGGCAACTTCCCGCACCTAATTTCATGGCAAATGAGAAGCTGTTTGAATGGCAGTCTTTTGGCAAATATGCAACTGCAGCTCAAAGCAAGTAATCCTGATTGTTTGAAAAGTAACTGAAATGTTAAACATCCGGGTCAAGACATAGCACTGGATTATGCTAGGCACGTTGCAAAAATGCACCGATTGTTCAATATTGAGGCACCAACTTTCTCGGCAGATTGGCTGCGAATGATATAATTTAGTGTAACCAACTCCAACTCACTGTTTAAAAAAATGGCTAGGGTAATGAGATGAGCAAAATATGTACCTGTCTCCAGCACTCCACAGCATGGAGGAGGTTCCGCAAAGTTGAGCCCCCAATGGCTCCGACTGAAGCAAGTGCAGATGGGCAAGTGCTACATAAGGGTAATCACATGGTCATGTCACGTGATACGGCAGAGGCTCGGCACAGCGGCACAGCCGCCAAACACAGAATATGCGTGTCAGCTGAAAGGGAAAGTTTGTCTTGATCATCCCACTTCTTTCCAGTGGTGTCAAAATCCTTTGAGGTAGCATTGTGGCTTGATGTATTACGCACAACTCCTTGTCCAGTCCCCGGTTTGTGTAGAGTGGGTGCACTTGCTTTTTTTTCGGCCCATAGTGTTCCAATAATTTCACGCTTCTGATGCTTTCAAAAGAAGAAATCTGTGTCATTAATCCTTTTCATTCACATTACACCAGAGGTTTTTCCTGCGCTTCATCAAGAAATACCTGATGTGTCCATGTTAATAGGTTAAGCAATTTTTTTTCCGAACCCACTGTTCTGCTTACAAACACCTGCACTAGCAATATGCTGTCCATGTGCTGCCACAAGTGCCATGTCTGAATGCTACGCACAGTGGGAACAGAAATCCGTTCTTTCTGCTCCGCCTCTCCAAATGCTTTGACATCAGTTTTAAGGAGGCGAAGCATAATGATCTTCGCCAGATCATTAAAATCAGTTTTCCTACCATTTCAGACGCTGACTTGATGGTGGCTGTAGCATGCCCTCGGAGATTATGCTGTGTGGTTTGATGCTTCACAAGGCCCCCTATTCCATCACAGGCATTTTTGCTATGCCCAGCTGCCGTGAACATCCACTTCGCAGGAGTCCAATGGTTGCGCTGGAGTTCACAATGTTGGTGCGTTTTTAAGGTGGCTTGCTGTGCCATCGACGACAGAAGTCACGTTAGTATATAAAGGTCCCGTATCGCCTAGCCACTCGTGGACTTTACTGAGAGCATAAAACATGAGCCAAATCATGGGTTGTGTCACTTGACTATGAAAGCCAAACTACTGATTTTTTTTCTTGTCGTGATGATGCAAGTAAATAAAGAAACTTCGCATTTTTTCCAGTGGTACAACGTAATTTCTTCAGGAAAGACAACCAACATTTTCTGCAGTCAAAAATGGAAGACAGTGCTACTCTTCGGCAAAAACTCCTTTTCCTCGCTAATGGCTTGCCCCTGAAGATGTCTTGTGTAGTTATGTGTTGTCCATCTTCTCAGGCACTCCCAGAGGTGTCCCAGAAATGAAATTGCGTTCGATTCTTTTCTTATAACGTTGCCGTTTTCCCACATTGCATACAACACTTCCTCTTCATCTATACTTCCAAGCCTCAGTTTGGTAAGAGCTTCTACGACGTGGGACATTCTTTGCACTCACCAAGTAAGCATTTACCCAGAGGAGGGCTGCACGCAGCCAAGTCGCAAAGGTCTTCAGTGCTCTTTTCCTGCCTGCTAACTTTTTTTGAGGGCACACACAGCCAGCTTCATGTGTTTCTACAATAAATGTGAATACACGCCTCCTGTGAGGGGATGGTAATCTTGGTAATTTTAGCCTCAGAGCGTACAATTTTGTTCAGTCGACGAGTGTGTTGGCGTTAGTGAATAGACCTAGTCATGACACATGCGATTAGTTCTTTCCATCAACAATACCAAACACATTTCTTATTTGGGGTCTGTCAACAGGAGTCCAGATAATCCCTTGATCACTGCTGTCTGCAGCTGCCCTTGGTTCAGTCACATTCTTTTATAGGAGTCAGGCATTGGCCACACACCCAGCTCCTGGTACTTTTTAGACTTTCTGATTGGACAATAGATGGTTGACGGAAAGATAGTTTGATTTTGGAAGAAGAATTAAAATGCAACAGCGCTCATTACGGGAATCGGAAGAGTAAAAGGCATGCTTCAAATCAACTGCCCATTCGGAGCAGACGTTGACAACCACATTATGCATCGTCATCGTATGCTGTTAATACAATGACAAAATCCTTGAATCTAAGCCGATGTAAGACTTGCATACATCGAGTTTTTAAAAAAGCTATCTGCCTAGATTCAAGTAAATACGGCATGGTATGTAGATGCCTTATTTGCCAGCAATTGAAGCAAGTGGGACACATGTATCCCGCTGCTGCACAAAGAGTTAAAATTTGGCCCTGTTATAACCAATTTGAGTGCATTTTAAACTATACATCCTTTGACAAGCAGCAGCAGTGGATGTTCATGCATGAATGGCGAGCTATTGAAGTCCAGGAGGCCTGTGCCGGGGCAGCACAAAAGTGGAGATAATGCAGTCCCATGTTGCTTGATACACATAGTAGCTCATTAATTTGACACAGGCTTTGTTCTTTTCAGCGCACATTTCCCAAATGCTCCTGCAAGCGCATTGTGCAACTTGCATATTTGCTTGCTCAATTTAAAACAGATGCACAAGCAGGAGTGATTAGTTCTCAGGGTTTAAAACATTTATTAAAAAGTGTATAAAAAGCAGTACAATGTGTTTGTACAAGGAGCCCATTGAAATGAGCTGCACTCAAAAACTGAGCTGTACATGCATAAAACATCACTGCTGACTGTTCCAACTATAAACCTTTGGGGATTTTATACTGGTTGGGCCATTCTCGCAAAAAAAAAAGTGTTGCAAGAGCAGTGCACAGTACTCATGGGGCACCACCTCCATTAAAAGTCTGTGCATACCGTGTAAATTCGTGTAAGGACCGCACTTTTAAAATTGAAATTTTTTAAAGAAATTAGTCTAAAACAGGGGGTGTGGCCCTTACACGAGGTTATACTGTATATTGAAAAAAGTTGTCGCCAGGTTACATTTTAAAGCCAGAGTTAAAAGCTACATGCTGCGACAGGGATGGAAAGAAATCGGTCTAGTGCAGTTCACTGCCGCCTGAACGTTGTCTTTAAAAACTTCTTCACACTTGATGGAGTTCGTAAAGTCTTGTGGCCTTTCTTCGGCTTTGACGGTGTGGTGTTGCTGGGCGTTCCCTGCAAGTGAAAAAAGCAAGGGCATGGATTCAGTCGGGGCAGAAGAATACATGGGCAAGAATGCCCAAGTTGAGTCTTAGCTGTATGACCATTCTTCAGAGGCTTGGAAGTTTTTTAGTGCGCTAGCACTAGATGCCTCGCTAGCGGAAAAGCCGTCCTGTCTTAGGGTGAAGCCTCTACCTGCCATGCGTGGCAGGTGGAGTGCGTTAGCACTAGGTGGGTCACTAGCAAAAAAGGCATCTCCTGGTGAAGCCTCCACCTGCCACAGCTTGCAGGTGCCAGTGTGGAGAGAGGAAAATACCCTCTACACCTTCAGAGGAGAGGGAAGACCAAGAGAGGGTGACAGGTGATGGGTTGTGTGTGGCAAAGTAGGGAGGGAAATCCCCGTTTCCTTTTCGTGCACTAGCACTACAGGATATCCAGTTTCGCACAAGCTGCAGCCAAGTGGAAACACAGCAACCGCGTCCCGCCAGATCGTGCCAGCTGCTGCTTACATTGTCTACAAATCAGTCATAAGTAACCTATGTGAAGAGCCCATACATATTGTGCTTACAAACCTACATCGCATTTAGTAGTTGAACGAAGTAAATCGGGAGTTAATTTTTTCTCTTTCTCAAATCAAGAGTATCAGAGTTTAGATCTACTTAAAAGGACATTGTTGGGTTAGTTGGTTACATTTTACAGGTGGCATACTAGCTTGCAGCTCATTTAAAAGAAGAAAGGAGACAGATTTATTGCATATACGGGTATGTAGGCTACAACCAGTTTTTTTTTTTACATTCTAATGATGACCATGCTGGGCAAGTCATATGTGCCCTCACACCACGTCAACAAGGTGGTTGGTTGTGGGACAAGCTCCCACCAGAGCTTTGCTTGAATTTCAGCTGTAATAAAGAGGCCACCTAAGCCAACACAAGCGAATTTAGTTCTGCCATGTTGGTGGTACCAAGGTAAGCAGGAACGTTAACATTCAAACCAGATTCTCCGCATTTAGTTACTGCCACACGGGGGGTGTTTGATATATTTTGCCTACTCGTCTGTAACTTATTTAATAACTGATGAAAGTGAAAGATGTTACTATGAAAAGAAAGTTTGAGGATGTTTTCATTTTGCACGTGGCGCCACTAATACTAAAGCATTCACAAGCAAAATGTCGGCCTACATGGATGTACAGCTACAACAGCGTGCCCAGAACAAATTTCTGACTGCTGGATGTGTTCCTACTATAAGTATCCACTGTTGAATGAGTGCCGTCTATGGGGAGGCATTATGTTTGCAGTCAGGAGGTGGGTGCATACTTATGCATGGAAGACCCAGCCATGTCAAGTGACAAGGAGTGTAGTGGACGCCCGCTCTCTGCATCCCATTCGTGAGCTCGTGGCATGTGTGTGGATGAATTGATTTGTGATGATAACCTTATTGAGCAGACTGTATTGCGGGCATTTTTGAATCACTCGAAGACACTGCAGAACTTGCGTGAACTTCTATACAAAGTTCGCCCTAAAAAAATTCGATCATTCAATGTGACAACATTCGGCCACCACAGACAAGTTGGGACACAACCGCAGTGTTGAAGGAACTGCAGTTTCGGAATCTTCTGCCTCACTCACCCTATAGACCTGACGTAGTGCCAAGTGGCTTCTGGGTATTTCCGAAGCTGAAGTTACATCAGAAGGGCACGCGCTTTGCGTCCGACGAAGAGGTCACCAATGCTGTGCCTAGCTGGCATCAGTAGTCGGCCTCATTGTTCCCTGACAGCAAGCAAACAGCAGTGCACCGATGGCAGAGGTGCATCAAAGTTGGTAAGGACCACATCAAAAATTGATTTACATTTCCGAAAGAAATCATTTCTAGCTTTGTTTTGACTGTAACTTATTTCATTTTCATCAGTTAACAAATATCTTGCAGACGAATAGGCAAAATTTACTAAACGCCCCTCTTATTTACTGAAATGTAACACAGGCTTTTCTCAAGATAATTGTCTCTTTTCATGTTTACCCTGATGTTATAATCGAATACCGCAATTTGACTGCCCTAAAGAGATGCCATGCTGCAGTCATTTTGAAGCAATCACAGCTCTGTTTTGGTTTTCGCAGTTTTGAGACGTTATATGGAAACGAGAGTACCATGCAAGCCAAATGCCAATCCATCCAAAGTCAGAAAGTAGTTCTTTTCATTCGCTGGGATCCCATGCCCGTCGTGTCGCGGTGTCATGTTCTTTATATGTGAAGTCATTTGAGGTGCACTTGTTTCTACTGTTGCTGCTGTCCAGTCCACAAGACATCAACACATGCTCAGTGTGGCGCTCGTTTTAAGAGGGAAGCAGCAGCTGCAGCCTAAGATGCTTTTTTGAATGCAAGACTGACCGCAAAGGCTTCCGTGGGCCTCAGCCTGGCCATCGCGTTGTTCTGGAGGAAAAGGTGGCAGACACTGATTGAGTTTGACGGCACCAAGAACATGGTCTTGGGGGTGTCGACAGCAATAAGGAGGACTCTGTCTCAGAGAACTCATTCTCCATAAATGAGGAACAGTGAATATTTTCAAAAACAGGGCAAGCGTCATGATGTCCATTAAAGGTAGATAATTTTTTTGCATCTGTTGGTCTCATATTACATTCACGGTTTTATTTTTTCCACTAGTCATCCCTTGCGCTACATTTGTGCCACGTTACACTAGAGTTAATATAGTAATAATATCCATTTATCCTGGATGAACAATAAACAAAAAAGCCTGATTAAAGTGGAACAACAGCAGCAGCCATAATCACAACACTTTTCTGCCAATTACCAAAGAAGACATTTAATATGATGGAATACAGGAAATACTTACTGAATCACATCTGACGGTGATAAAAACAGTGAATTCATATGAGAAAAATAATGTGAAAATTGCAGTTTCTCACACTTTCAAGGGCCGATACAACTATGACAGAAGAGCAACCTTCCAATAATAGTTGCAAGCGTTGCATCAACATTGCTTCTAGATAGCAATGTACCACAACAGCCAAACGTTTGCAGAACATAACTTTAGTGGAAGAACTTAATTTCATTGCGACTTTTGCATGCAACTCGGCACTTGGTCTGAAAATTAAATCTTAAATTTCAAGAATAAATCTATGCCTCGGGAAACGCATCTGGGCAGGTCACATTGCTCAGATGTCAAGTCCAAGCACCCTCTCAAAAGCACCTGTTCCCTAAAGAGGCCCTATCTCTCAATGCAGTTGATGAATACAACCCTCCCGAATATAATGAAGTGTGGTTGGTGGCATTTGAGTAGACCATGCATACATACTGGCCTTGCCTGTACAATTACAATCTCATTATCACTCAGCTGTACCCTAATTGGTAAAACTGTGCTGGCATGAGCACAGACCACCGACTCAAGGGACCGCAAGGTACGTAGTCGCAATCTCAAGGAGTACTGGCACCAAATTTCGTAGAGTTTTTCAGTTCGGCCCATACACAGAGCCGCAACGACACGTACGCAAGCGCCTCAAGAAACGATCGTACAGTGGCCTTCAGGAATTAAAAATGCTCAAGTCATTTCTGTTGTTGCTCCCTGATCATGCGCAGCAGCTTCCTTTCAATGGTGCCGCCTTTCTGGTCTTTTTGCTGACACTTTGACCAGTCGGCATGCTTGCACGGACTGAGCGACCTTGTAGGTCATCGCCGCGAGCTTGGCCAGCAGTTAGGCAACTTTTCAATCCCACCTTTTTCAATTTCACTGCTTTTTTGGATCACCATGTTCTTTCTGGAGTGGTGTTATAGGGGCTGTGAGACACTCTTCGGTCTCTGCGCTTGCTGGAAGCGTGGATTTTTCGACTGCGAGGGAAAGTTATCGGCACCTCCTTGTTCGCTATAACCGAGTGGTACAGTCAAAGTGGTTCGTTTTGTCTGTTATGCATTGCCATTGCCCTAATATACATTTTGATGATAGCGCCACCCTTGTTCGTAATAAGCAAGCATTCGCTATATCTGCAGACGTTATAATAAATGTGCTCGACTGTATTAAGTCACACTGCTGTATAAGATGCACTGATGAAAAACGAAAAAAACCAAGACTTATACACTGAAAAATGTAGTAAGCTTCCAACACTTAAACAAGACAGCACTTTTTGTGCTGAATTTATGCTTTGCTATGAAAAAAATCACACCCATCAAATGCAGTTTCTGCTGACTGAGCTTCACGCCGACCACTGCTGTAGAATCAGTCAAGTACCGTATTTACTCGAATGTAACCAGTTTTTTCCCGTATTTTTTCCCCTTATAGTCTACCCTCGCGTTATAATCGAATAACACACTTCGACTGGCCTAAAACAGTGTCATGGTGCAGCCATTTCAAAGCAATCAGCTTGGTTTTGGTTTTCGCAGTTTTGCGATCTTATGCTGGCAACATGGGTACCACGGAAACCAAATTCTCATCCATCCAAAGTCAAAGCATTGTTCTCTGTCATTTTTTTGTGTTCGTTGTGACCTCGCACTCAACGCATCATCGCATCGTGTTCTTGTGGCGTCGCTCGCGGTGTACTGATTCAGTGCACACGATGGCAACACATACGACGCTCGTTTTAAGAGAAAAGCGATCCTGTTAGTTGAAGAGGTCAGGAATTCTGCGGCAGCTCGAAGACTTGACCTCAATGAGTCAACCATCCACGGATGGCGGCTGCAGCGGGAGGGACTTTTTAAATGTGAGCTCGATCACAAAGGACTTTGTGGGCCTCACCATGGCCATCACGTCGAGCTGGAGTGGCGGACTTTATTATCGAGCAGTGCAACCGTCTCATGGGGTCAGTGTCAAGATGATCCGTTAGAAAGTTAAGATGTTGCTCGGAAGATGGGAACTTCAGAGCATCTTGTGGGTGAACTCAAACGTTCATGAAGAGGAACGGATTCTCTCTGCGGTGAACAACATCGATACGGCAGAAGTTACCGGGAGACTTCGATAGCGAAAAGGAGGACTCCGTTTTAGAGAACTCTGCCTCCGAAAGTGAGGAAGATGAATAAACATGGTGGTACGATGTCTATTATAGGCACTTTGTTTTGCGTTCTTAAGCCTCGCGTTACATTTGTGGTTTTATTTTTCCCGCTGGGCAGCATGTAAACTCACCCCTCGCGTAACATTCGCAGTCGCGTTACATTCGAGTGAATACGGTATGACTGCATTATGATCGCACAACGAAAGAAGAAAAAGATCCCTGCATCAGAACATCTAGGCCTGGAAGGTGATTGAGATTTAAATGTCTTGCAAGATCTTAAGGCAAAAAGACTTGTACAGTACAAAGGACAACACCAGCAAGAAGTGAATGCACTTTTCACCAGTTAAAATGCCTGTTGCAAGCAAGCACCTGTGCCGTTAGCCCTCCGAATGCACGTTTTGAGCTGGTTAAGTATGAAGCTATAATCACCCAATCTGCCAATTCCCTTGAGGCATGACTGCTTTGTTACAAAATTCAATGCATTCTGTTTGCTTTCTGCGATGCTAGCCACATGCATGTGCAGGGAATGTTTACCTGCATTAGAGCCACATCTGACGCTGCGTACACTACAATGCATATGTGACATTTACGGAATTAAAACACTAAATGCATCAGTTCTGCACACTAAGTGACACTGAAAGTTGGACTATTTCCTGTGCTCCCACACAGTCCCTTTTTCAATCATTGTGCAGCCCTCCATGGTTGCTCCTTCTGCAGATCAGCTTCCTAATCTTAGCAGCCAAATAACTCCTCATAGTTCACTGTGATAGAGTTGACAATTTTGAATTTAGCATGTGTTCTGTTGCTTGAGTATTTAGCTAAACATGTGTCATAAGACCCTGGCTGTCTCTCAAGACATGGACAGCAGCCTGACCCAAAAGGTATACTTTGACTAGCGCTGGCAAATCAAACTTTAGCTCAGGTCTGCTCCGCAGAGGACAAGTAAAACGCCGTCAATGCTCTGTCTGCCAAGCAGTCCCCATTCTTGAACGACAACTTCAAGAGCACTGGAGAGACTGTGTTGGAGAAATGTGAAAGCATTAGTGTTTGCCGCGATGTTGGTGGCTCCTAGTAGACTTTGGCAGCTCTTGTTTATATGACATCATATGGAATGTTGTAGAACTATTTGAAAACCTGCAGATCATCCTACTTCTCAGACACCGACATTCAGGGCTCAGTTTCTTGCTTTACTCTAATTGGTAGTAGGTCTGACGTCAACAGACGTATGGGACGTCACATGGTACCACTAATTAGCCCCATTAACTAACCCCATGAGTTACCCCTATTAATTATTGTCACAGATCGCCACCATTAATCAACACCATTAATTGGTGAAAGTGATTATGATTGCTAATTAGGGTCACTAATTAGCGCATAATGCTGACAACTAAAGACTGGCTCAATACTGCTTAGCCACTGACTTTATATACTTTACCACACCACTCTTGCTTCCACATTCTGCGGACCCATTCCAATGCCAACATAGCCTAGTAGAGCTTTTGCATTAATAATGGGGAACATTCCACACACGACTCGAGTGTACAATAGGTTTGGTGGATATGCTCACCCAGATGGGCTTGGAAGCGCCTTCGTCGCTGCTGCTCGACTGTGTCGGCCGCTTCCGTTTGCTCGTGTCTTCATCTTGGCCAAGTATAGGAGCATAGACAAACCTGCCATCCCCTTTGAGTGGTGTTGCTGGAATGGCGCTCTGCTGTGTCTCAACAGGATAGCAAGATTTCAGGTGTGATGGCACCATTGAATTCCGCCGGTACAGCTCGCTGTACCGGCCCATATGATCCTCCTCCCTGCATGTCATGTCGGCCAGGGTCGTTACAGAGAAGACGTCCTGCTCCTCGTCACAGGAGAAGCGGCTTTCTGCATGCAGAGTGAGGCAGCAGAAATTTAGGATGGCACATTCGAAGTCTCAACTGAAAGAGATCCCCTGCTTTTCACCACATGTATTAACAAGGCAGCGTTAATTTTCCCATTCAGCGGAGAAGCCGGCGGAGCACGAGAAAGTGCGGCTTGGTCAAAAAGGTCGCAACGTCACACAAGGAACGCCGCACTTAAAAAGTGTTTAAAACATCACAAATTGTGAATATAAGGTTGCAGCATGACTCAGACTTCATTATGGCATCCAAGAATGCAAAGTATATATTTTGCACTGAAAAGAAATCTGGGTGAGATAGGAATCGAACCCATGTTCCTTGGATTGCGGGTCAGACATTCTACCCCTAAGCCACCGAGGCATGTTCGCTAGACTTTGTTAAAGGGAGGCCTTGCGCATCTTGTCAGAGAGTGTCCGTGGCTGCGAAGCATGATATGCAAAGAGGATGCCAGGTCACTGAAGCGACCCATTAAGGCTACCACATCATACCCTTAAGTCAGAGCTCAAGTGTCCTATTTTCTGCACAACACGTGTTAAATTGTATAAGCATAATCTTTGCAGTGCGTAACATTATTCTCTTGCTTACATGGAACAGTGAACACTGATAAAAAATGCGCATTTTCGCATTTCGAAACAAGGGGATTCAAACTACTGTCTGTCGCATTCAAAATGCAGCACTACAGTAAAACCTCGATACTTCGAACTCGGTTACCGTATTTTCGCGATTCTAAGCACCCCCCGAATCTAAGCACCCCCCCTATTTTCGGAAAAAAATTTCTGAAAAACTTTGCATGCGAATCTAAGCACCCCCCTTTTTGCGCGGAAGAGAGCGTTGCCGAGGCCGTCAAGTGCACTTGCTCTCTCTTTCGTCGAGCCTGTGCAGTCCCGAGGAGGCGCGGCCTGCGCGTTGTTGTTGTTGTTGTGACTGAGAGAAGGATGAAAAGGAAATTGCACGGGCCTGCCTACTGGCTCGAGCCAAGCCACCACCGCGGCCACGTGCAGATAGAGGAGAGTTAAAAGATCAGAGGAAAGATAAAGAGAAAAGATAAGACGCGCGTCATGGGTCCGCCGGAGCGGACGCTGCTGAAAAAACAGATAAGCGGGCGAGGCCGCGGCCGCGCTCGCCGAAGCGAGGACAGAGGCGGCACAGAACGCAAAAAATAACCAAAAACCAGCCGAAAGCAACCGTAATAATTCTGTCAGTAGTAGTAATTATTTATTTATTTATTTTTGAGTAGTGTCGGGTCTGTCAGCCTGTTGTCACATGGGCCTGGTATTGGCGGCGCTCGGCAGGTTTCGCGGGCATCGCGGGCGCGCCTTGCTTTGTCTAGTGTCAGTTGCTTGATAGCCCTGACGCCTAACGTGCCTAACGCAAGTCGATATGAGTGCAAAGAGGGCTGCCTACAGCTTGAAGTTCAAGCGAACTGTGATCGAGTTTGCCGAAGATAATGGCAACCACAGTGCCGCTGCGGAATTCGGCGTGGACCGGGCGTGCGTCATCAGGTGGAGAAAACAGCGGGACCAGATTTTCAAAGGCGCCGCGACACGCAAGAAGTTCACGGGACCGCGCAAGGGCCGACATCCGCAAATTGAAGAAGTCTGCGAGTTTGTTCGCAGCGAGCGATGCAGAGGCTTCGCTGTCACTGCTGATGCAATTCAGCTCAGAGCGATGGAAATAGCAACACGAATGAAGATTCCCCGCACGGTGTTTCGTGCAAGCCGGGGCTGGGTGGAGCGCATGATGAAAAGAAATGGATTTTCGTTGAGGCGTCGGACAACAATATGCCAGAAGCTGCCGTCCGATTTCGAAGAAAAACTTATTGCCTTTCAGCGGTATGTGATTAATCTCCGCAGGCAACACAGCTACGAGCTCGGCCAGATCGGCAACGCTGACGAGACGCCGGTGTACTTTGACATGCCGAGGGCGTGCACAGTTAATGAAGTAGGAGCCCGAGAAGTAAAAGTGAAGACGACAGGTTATGAGAAGCAACGTGTCACTGTGATGCTATGCGTAACAGCCGACGGCCACAAACTGCCGCCGTATATCATCTTGAAAAGAAAAAGCCTGCCGAAGAATGAGCTTTTTCCTAAAGATGTCATCGTACGAACCCAAGAGAAAGGGTGGATGACAGCAGAACTGATGTCCGACTGGATTCGAGTCGTGTGGCAGCAGCGCCCGGGAGCATTGTTCGGCGCATCTGCAGGCACACGGTCAATGCTTCTGTTGGACGCGTTTCGTGGTCATCTCACCCCCCAGGTAAAAACAAAGCTCCAAAACAGCAATTGCGACCTGGTTGTTATTCCAGGCGGCATGACGCCAGTGCTGCAACCTCTCGACGTATCGGTAAACAAGCCCTTTAAAGCTAATCTTCGGCAGGAGTATGAAGAATGGGTGCGGAACCCCGACCGGAAGAAAACGCCGATGGGAAAGCTGCAGAAAGCACCCCCGTCAACCATCGCAAGGTGGATTTCGGAGGCGTGGAAGCGGGTGCAAGTTGATGTTGTGGTGAAATCATTTAAGAAGTGTTCCATTACAAATAACTTCGACGGAACTGAAGACGACCTGCTCTGGGATACTGAGAGCGGCTGCTCGAGCGGTGCGACGGACTCGAGTGGCAGTGAGAGTGACGAGTAGCAGATAGCGGTGCGTTCACTGTCTGCAGCTATTTTTCTTTTGAATGTTTCCTAAATAAAATGTTTTTTCTCGCGCCCGTTTCATCGAGATTTCGCCGCGAAAAGAGGGGCCCGGGGGGGGGTCTAGATTTTTCGAATCTAAGCACCCCCTCTCACTTTGGGCATCGCGATCGTGAAAAAAAGGGGGTGCTTAGAATTAAGTAAATACGGTAATTCGAAGGTTTTCTGCGGTCCCGTATTTTCCAATCTAAATCTGGCTGGATAATTCAAGCAGGCGGCCTATGTCAGCCCGGTTAATTAGAAAATTTCGGGTGCTATGTGGCAATGCCTGATTCATGTTTCGACGCAAACCCGGCAAAACGACGGCCGTACAGAGCCGCGAGGCAAAGCCACATAGCAATGGCGATGATTTATAGCCGGAGCACTCTCAGCACTAAAATCGGTCCACAGTGCACCCCGCGGACCGCCGAAACGCGCGCCTGCAGAGCAGAAGACGTGCTTCACTGCAACGCGGCGGGCATATCCGTTTTTATCACGTGATCTTGCCCCCCCTCCATCCGACGGCGTGCTTCACCCTCTCTTCACACAGCATCAGCGGGAGCACGTGTTCCGAACCGCAACCGCTCTTTAGTGATGCAAGACTATCGATAGTACTATCGATAGTTGTGTCACTATCGAACTATCGATGGTAAAAAAAAACTATCGATAGTAATATCTAGAGTAATATCAATAGCACCATCTATAATACCTTCAAACTGTACCAGCTACCTTTTAAGCCGAATTGTCCCGCTTTTGCGTCTCAGTTTAAAGTGGCAGTGATTTTAACTCTAGCAAGCTCTCACAATCCTGACAGTTATCTTTAAAATTAGTTAACTTGTATACAGCTCGGCGTGTAGAAGAAAAATGCACTAGGCTTGCACAGTGCATATGAATGCTATCATGAGGCACAGTAATTAACATTCGTTCTTCTTGCGTCGCCTTGTTGCATTCTTCGTTGCACCTTAAAGAAGCACAGCTGGTCGAAATCATTAGGAGAACTGCACAGTGCACCCCTCATAGCCGGAGTCTCTTTCGGGCATTAAGCCTCATAATACCGTGAAACCAACAAGGCATCGTAAATGTTTTAGAAACATCACAGGGCAACGAACGCAGAATATCGATAGTCTTACTGTTGACGGTCTCACTATTAATAGTCTCACTTTTGATAGTACTACTATCGATAGTTTTTTACACTACCGATAGCTTAAAAAACTAAAGTTTTTCATCACTACCGCTCTTCCCCCGTGCATCCGACGCTGCAAGTAGCCACGCAGGTCTCGCTTGCGCCATTTCTTTTGTGTTGTGCGCGGCGGTTAGGGGTCGGCTTTTTGGGCTGCGCAGAATTGCTAGCTTTGTGGCCATACCAGTGAATGAAATGCCGAAGTACGACTTTAACGCTGCAGCAGAAGTTCAGCTTGATCCAAGAAGCAGGCAAGAACGCTTGTTCCAAGACTGAGTTGGATAAAAGGTACGGCGTGCCCCTCTCGACGTTGTCCGCAATACTGAGCAACAAGCCGAAGATAATAGAGGCCTACAGCAAGACACATTCTTTGAAGCGGTCATGAGTGCGGGCCCCCACGTATCAAGATGTGGAATCTGCTCTGCTTCACTGGCTGCAGAAAGCAAACGCAGCCCACCTTCCCGTCAATAGAACGCTACTGCGGGAAAAGGCCAACGACCTAGCTCTACAACTTGGGCATGAAGAATTCAAGTGCAGAAACGGATGGCTTTGCCGCTTTAAAAAACGTAATAATTTGACATTTCTGACCATCTGTGGTGAGAGCAGCAGTACTAACGGGAGCGTTGTCAAGGGTTAGAAAAAGCACACTTTGGCGCCGCTGCTTAGCGAGTACGGTGCAGACGACATTTACAACCTTGACAAGGGTGCACTTTTTTTATAAGATGCTGCAAACAAAAACATTTGCAGTGAAGAACACCACACTCAAGGGTAGAAAACAGGCCAAGGACAGGATTACTGTGCGAACATGTGCGGTAAACACAAGCTGTCGCTACTGGTTGTTGGGAAGACGGGGAAGCCTCGCTGCTTCAAAAATGCACAGCTGCCGCCAAAGGATGAACTCGCCTACAGGCACAGTAAGAAAGCCTAGGTGACAGGTGCAATATTTGAGCAGTACGTGCAGCAACTTGACCACAAGTTCGCGGCCACAGGCAGGAATGTCCTATTTGTCGTCGACAACTGCCCGGCACATTGCGACATCCCACATCTCCAGGCCATCAGGATAGTATTTTTACCTCCGAACACCACTTCGATTTCACAGCCGATGGACTAAGGCGTCATTCACCACACAAGGAAGATTTATCGGCACAACTTGCTCAAGCGCATGCTCCTTTGCTATGACAATGGCAAGGAGTACTCCACTGACCTCCTCGGAGCCATATGCCTCATGGTATATGCTAGGAAACAAGTGGAGCCCACACTGATCTGGCGGTGTTTCAAACACGCTGGTTTTTCCAATGAAAGCACTGTTGATGCCGATGCTGATTACCCATGTACGCTTGACAAAGAAGGAGCAGAGTATTGCGACCACATCAATGCACTCTGCGCAGAGGAGGGAGAGTCCAACGCAGTCAGCTTTGCCGAGTATCTGAACTTTGAGAATGATGAGCAGAGAGGCTACTCAGATTTGGAGAGTGAGATTACTGCTGTTGCGAACATGCGCAATGAAAGCAAGGATAGCGACGACGACACTGACGAGCCTCCCCGAGCACCTGCTCTCTGTGAAGTTATCGGATCGCTGAACGTTATCCGCAGTTTTGTTGAGTGCCACGGTGGAAATTCTCGAATGTTTCACCTAGTTGACCAACTCGACAACATGACCTTAGGTGCCGCAAACTACCGGAAGCGGAAAAACCAGCATCTCTGGTTACTTTCAGTAATTCAAAGTATGGCGAATAAAGGTACCCCGTTCCTGCAACGAATTTTTTTGCCTGAGTCGTATTTCTTGGTGTGTTCGGTTAATTCGAAAACCCGCTTAATTCGAAGATTTCTCGCAGTCCCAATGACTGAATTAAAGAGGTTTTACTGTAGTACATTAAACCACAGAACCAATGAGAATGAGTGCTTTTAATTCTTTGTATTCCAGCAGCCACATATGTGGCCAAAAAATAACAAGACTCAAGATCTTTTATCTGACACGAATCTCCTGAATCATATTTGCACCACATGAGTTCTTCATAAAAGCCACTCTAGGTGAGAGCAGGTGCTGCGACAACAGCACCAGCAAAACAGAAAACATGGCATTTGTTCTCCAGAAGTTGTCGTACGGGGTACCACGTGCCTGCATTTTTAGTGAATGTTTACCTGTTCATTCATTCATACATTTTTTCTCTATTCTAATAAGAGCAGTAGATGCCCTTGCTAATATCTGTTGCAACATGTGCTGCAAAAGTTTTGTTAGGGGAATGATTGTCAGTGCATCCATGTGCGTTGCCATCAGAACCGTGAGGATACTGCTGTATCTGAGGTTGGCACATCGTTCTCTCGCAAACAGTATGGAAAGAGTTTGGGAAAGTTGGCTTGAAAAATTCAAACTACAGATGGTCCTTGGTCTCATGAGTGCAGAAAAATCCACAGATCATGATGAGACAAGGCAACTCTCGCCACTACTGCGTCCAACAGAGTGTTAAACATTCTGGACACAATAGGGTGCGATCGTGTGAACCGCACTGCACAGGAAGTGCCTCAAAGCAATGCATGTTGGTATCTCACAAGGCGAAACAAACAGCGAATGGGGGTTGCAGCGCAAGAGATTGCTTTCGCAAGTTTCCCAAGGAGTAACCCAGCACTCCCAGTGCACACGTATGTGTACGCCTACTTTTCCGAGAAATAAGGACCATTCAAACTAGTTTCTGGCTCTCGTGCTTTCGTTTTGGCCTGATGAGTGCATGTGTACAGTAAAAATTTATTTTCCGCAAGCAAATCCAGCATGGGAAACTAAGGGATAACTGTACTCATATCCATTCCCATAAAAATTTTTCCTATACGGCGCTAGGTGGCAGTCTCACAGCTTAATCAGAAGCTGCGAATGCCAAACAGACTAGCCATTATTCCTTATGTATCCCTAAAAACTGCACACAGTTCCGCTTTCAAGAGAGTGTTCTGTCTTCCACTTTGTAGTGTTTGATAGCATGAACTACTGCGGCCTTCGTCCTTGTGCACACATTCATATTCTTATGTACACAATACCACACAGCCCATCAGTCAAGAGCCAGTCAAGAGAGAGAATTCTTTGCTAAGACATTTTAGCACACCAAGTCATTAAGGTACAACATAGTGAAAGGCTCCTGATACATAAGCTCACAGCATGACAAACAGCCCTAGGTACCTGAAAGTCGTGTTGAACCAGCTCTTTTATGCCCTTTAATCGAAATCGAACAAAGGCACAATGTTGCAATCCAAGTCTTCTATGTGCACAATAATAATTCCCTGGACATTTGTCCCCAAGGTAATGAGACTTGAGCACAGATCTTCTAGACATGGCAGAACAACTGGCCGAATGCGACTGTGGCACCCTTTTGCATCGTATTTATATAGCCTTCCTTCTTCAGTTAAAACATCACTCCGACTCCACAATAGCCTGTGATGATCCTTTAAAGGATGCAGCTTGCAGCAAACTTTTTCTTATTTCTTGATGCATTTACATGAAAATATTTGGGCATTTTTATGACTACTCTCTTACAATTTCACTGTTATATCTCCAGAAAATTGCTTTCTAAGACAGTTAAACTTCAATTTCAGTAAAATCAGCAGTTTACTTTCTAATACTGAAATTTCGCTACATCGCCATTAGTCTCCTAGAATGGTAAGAATCAATCAAAAACGCACTGCAGATAACTGGCAGGAAAAAAAAAAAAACTTTATTTGTGATGAAAATGGTTTTTCTGCCCTTTCTTTGCCAGCAACAACAGCATTACGCACATCTTGCTTATGTTGCAAGCTTGCGAGCAACCTCAGCAACATACCTCACGGGTACCGGGAACAATGCGCTCGTCTTTTTTATTTTGCTGTCATTGTGAGCCTCTTGTGAGTGCCCTGAGCACACCACTAACGTGACGACATGCTCCACCACTGCAACATCGTGGCCGTCAGCGGCAGCCTCACGGCAGGCACCGTGACAAGCTATTTAAGGCAGGCACATTTGTTTTGAATTAAAATGATGAATTCATTGATGAAAAATGATGAATGGTGCCTGAAAAGGTTATGCACTCCCAGCCAAATTTTTAGCATTTTGACCAAGTACTTGCCTGAGAAAATGCTCGAGTCAAGGGCTGCCGCTTGCGCAAGTTGCCCAGACCTCGACTCCCTGAAACATAGAATCCCAAGGAAAGATTGAGAAATGCAAGTGAATTCAAGAAGAATGGCAAGCAGTGAAACTATCAGCAATTAATCACAATTAAGGGCAGCAGTAGAAGAAATTACTGTGCAAGCTAGCTTTTCAGTGTGCCACTACTCAGTAGTTTTTTAGAGACAGCACACCAAAAATACATGCTCCTAGGCACATCTCATTCCACCCTCAGGCCTTAATCACCAGAATCGCCAGTTGCGAAACAACTGACTAAGGCGGCAGTCAGACCTGTGACGCAGCCGAGGGTGCCAAGAATCTCTGGCTCTGGACAGGCCGCCACTGGAATCTGAACCTGGCAACGCTTAACTGCGCTATTGTTGGTTAGAGGACAGCCGAGAACTAGGTCCAAGATCTGTAAGGATATAGTTAGAATTCTACAGCATTAAAGAAAGGGTGGCAGCTATCGTAATGAAGCCTAGTAAGAAGTACCCATTTGAAGGAACCGGTGGGAGCCGGCCAGTATTGGGAGCTGAACCCACTCCCTCCCGAAGCCAAGGTGGGTGCGTGAAGGAAAGCATACGTAAAAGCACTATCGCAACCATGCAGAAAAAGAAAAAGATAGTGTACGATTCAGGACAGCCACCAGGCAAGGATACATGCGTCCACTTTACCGAGTGCATATTTACAAGAAATAGTATTTACAGGGTCGGACTGTTTCCAGTTTCACACATTATACAGAGAGCCGCAATGCAAAAAGCCCAAGAGTGGGACTAAAAAAAGAATATAAGAAAACTGAAGGAATGCCCAACAGTGTGGGAAGGAAAACAGTTCAATTACATGGCGAGGTGTGATGTAGTTAATAAGGGCTGTACAGGTGAGGCCAAAATAGCACACTCCGGCATACAAACTTTTCCTACACATTCCATACAAAAAAATTATTGTTTTGTCGCGGTATATGTGAGCACACCGGCGGCATTTGCTAGCATATCCACTAATTACCTCCTTATTTTTGCTAGCAAGGCAGCTAAGTGAAAAGCTTTCTTGTTGGACATTATGATACAAGTAGCATGTGTGTCATCACTAAATATGCATGTCTCAAGAAAATTCAGATATCCTGTCACCTGGCTTGTCAGAAAGAAAAAAAGGCCAGTAGCCAGTGATGCCTCACTTGCTTCAAAACTTATCTAATGTCTTCTCTTTCCACAAATTACCAGTCGGGGCTCATTCACCATAATGACGGAGAAGATCCACCCAGGTGAAGTGCCCAGAGATCAAAACCATGAGAAAATTTACAAGCAGAATAAGAATGTTAGGAATAACAGTTGGGAATTATAATAAGTGACTAGGTTGCAGTGCATCTGGCAGGCACTGGCGGGTTACAAGCAGCAGCTCACGAATATCCCTCAAAAAGAAATGTACGAGTTTTGTCCTACCGGCATTTATTTATGGGGCTAATACACCCATTATCCAAAGCAAAGGGCTGAAATTGATTTGAGCATAGCACAGAAGGCTATGAAAAGAGCACAGGAATTGAAGAAAATAACCAATGTACTTTATCCCAGCATCAATTAGGAGGAGAAAATGAATTTGGAAAGGATGCATAATGTGCAGAAAAGATAACCAATCTGTCTTGTTAAGGTAGATTCCAAGCAAAGAAAGATGCATAGCTAGGTTAGAGTGCAAACCAGGTGAAGCAGCAGAGATTGGGAAATATGCTGAGACAAGACGGCTATGATTGGCACAGCCCATGGCTGACTGGGAGAGGCCTTCGCTTTGCAGGGGACATAGACAAAGTAGCGTGCGTAGCGTGGGAAGCCTGTACCGCCCAGGGCACAATGGGCTACGGGACACAGCAAAATTAGGATGGGCGAGTAAAAGAAACAAGAATAATATTGGCCAGGCAGATGGAGATGCCATGCCCAGGGACAAGTAAGAGCATCCCTGCAATTCTGGACTCACCGGCGAGGGTTGCCTTTCCAAGCCGTCGCTGGCACTGAAAGGCAAAGAAAGCAATGGTGCACGTTCAATATTCCTGAAAGCAATGCAAAATGAGACTAACTTAAAGATCAGCAAAAGAAAAAAGGACAATACTGAAAAAAAAAAGAAAGGATTGAATAAATGGTCTCATAGTGTGAATAACTTACTTGGCAATTCTTGACAACCCTTTGTACATTTTTACACTGCAGCCCAAGCAGCACTACCAAACGACAACCTCCTGTGGCTCCACTATAAAACTTCACGACCCCTGGGACAACCAGTTTTCTGGGAAGAGCAAGGCAGAGCTTAATTCTTAACTGGTTTGGTTTGGTTTATGGGGTTTAATGTCCGAAAGCTATGAGGGACGGCGTAGTGGAGGGCTTGGGATAACTTAAACCATCTGGAATTCTTTAGCATGCACTGGCATTGCACAGTACGTTGGCCTCCAACGTATCACCTCCATCAAAATGCAGCCACCGGGGCAGAAATGAGGGGGGCCGGGATAGAACCTGTGTTTCTCGGACCAGCGGCTGAGCTTAATCCTCAGCTATCTCTTGTTCTACGCGCACAACCCTATGCCCAATATGGCGCCGCCCTTCGACCTCTTTTTGAAAAGATCTGTACAACAGGGTGTCCCAAATTGTGTTCCGCATGAACCTTGCACACACTATTCTGGGTCTAATACTATGACTGCTCAAAGCAAACTGTGTTACTCTATAGACAGTCATTTTAATTAAATTTGTCCATTTTCCTTTAATGTGCGTGCAGAGAGAGTCTGCATGCTCCTTTCTGGATGTATTTCAGGCAAGAAAAGACAAAAGTCAACACACATCGGGTTCCATGGCACTTTTTGACAATGCTAAGAAAGCTGAGAACCCCTGCTATAGCGTTTACAAGTGCGCTGCTTTCATGTGCTCATCAGCCGGTGAGACATCCTTAGAAACTAAAAAGGAATGCCCTTAGCTTCAACTGTACAGTGAGAAGTTTCACCCAGGCACTACTACGCTGGGTCAAGGAGAAACGAGTGCATCAAATAAGTAGGAACAAGTCAAGTGCAAGGCAATGTTCACTGTGCAAAGAACAAGACACCTTGTGTGCAATACAGCAGCACAGCTTGAACATGGAGCTTACGACAAATGCCTGCAAATGTTTCCAATGATTGGGCAAAGTGAATTCAAGAGCTGTGAAATAGTTTAATGCTAATTTCAGGCCATCAGGCATTGGATTCCACGCCAGAAGGTCACGCACACTACTTGCAGAGCCTCCAAAGCATTGCTCGTGAAGTGTGAAAGAGTACGGTGGCTTGTGCTCCGAAAAAAGAAAAAAAACACACAACCGGAAACCAGTGTGACCATCAGCATAGCCGACCAACTCTAAGTAATCTCCAATATACTTTGCCAAAGTTGAAGTTTTACTGGGCAGAAGCTGAAACCCGTAGCCGAGGAAACCGGTGTTGGATGCTTTGAAAAGAGTGAGCTCTGCAGTGAGCCATTTCCAGCAGGTATGCCTGTCTTGAAGAACTGCAACCTATTTTTCCTCTCTGAACACACATCATGGCTGAACACACTGTATCTACTTTGCAAGCTGCTGGTTTCAAACCCCAACCCAACTCATTCCACTAAGATTTTGTTGGCCTGGTACAGTCAAAGGACACGTTTCAAGTTCCGTCAGGCTGTCTGGTTTGGTTTCATTAGCTTTGCTCCCAGAGACTGTCAGAGTGCCATCAGCAAGCACTGCATGCTTGAATACTTGCATGGACTGCAGCAGTTACCAGGAACAGCCTTATCTGCAACAGATCAAGCGCGGTTCACAAGTTTTTCCAACACTAAAAGACTCAAAAAGGAAGCTGAACTATGTTAATAACTTGAAGAGCTTCGAAGGTTCAAATTTACGTTGTTTTTTTTTGCGGTAGCACTCAGAATGGCAGTGTGGCCACGAAATAAAGCAACAACAGCATCCAGACTTCTCCACATAGCACAGTGCCATGTGGAAACCACATGACGACGTCATCTGCTGGCATGGCACACATCCAGCTTCTTCAAATGAAGAAAGAAATGCCATCCACAGTAAACCCCATGCTACGCTGCTTGGTGATGGAAAGTGGAAATCTGGGTCTGTATTCAGAGTTTGTGTCATAATAAAAAGTGTGATAATCTGCCACAGCGGCTACACCTGATTGGTTGAAACGCCAGAAGCGGATGTGGTGGTTCGGATGCAGCAAAAAGGGTCGAAAATTGTGATGGTGACATCAGACACATAGCATACGCTCCTCTAGCAGCAGATACTCAAGGACAGCCAACATGGCAGCGCACTCTGAAGCGGTGCCTCTCGCTTCAAAGTGAACTCGTGGATATTACTGCGTTTTTCGGCACGTGACCTGGCTATAAACAAGGTACGGGACCTTCACTTTGTCTTATCTTGCGTATAACAAATTGGTTGGAAGATAAATTTGGCCTCTTTTCTTTAGCTGGACTATTCAGTTGCTTCTAGGCCTATCAAGCACCGGTTTGGTGTAGAAATCGTTCTCTTCCTTCAAACTGGATGGCGCCACTATCAGAGTCATCTCGTCTGCGCATGTTGAATGATGTAACGTAAAGCAGTATGACCCACAAAATACTTGTGTTCAGTGCGCGCAAACATGCATTTCCTATTCTAGAGCTCTGTATTAGCTGTTGAAGCGTCCTGCATCATGTTCTTGTGTAATGTCTGCCAGCGTGAAACCACTCACGTGCACAGATGGCTAGTCACCAGCGACACGCTGCTACACCGAAGCATCTCACATGCCAGAGGTGGTTTTTTGGTGTCCCTTACGGTTCTCGATAGCCGCAGTGGCGTGGCTCTGCATCATTGAGCTCGCGAGTTAGCTTGCAAGCTAGTTTTAAAGCGTCAGTGCGGGCATGCCTGCGCTTCGTACCATGGCGAACTTAAGAAAACTTCGTCTGCGAAGTCTCCCAACGCAACTATGAAGAAAAACACAGCAAGATTTTTTTAGCTCTTCCCTTTTATTTATTGGCAGCAGAAAAATAAAAAACCTCACAGCGTCATCTCGCGGTTCTTAGTGCCTGCATAAAGAAATAAAAACGTAAATTACCGTCTGCACAACCGTCTGATCACAGCACCAACTTGGCGTTCAGCGATGTTGCAGACGGTAAGTCATCACGCTGTCTTGTCCACCGCGGCAGGGAGCACGCATTGTGCAGAGAGTGAGTACATGCCACAAATTCTCCTCTCCATTCCCTTTTACCGTCAAGATAAATGTAAAGTGCCGTGTTGTGCGAACAAGCTAGCTGCCTTTTATATACCATAGGCGATCAACGGCTGTAGCAGCCACCTTCTGTCACTGAAAATCCATGTGTCGTTTCGCAGCACGATATGCTCTTCTTAAGTGCACCTCCAGCCTTTCTGATACAGAAAAGGGTATCTGAACAATTGTTTCTATTTGTTTAAGTCCATTGTTCAAGCGAAGCAGCTTTCATATTTGCCCCTTTACAGTGGAATCCGATGGGCAACTAAACTTATGGCTGGATGTTTCTTCTCTCGCATTGGTCGCATTCCATTTGTCGGAAAAGAGCAAAAGCGCCGCTGGTCATTTTGCTGCGGCAACCGCAATGCAGTGACATCCTGCCGCCACTCACAGTCTCAACCGAACTGACATCTGCTTCCGGCGCTTTGACCAATAAGGTGCAGCCGCTGCAGCAGATTATGACGCTCTTTATTGTGACACAAACTCAGAATACGGATTCTGGCTGCTGTAAGTGACGCCATCACTCAGCTTCTCAGCATAGAATCATGCCAAGGAGAGAAGCATGAACACAGCCACGGATTCGGTCAGCAATTGCTACGTCTCCGTTCAAGATGGTAGCACCAAAAACAAATTGTTTACTTGCAACTGTCATACAGTCCATTTCTTGAAACTCATCCAATTCTAAAAACTCTCAATCAACGGCTCTTTAAAGGAACTTGAGTACAAAGTGAAGTCGGCCTGTATTGACAGACTACGGCATTCTAATAGCAGAGAGACCAGTCTGACTGAAAATTGAGTTTTTAAAAGCAATAAAAGAAAAAAATGCAGGTGTCGCCATTGCCAGCTTATTTCGGAATTAATATGAGTGTGTTGATACCAAATTTTTTGGCGCAGATCACAGAGGCTATGCTACACTGACATTTGCTTAAAAACTGTGATAACCAGTCTTTCCAAGTGAAGGTGTCACGAGTTTGAATGTTAAAATTTTCTCGCCATTCGATTAAATTTTCCTGGCTATAAATCTGTATTCTTTGTCCAACAAATGTTTCCATTTGCATCCAGAAAAAGCTAGATAATCAAATTTTGCTGAGCATAATTCAATACATGTGTCCCATTTGCTTCAAGTGCCGACAAACTTAAAAACGGCGGACCTACCGTAAAAACCGGACTTAGGTCGACCCCCCGACTAACCAATTCTAAAAATGAAAAAAATCTTTTCAATGGAAAAAGTACCGAAAGACACCCTTACCTTGAAACAAATGCGACTGGTTGCACAATGGTGACAGTATTTATTTTCATTTAAATGCTGCTCGTATGTACACCCGGCCAATTTTTTAGCAGTATCGCATGCCCATCGCCCCACGTGTTTGTTTCTGGTACACAGAAGTACGGCGCCGTAGATCTAGCAAAGCCTTTCCTCCTTATGAATTGCCGCACCCAGGATGGCGAGCCCTTGAATTGCGCCCTCACGAGTCTAGATGCACGTGCAATCTTTACGGCTTTCACGCGGATGCATTCGACAGGCACAGGCAGCGATCTTGCACGCACCGTAACCTTTCTTTCCCATTCTGGATACGCTGCGGTCCACTCACGAAATGATGTTGTCTTCTGGTTGCTGCAAGTTGTAATACGCAGCTTCTGCCTCCACCAGTACTGAATGCTCTTTTCGGATACTCCATATTCGCGCTGTGCCGCCAGGTTGCCGTGAGCTTCCGTGTACTCAATTGCGTTTTTCTTAAAGGCGACGATGAATTGCCGCCGGCTTCCGCTCATTTTGAAACAAAATGTGAAGACGCAGCCTTTAACCAAACAACGGAAATGCAAAATGGCGGTGCGACCGCACTGCTGCTGATGGCGATGGTGATGGAGGCTGCTGACTTCAGCCGCCCATTGTTGCAAGACTTTCTAGTTTTTTTGCCAATGACCAGTATATAAGACGAGGGTCGACTTTGCGGCATCGTTTTTTGAAAAAAAGTTCGACCTATATTCCGGTATGTATATTATATTTTTGCGCGCTGAACAGTACCAAACTGTCAAACAAACCATTCAGCGTGGTTTTACGTTGCGCTGGCCCCCTTGGTGTTTTGTGTGCAGTTTTTACAAGCGTGGTTGTACAGTTCGATGAGGCCCAGTTTGGTGGGAAAAAAGAAATTTGAAAATCTGCTGAGCTTTATAGTATTAATCAACTGCCTCATAATACTTCATGACTCAATTTTCAATAGACCCCTCCCTGGTGTGAACAGTGTGACGTCAAAAAGGTGTGACCTAATGGGCAAAATTGTCCCCTTTCGATTCTGAGCCTGTTTTACTGGTGTTGAGTGCTCTCCTGCTGCCTTTGTTCCCCCGATTTGAGACGCCTCGCAGCCTTTCTTCTCCTGGCGAGAGCCTCCTCGGTATGGCGCATGTTTTGCCCATCGCACCAGAAACACATGAGCCGCCGACGACGATTGGTTGCAACGGCTTAAAAGTGATATCATTTAATTCCAGGAGTCGTTCAGACTGCAATTTTGCTATTTGTACGCATGTCTCACAATCATACAGCTTGTGCCTGATACATACTAAAGGGTTAAGAGAGCCAGACTGCACCTTTGAACTGGTCGACATTTGACAGGGAACTCCGTGACTGCCTGGCGGAAGAAGGCTGCCGCTGGGACCACAGACTCTCGAGGCTCGGGGTCGAGTATACGGACTCATTGGAAGCCCTGTCGGCCCTTGCCGACACCTTTGTGAGCTCCCGCAACTTAGTGTCGCAGAAGCTCACCTGGGCCTGGAGGGAGCGGTTCTGCACAGAGGAAGGAACAGGAAAATAGCAGACCGAGGTTGACGGCCAAGCTTCGACGAGAATTGCCACTGCCATGCAGTTCTCACTCAAAAGCTCACTGCCACTGTCTATTTTTTCAACAATTAAATTTGCTGCTGTACAACTGTCATCTTATTCTGTTTTTGTTTGCAGCAACGACTGAAGACATAAAAGGTTCTGAAGTTCTATTTGTATGCCCAGATATATCAATAAAGCAAACCACATTTAGTCTTGGATCGTATTAAAGTGCACTTCTGACAAAACAAAAATCTGCAGTCCTTCGAGGATTTAATTAGTGTCTACTGTAACCACAAAAGAGCCACGGCATCAGTTTTTACTGAGAACAAAAACCGAGTGAAGCTGTCCTCGGTGCCCTTTTAATTACCAATGTGTATTAGCAAATTGCTTAAACGATTTTGCACATACCTCTGCGGCCAGCTTGTCTCGCTCCTGCTTGAAGGCAGCCAACTGCACACTCTGCTCGGCCAGCTGGGTCTTGAGCGCAGTTATGTCCTTGCCGGAGTGCTCAATGCCCTGCTTTATCTCACCTATGTGCCTGGTCAGGCTGTACAAGAGAAGGAACGACTCTTCCAACTGGCTCGACACACTCAACGACCGCCTGTGACGGAGCTGCTTTAGAGACCGGTACTTACGCCACCTCACGCCTCTCGCGCAGAGCTCGCTCGTTGTGGTACTTGTCCTTCCAGGCGGCAACCTCGTCCCTAAGCACAGCCTCCATCTTCTTGAGGTCATTTATCTTCTCGTGGTCTACGTTAGCAGAGATTCGGGTGGTCAGGGCCCTCTTACTGAACCGTTCTGAGATGGACTGTGTGAGGAGGCGAAATAAAAAGTGAACCCGGACATCAAATCACTTTCTCGCCAGCATGCCTTCTCCTACATAAACGGCGACTTCAAGAAACAGTGAGGCTGTTATATTTTCCCGAACTGGGATTTGTTTTGTAACTGACTGCCCAAGCTTGTCTCACACATGTGTCATTTCTGTCAACCACCTTTCACAGAGTTGCGGGCTTGCTGAGCATGACTGCTGCCGGCAGTTACAGCATGTCTTGCGGCAACAAAGAATGTAGAAGAGGCACGTACACTCATCCACAAACTTGTCTAGAGCGCTCGAACAGTGCACTCAGTTGTAGATTTATGACGACCACCACTGCCTAGCAAGCCCGGTACAGTTTTTAAAGGCATCGCAAGTGGCACCCATGTCACACGGGCCGTTTCAATGCCCACTGAGTCAATGGACATCGAACCCAATGGGGACTGCCCAGTGATACAAGACTGTTTTCAATGACTATTGAACTCGATGGACATAGACTCAATGGAGGTTCGTGATTGACCATCGGAATCGCAAGGGCCATTGAGAAAAACCTTGCATTGAGAAAAACCTTGGAAAGCGCTTTTGAACTAGCCACCAGTGACCATAGAAATACCTACTCTTGTTACCAACTCTGCAATAATGTCATGCTGATATGAACGTACAGATGATTTCCTAACACATTTGTCAACGAAGCACGCAGAAATAACAGGCCAGGCAAGTTACCTCATACCGACGGCCGTCGGTTGCACGCACAGAATCACAGTCCGAACTGTCGGCAGAACATTTATTACTGGCCATAGTGCACTCGTCTCAGTCTTTATTACGATCTGATGCCAACTTCGTTAATGTCACGTCTGCCAATGAAGTGCTCTGCCAGCGTGTGTCATTCTGCATGGTTCCCACGCCAGCCGTCATACAAAGCGGGGCTTGCATATTTTCCCATCGTATGATAGCCGCTTTTAATGCAATATCCCTATAAAAGATTAGCCGGGCCTGTGCCAATTCATCATAAAATGCAGGTCGTCACGAACAGGGGACACGTAACCGGGATTCCACTGTAGTTATCGTTTATCATTAGAGCATAAGCAGACTGGAAATTTCGCATCTGGAGAACAATAACAGGAAAGGCACAACATGGTATGTGCTGTTCTGCTTTGGGGTGTTCACCACCATAGTGGAAGGCTCTGGATTATTTTCCAGGCCCTCCACTATGACGGCCTCACCTAGCTTAGCACCTAGTACAACGACTAGCTGGTTCATTAGAGACCCTCTGCTCAACAAGCATAGAATATTCGCAGGCATCACACATTCAGTGAACTACTGCCTTTTGCACAGGCAAGAAAAAAGTTTCGTACAAGCAACCTTCAAGGTAAACTGGAAGCCAAAAAACGAATGCTCTTTGTCAAAACGTACAAGCTGCATGTATGCTCATGTTATTGGGCCTGAAAGGGATGTCCAGCTTAGTCACAGTTTAGATGCTCATTGCTTATGTCTAATAGATTAGTCTATCTTCTATACATTTGGCCCTTGGAGGCATGTCCAATCAATATGTATGGGGTTACATTTACAATCCTAAGACAGGTTTTTTTTTTTTACAAGTTTTCCTTCGAGAATAGAAAGGTGGCTTGTTAGAATGGAGAGACAATAGTACTCGTGAATTCTTTGAACAGAACTACAGGAAAGTACTACTTAGGCATGCAACCAAGTCAAACAGTTCCAAATACAGTAAAAGCTCGTTAATTCGAATTTCATGGGGACACCGACACAGTTCGAATTAGCAACTAGAAGTTCAACTTAACTAATGGAAGTGAACAGAACATGCGGTAAATTGTGCTCAGGGAGCAGACGGGTAGAGAGATTACCCTATTTTATTGTTCTGAAATATTCAGTCATCACCTTTTGCTTTGTTCCGAAAGGCAATGGCGAACACCTTAATTCTTTTGGGGCATATTTAATAGAGGACTTGCCAATGCAGCGATTGGCAGAGCGGCAGTACGAGCGTTCTGCCCTGCATGAGCCTACCGCTTTGTCTTCCTTGTGAGAAGTCAGGTGGTGGTGCTGCAGCCCAAAATTATTGAAAGGACTCTTCTTCACCTTCCAAACTGAAGAGGCAGGCAGTGCTCAGCGCATCACAACTTGCACAGTGGAGGGCCACAAAGGAGTCTCAAATGGCGTGCGACCATTCTGCGACTGCCGCTTTTCCATAGTGCAACCTCCGTGGCTCCTCCATATTCACTAATGCTACTTTCCTCCACACTTGCAAGTCACAGAGGTAGTGTGACCATTTGGTTTGAAAAGTGACGGTCGCACATATGTTGCCAGATTTTCCAGCATTTCGATCCAGAGTCACAAACTGCCAAACCAATGAACCCACTTTTTGGCGATATCCTGTTTTGATAATGAACTGGCATTATCTTCACGCATGGTTTCATTTTCCTCTTGAGACGTTTTAATGTGATAATTACCACACGCGGAGGGCATATCTGAATTGCTACACCGTGTCGCGCCGTGTAGTTTGACTGCTATGGCTGCAATCAATCGCATGAAATGTGAAGCGAAGGGCACTGGAAAACAAAGACGCGCAGTTAACATCACCGAAAGCCTCACGTCATTTTGCGCACGTTGCAGTTTCGTGCATGACTGAGTGGTTTCGGAGTCTGTGCCGGAGACGTTGCAACATGCCCCATTTCCTGTATTTCGCCACTGGTTGTGCCATCCAGCGCTCAACAACTAAAGATATCACAGCAAGCTACTGCGGCCTTAAAATCTGTGCATACAAAGCACCATGCAAAGTACAGGAGAGCATAAATCACCAAGGTCATGAAGGTAGTTTAGGATACAATTGAGAAGATGAGATGCACCCATTTGTCTGTGAACTGAACAGGAAAAGCTAACACAGCAAGCTAGCCTACTGAAGCGTTCGAGATCAGCATTTACAAGCAAAAGCCAGGTAAAAATCTGAGGTCATGCATAGTTGCTATCCCCGTGCTGCCACTAACACAGAGAGCCCCCAATCCTCGTTTATCCGGCCTTGCACTAATTTTTACCCGCTCCACATTTCCAAAGAAGCACCGCAGCCTCGTGTGAGCAATTCCACATGCCCAGGCCACCTAGGCACGGCAGCGCGTAGTTCGAATTACTGGTGGCGCAACCCATTCATGTTCGAACAACGGGTTTTATTTTACATAGAATACAAGAAAGCATGGACAGACCACTTCATACAGTTCAATTCAGGCTGTCCAGAAATTTGAATTAATGAGGTTTGAATTAACGAGCTTTCACTGTACAGACTCTACACTGCCTCAAACTGTGCATAAAGACGGCAACCTGCTGATAGAAAATGTGCCTCGACGTCAATGACATAAAACACTAAAGCAGCAAAAAAATAAAATAAAAATCGGTGCATCAGAAAAAGCAAAGCGTCGCACCTTGAGCTCGTACTTTAGGCCTTCGTTCTTGTTCTCGAGTATCTTGCACTTCATGTACAGTTCGTCGTGCTTGGCGCTGGCTTTCCGAAGCTCATTGGTCAGGTTTGAGAGGTCCGCCTCAAGCAGTCCTTTCTCTGCCCTGAGTTGAGCGACTTCGGCAGCAGACTCTGCAGCTGCATTCGCGCTGGCGTCCCGTGCCCGTCTCAGCTCTTCCAGTTCCTGTTGCAGCCGTGCATTCTCCATGACTTCGGCGGTGAGCTCATCAATTTGCTGCTTCAGCGACTCTTTGTTTGCGTCGCGCTCCTTGACGCACTCGTAGTAGTCGTCCTCAGCTTTCTTCTGAAGCTGCAGCTGGCTGTTCAGCTTCACCTCGAGGTCGCCAATGCGGTCCTCCAGCGCCTGGTTCTGGTGCTTGAGCACACCCTGTTTCGCTTCCAGCTCCCTGGTCAGTGCTGCCAGTGCCTCCATGTTGGCACTGGTGGACACAACCTCACGTTCGCTGAGAGTCAGTTTTTCGCTCGTGTCAGAGAGCACGCTCTTCAGGCTGGCACACTCCTGCCGCAGCTGATCAATGACACCCGTCAGATGGCTCCTGTCCTTCTCGCTGTCTTCCAACCTCTGCTTCAAGTCATCCGCAGCGTGTGTGGTGGCAACGCAGGCCTCGTTGAGGGACCGCGACGCCTTCTCCGCTGCGGCGAGCGATGAGTGCAGGAACTGTTTTTCGAGGTTGAGCCTCGTGATTGCCTGCTGAAGAATAGAGACCTCCTGCCTCAATGACTCCACTTGTGCAGCGGCCTTGTCAAGTTGGGCCTGCCCAGCCCGCAGCTGGTCCTTGCATGCAGCTGCAAGAGAGTCCAAGCTGGCATTGCTGGTCTTGAGAAGTCGCTCCCGCTCCTCGGAAGCAGCAAGTTTAGCCCTGACAGCAGAAACCTCGTCTGCAGAAACCTGTAAAGCATCTTTCAGAGCCAGATTTTCGGACGAAAGCCTTTCATTCAAGGAAGCTTGCTCGGCACACTTCTCTTCAAGCTCACGTGCGGCTTTTTTTTCCTGTTCCAAGTGAGCCTCAAGTGCTTTCTTTTCAGCAGCGTCACTTTCAATGCTCTGCTGAAGCCGGCCACACTCCTCAGCCATCTGCTCACTTTGTTCTTTCTTCACACACAGCTCACTGTTAAGCTGTTTGTGAGACTGAGTGAGTGCAGTCAATCGGCTTCCAAGTTGAGCATTGTCCTCGAGAAGGTTTGAGACACTGGCGCGAAGCTGCTTTAGCTCGGACTCGAGAACAGCAATCTTCCCAACCAGCACCTGCTTCTCTTCCCACAGCCTGCCGGCAGTGTTTTTGTGTTCTTCAGCCTGCTGCTGCAGGGAAGTTGTCATCACCGTGTACTCCTGGCTCGCCAGATCAAACTTTGTCCGCAGAGCTGAATGTGCTGCCTGCACATTTTCCATCATCTTCACAGCCGCATCTTTTCCTTCCACAGCTGCTTTCAGCTGGCCCTCCCGTTCACTCAGCTGAAGGCGAAGCTGACAACAGACCGCATCCAGGTGATGCTGGGATGCCTCCAACTCTTGCACGCGTGCCTCACGTTCCTTCATGGTTAAGCCAGCATGCTCAAGTTTGTCCCGCACTTCAGCGAGCTGTGCCAGCTGGTCACCTTTTTCACGCTCAACTCGGCCCAACATTTCCTTCAACTCCATGTTACGAGAAACACTCTGCGCCAGATTCGAGCACATAGTCGTGGTGAGCTCCCTCAGCTTTGCATTTTCTTCTTGACTGGCTGCCAGGCTAGACTGAAGAGACTGCCCTTTCTCAATCTCTTCGCACAGCTTCGCTTTCAGCTGCTTCGCCGCCTCGTCCAAAGATTGTACCACTGCAAGCTCCTCTGACAATGCTTTCTGGTGCCTCTCATTTTCCGACGCCGCCTCGCGCAGCTGGCTTAGGTGCTCCGCCTCCAATGAGCGCAAGGCTGCGTTCAGCTGCTCATTGGAATTCAGCAACTCTTTGTTTGAGGCCTCGCAGCTGGTGGACTTTGCATCGAGCATGGTGATCTGTTGGTCTTTACTGGCAAGCTCCAGCCTCAGATCTTTCATCTGGGCTGCTTGCATGGAAAGCTCAGACTCAAGCTTGGCAACTACCATCTTCGAAGCCTGCAGCTCAGCCTCTAGACCGGCAGCGTGACCGTCTAGTTGGGAGCAGTGCTGGTCAAGTTGAGACACTTCTGCAGTGAGGTTGACCTTCGTCTGCTCCAGCTGCAGGATGGTGGCCTTCAGAGCATTGGTGTCCGTCTGGAACTTCACGGTGACTGCTTCGAGCTCATTCTGCGAAATGTGAACGCATCACAAAACAACAGTATTGGTATTGTTATAAGGGGTGTAACATCCTGAAGCGCGACAAATCTGCCATGAGGTGCGGTGTAGTGAGGGCTCCAGATAAAATTTAGACGAGTTGGTGTTTTTTAACGTCCACCGGCATCACAGTGTTTGTGTTAGCCTCCATCAAAATGTGTCCGCCACAGCCTAGATTTGTAGAGCAGGTGTTTAGCAAAAAGAAAAACTTCGACTAACCATGAGGTGCAAGGACCAATGCGCACTTGACTCCGAAACATAGCCATCACACAACTGCTCATTGGAGTTCTAAGAGTATTGTGCCTACATTTCACAAACCTTTCTTTTCTCCTTCAAGGTATACAAAGAAACAATGCACATAGATAAGCAAATGCGAGAGCAGCCAAGCATTAAAGCGCACATCGAATTAAGTTAAACCAGAAAATGTAGCAGTGCAAGCACTCAAACTCCTATGGGGATCAGTTTTTGATCACAAGAGAGCTGTGTTCCAAGCTCATCTTTTTATCGTGGGAACTCGATCTACACACCTCGAGCCTTCTTAGAAACTTGAAATTACCTAATATCCTGTGTGGCCGATTTATCTATTTATCGATGATTTATTGCATTGCCCTTTTCTTTCTGCAAGTTATTTTGGAACCATGCTTTTATCTTTTATTATTATATATTTTTTTCATTCCTGTAGTAACATCAATGTACAGTTAAAACTCGATTTAACGAAGTTGAGGGGAGCCGTGAATTATTTCGTTAAATCGAGAACTTCGTTAAATTAAATGAGGCATTTCTTGGGCATTACATTCGATTACAGTAAAACCTCGTTAAAACGTACCCGCTTAAACAGTACTTTCGTTTTAAAAGTAGTAAAGTCAAGTCCCCGACTGAGCACCCATTGAACATAATGCATTTTGCATCATAAACCGTACCAGCTTATCGCGGTCGTATCGGTTAGCACGTACCATTTTCACTTTTCGTCGCACTCGCGCGTGACGAATTCACGCCGGTAGCACCGACCCAAAGGACGGTTCGGCTAGCGGCGCAACAATCTTCCCTAAATACCGCCGACGGGACGGCAAGCCACACAGCTAATGACAAATTGGCGCCAAAGTTGGTAATCATACAACTAGCGCAATCTTTGGGGGTCCGTATGGTCATCGTCATGACCCCCCGCGCTACTTTCGAGTGGGTAGCGCCAACACCACAACCGGCGCTGCTAGCGCGTATGAAAAGAAACAACAAAAATTCTTACTCTACAAGAAAGGCCCGAGGGGACTACAAATTTATTTTCCGCCAAAGAAGTCGGTGATCTTTGCCTGCGTGCGCTTTGTGAGCAACGGCCGCACCGATTTCTCGTAGGTCTGAAGTGCGTCCAGCGCGTCTTCCATCCCCTCGTGTGCGCCGGCAAAATGTCGCAGCAGATCGAGAGCATCCATCACCTGACCTGGTGTCGGCACGGGAGCTTCGGCACCTGCAGGGTCGTCGGCAGCGTCTTCAGCCGTCACTCCCTCCACGCTTCCTACAAGCCGCAACATATCGGCATCAGTCAAAACTTCCGTTGTGACTGCTAACAAGAGTAAAAGCGCAACAACACGACACAAAGAAGGAGGAAACCGACAGGACAGGCGCTAACTTGCAACACTTTACTGTCTTCTTAAGCCGCCGCGTATATATCAACCACAGGGGGGGGGGGTAAAGACAGATAGGGGGGAACACAGTTGAAAGCACGTGCGTAGAAAACTCTAATATGGCACAACAAGAACAGGTGATTCCGCAGATACTATGCCATATCTAAAAACTGACATTCTTTTTTATACATCACGATCGACGGGGTGCTAACACATGCACTCCCACTCTTACATATTCCGTGCGCTTCTATCAATTCGCGTGCGATCGTGTCTTTACTTTTGCAGATTACCCTTGTTTCCAGAAGTTTTGCTCCGCATGCCTTCTTTCTTCCTTCTTCTTTCCAGGAATCCTTACAGTGAATCGGTAGATTGGACCCGGTCCCATTCTTTAATGACAGACTGTGTTCTCTCAAACGGTCATTAATACATCGCCCCGTTTGGCCGATGTAAGTTTTACCACACGTCAATGGGATGCTATACACAACTCCAACCGCACAATCTACAAAAGGATTAGCATGTTTCGTTTGGCAAACTTTATTCTTGTCCTTATCCGGGTTCGTCATTCGGCACAATGCGGCGAGTTTCCTGGGAGCAGAAAAAACCACTGGCACCTTGTACTTGGAAGCAACATGCTTAAGATTATGTGCAACTTTATGCGAATACGGGATCACAACTGGTCTAATTTTCTTTTCTGAGGTTCCACTTTCGTCTCTTTTTTCTTTTCGTACTTTCTTCACCTTTTTTAGTAAAGCTTCGCTGACTGAGCTCAAGACCGAAGGTGGAAAGCCAGCCTGTTTTAGCTTCTGAATCTGGGCATAAAAGCTTTCCTGCGCTTTGTGGCAACACGACTTCTTTAGAGAGGATTCCAGGCACATCATGGCGACGGCGCGTTTTACCGTTTTCGAATGCGTAGAGCCGTACGGCAACAGTTCCTTGCGGGCACGGGGGCAATACTTCCAGCATGCGCTTTCGTCAGTAATGGTGATGTCAATATCTAAAAACTACAAGCTATTTCCCTTCGGGAGCTCATAGGTAAAATCTAAGCATCCAGCGTGATTTTTAAAATCAGCTAAAACTTCTTCCACGACCCGCTGGTAGGACAAAGATGATTGTTTCCTTAATACAATTAAAAAGTCGTCAACGTACCTAAAACTCTTCAAAACACTGCCGTCAACAAAAGCTCCTGCCAAGGCTTTGTCAATACCCGCAAGAAAAATGTTGCACAATATGGGTGCCACACACGAACCAATACATATTCCGTTCTTCTGCAAATAGACCCGATCCTGGAACGAGACAGTCGTGGAACCCAAGTAAAATTCTAAAAGTGTCAGGAAGTTATCTACTGAAATGCCCGCGGAATTTTGGAAGGCAATTGGGCCATTTTCCTCAATGCAGAGCGAAACAGCCGCCAGCAAGTCTGGTTGTGGAACGGAGTAAAAAAGATCAACAACGTCAACTGAAAAGATATATCCGACGAACTCGTTGTTACTCAAAAATTCACTAATATCAAGGCTGTTCCTTACAAAGAACGGATCATCTACTACCAAGGTTTTGAGATGTTTCAAAAGATAGCGGCTAACCAGGTTCTGCCAGGTGCCTCTTTCACTGACTATGCACCTAAAAGGAACAAGTTCTTTATGGGTTTTGGCGGTAAAAAATACATCCAAATTATTACTCTTGCAGTCACGAACACCGTTTGCGAGCTTAATCAAACCCAGCTCCTGACACAAAGAAAAGGCTTGACTTTTTACCTTCCCTGGTTTCAGTTTTGTCGCCTTGAAATTTCGGCGAATGGCCTCATTCGCTTTTTCACCGAACATGCCCGCCGGCATGGCGACGAAGCCTCCTCCTTTGTCGGCCTGCATGAGCCGAAGGTCATTGTTCTGGAAAAAATTCACAACACGCTTCGTTGGCGATCGAGGACGGCGTCCGGCGTTGGGAACGGTCCTGATGAGGCTATCAACCCCATCCAAGAGGCATCTTTCTTTGTCCTCTTCATCGGCTTTGCTGGCCAAACTTCGATTTGTGTTGTGAATTTTTTCCAGAACAATGACCTTCGGCTCATGCAGGCCGACAAAGGAGGAGGCTTCGTCGCCATGCCGGCGGGCATGTTCGGTGAAAAAGCGAATGAGGCCATTCGCCGAAATTTCAAGGCGACAAAACTGAAACCAGGGAAGGTAAAAAGTCAAGCCTTTTCTTTGTGTCAGGAGCTGGGTTTGATTAAGCTCGCAAACGGTGTTCGTGACTGCAAGAGTAATAATTTGGATGTATTTTTTACCGCCAAAACCCATAAAGAACTTGTTCCTTTTAGGTGCATAGTCAGTGAAAGAGGCACCTGGCAGAACCTGGTTAGCCGCTATCTTTTGAAACATCTCAAAACCTTGGTAGTAGATGATCCGTTCTTTGTAAGGAACAGCCTTGATATTAGTGAATTTTTGAGTAACAACGAGTTCGTTGGATATATCTTTTCAGTTGACGTTGTTGATCTTTTTTACTCCGTTCCACAACCAGAGTTGCTGGCGGCTGTTTCGCTCTGCATTGAGGAAAATGGCCCAATTGCCTTCCAAAATTCCGCGGGCATTTCAGTAGATAACTTCCTGACACTTTTAGAATTTTACTTGGGTTCCACGACTGTCTCGTTCCAGGATCGGGTCTATTTGCAGAAGAACGGAATATGTATTGGTTCGTGTGTGGCACCCATATTGTGCAACATTTTTCTTGCGGGTATTGACAAAGCCTTGGCAGGAGCTTTTGTTGACGGCAGTGTTTTGAAGAGTTTTAGGTACGTTGACGACTTTTTAATTGTATTAAGGAAACAATCATCTTTGTCCTACCAGCGGGTCGTGGAAGAAGTTTTAGCTGATTTTAAAAATCACGCTGGATGCTTAGATTTTACCTATGAGCTCCCGAAGGGAAATAGCTTGTAGTTTTTAGATATTGACATCACCATTACTGACGAAAGCGCATGCTGGAAGTATTGCCCCCGTGCCCGCAAGGAACTGTTGCCGTACGGCTCTACGCATTCGAAAACGGTAAAACGCGCCGTCGCCATGATGTGCCTGGAATCCTCTCTAAAGAAGTCGTGTTGCCACAAAGCGCAGGAAAGCTTTTATGCCCAGATTCAGAAGCTAAAACAGGCTGGCTTTCCACCTTCGGTCTTGAGCTCAGTCAGCGAAGCTTTACTAAAAAAGGTGAAGAAAGTACGAAAAGAAAAAAGAGACGAAAGTGGAACCTCAGAAAAGAAAATTAGACCAGTTGTGATCCCGTATTCGCATAAAGTTGCACATAATCTTAAGCATGTTGCTTCCAAGTACAAGGTGCCAGTGGTTTTTTCTGCTCCCAGGAAACTCGCCGCATTGTGCCGAATGACGAACCCGGATAAGGACAAGAATAAAGTTTGCCAAACGAAACATGCTAATCCTTTTGTAGATTGTGCGGTTGGAGTTGTGTATAGCATCCCATTGACGTGTGGTAAAACTTACATCGGCCAAACGGGGCGATGTATTAATGACCGTTTGAGAGAACACAGTCTGTCATTAAAGAATGGGACCGGGTCCAATCTACCGATTCACTGTAAGGATTCCTGGAAAGAAGAAGGAAGAAAGAAGGCATGCGGAGCAAAACTTCTGGAAACAAGGGTAATCTGCAAAAGTAAAGACACGATCGCACGCGAATTGATAGAAGCGCACGGAATATGTAAGAGTGGGAGTGCATGTGTTAGCACCCCGTCGATCGTGATGTATAAAAAAGAATGTCAGTTTTTAGATATGGCATAGTATCTGCGGAATCACCTGTTCTTGTTGTGCCATATTAGAGTTTTCTACGCACGTGCTTTCAACTGTGTTCCCCCCTATCTGTCTTCACCCCCCCCCCTGTGGTTGATATATACGCGGCGGCTTAAGAAGACAGTAAAGTGTTGCAAGTTAGCGCCTGTCCTGTCGGTTTCCTCCTTCTTTGTGTCGTGTTGTTGCGCTTTTATTCTTGTTAGCTATGAACCAACATGCCCCGGAGAGTGTTTTACTGAAGTTGTGACTGCGTTTGCGTCGGCATTCACGTAGTCTGAGAAACTTATGCCTGTGGGCACTTCATCCATTGAGCGAAGGTGTTCCCAGGCATCTTCATCCTCGTGCACGGCGCTCGCGCAGTCCGGACCAGCTTCGGCAGTTTCAGGGCCTAGTGTACCGAAACCGGCAGTCCTGAAGCAGTTGACAATTATCGACGGCCTCAATGCTCTCCAAGCCGCCGCCACCATCTCAACCGCCATAAAAATATCTATTTTCGTCTCGCGCTTCAGCTCCAGGTTGAGGAGAACTCTGTCGACGACTCGACGCTTGTATGCGCACTTCTATGCGCACTTCACGCTATTAATTATCCCTTGATCCAAGGGCTGAACCACGGACGTTGCGTTTGGGGGGAAGTAGCGGAGCTCCACGCTGGTCAGCTCGACCTCTGCAACGTAGTGGGCCGTGCAGTTATCCAGCAACAGGCACACTTTCCTTTTCTGGCGACACATGTCGCTGTCAAATTCCTTCAGCCATGTAGCGAAAATGGCACGCGACATCCACGCCTTTAAATTGGCAAGGTACTTCACAGGAAGCTTTTTGGTGCCTTTAAAACAGCGCGGCCTCGCACTCTTTCCGATGACAAGCGGGTCTCGTTTGTCGGTGCCGTCCATGTTGACGCACAGCAAAAGAGTCAGCCTTTGTTTGCTGTGTTTGCCGCCGTGGCACGCCTGCCCCTTCAGGACGAATGTTTTTTTAGGCAGCATTTGGTAGAATAGACCGCTCTCGTCGGCGTTGTAGACGTCGCTGGGGGCATATTTTCCCAGAATGTCGGGCACGTTTTCAGACTGCCAGTCGCCGACTACAGCCGTGCTTACGCTGCTCGCTTCACCGCTAAGCACTTTCCCGACGATGCCATGTCGTTCTTTGAAGCGCGACAGCCAGCCGGGACTTGCCTTGAACTCGTTGTCGCCCAGCAAGCACGCGAAAGAGCGAGCTTTTTGTTGGAGCAGGTCTCCACTCACGGGAATACTATTCTTCGCCCGCAAATCCATAAACCAGGCGAAGAGGGCCTCTTCCATTTTGCTTTGAGGAGTGGTCTTCAGCGTTTTTTTGCACGAGAGATTCCCCGACGAAGTGGCGCGGAGGATGTCATCTTTCCCTTTCAATATTGTGGAGAGAGTACTCGCTGGAATGCCATGTGATGCAGCCACGTCACATTTCTTCTGTCCACTTGTCACAGCACGAATTAGTATGTCCGCTTTCTCGTCCAGGGTAAGCCTTTTTCGTTTCTTGCAGGGCTCCATCTGCTAGTCAGGAGGGTTAGCGGCGCGCTTGCTCGCACACACCACGTCCGCGTTCACGATAGCAAGGCTAGACTGATGGAGGCCTAACAGGCTGAGCTTGACAAAGACGTGCGTTCAAAGGCACAGGGAAATCCGCACAAGAGCGAACACAGAGCACAACACACAAACACACACAAAAAAAACACGCGAACTGCAACAGCGCCATCTATGAAATGTGGCACGAAACTTTTTTACTGCTGGCGCCATCTCGTGAGCTCGACCCAAAATTAAAACTCGTTTTGCGCCGCGCAGTTTGAAAAAAGCGACGGGATGAAGATGCTCCGCGCTGTTACCGCTGACTCGCAATCAATAAATTTTGGGGTGCTGTCTACAAAATAGACCAAAAATTAACACTTTTTCAACTTTATTTCTCGAAAAAAGGCTCGTTAAATCGGGACAGGTCACGGAATCGGTTTCGTTATTTCGGGTTAGTCAAAGCATTGAACCCTATGGGCATCTGAGGGGGAATTAGGATACCTTCGTTAAATCGAGATTTTCGTTAAATCGGGTTTCGTTAAATCGAGTTTTGACTGTACATGTTTTTCTTGTGAGTATATAATTTGTCCCTGTCCTGAAAAAGCCTCCAAGATGAGGCTAGCAGTACGTTGTAAATAAAATTAATGAATAATAAATCTGAACGTCTTGGCTCTCGCCCCCCTTTTTTTTTACCCCACCGCAGAGAGTAGCAGGATCAACCAGCATGGTTGCCATGGCGAAAAGCACATGCAGAATGCCTTTCAGCCAATCGCGTAGTGGGCTGTCGCTCTGCTATTGGCGGAGTAATACACAAAGTGGACTATGTTCAGTTGGTGCAGAGAGTCTGGCACCCCTGCGACAGCAGTTGAGCAGAAAACAATCCGCTTACTTCGAGCTTCTAATTTTCGTAACATGGTCTCTTAACTGCAAACATGCAGCGATTTTATCAAACTATTGCTTACATTGTGCCCAAAAACAGCAATAGAAATTAGTTTGGGGCATTTTCATAGGTTATATTACTTTCACTGGCCATCGCAGAGTAATGAGGTTGTCTCATGAAAGCCAACAGTCCATGCGTATTTTTATTTTATGGCCTTAATTTCCAGCTGTGTTGTCTACAACAAGCTATTTATTCACAAAGCCACTGGTGGTTCAGCATTGCTAACCTCAAAATAGTGAAAGCAGGTTTTTGCAGGAGGACACCAGCGCCACGTACCTGAAGGCATGATTGAAACCGCATTTCCTTTCGTGACTAGCGATCAAACGGAAGCTGATGAAGACAGCGACGTGCACTGCACAGCTCGAGAGTGCAGCACTAACACGAGGCATGATCGGCTGTGTGAACTTTTTAGCATGAACTGAAAAGTTCATGCTGCTACGGGCTTGAAACCCAGTCACAGCAATATTTATTCCATTTCTCCAAGTCGGCCAAGGTCACCCTCATTCAATGAGTAATTTATTTCTCGCCATTTTCCGCATTACGTGACTAACTTCAAAGGCTTCACCAAACACTGGCCTTTTCCAGGTTAAGCCAATAGTTCTTTTGCACTAAAGGAATTTTTCCACACCTCTCTTTAGTACACCTTTCACAATGAAAATAAAACTTTATTCACTGCATCCCTTCAAAGTAGACAAGCAAGGAGATATTCACCTTTGAAGAAGTGTGAAACAAGACCAAGGAAGGAATGCAAGGATAAATCGACATCATGGTGGGTTTACATACTCCTGCACAGTTCAAGTGAAGTTTCAGCCGAGAAAAAGTGCTTGTGTTCTGCTGCTCCTCATCCAAGTTCTCATGTTTCGCACTTATTTGAAGATAAAAGCGATGCAGTAAAAACACTCCTCAGGACAGCGACAGACACTTGCAATCGTGCAGTCACCAGAAAACCAAACAGCAACAATCCATGACAGTAAGTTTTATGGTACAAGAGCACCTCCAGCCTAATAGCACCAGACAAGGTGGCTGGCGAACTCGGGTCCGTATCATATGCTGTGAATTGAGTTTTCCAAGGGAGTAATAAAGCAAATGAAAAGTTGTGAGAACGATTCATGGCGCACAATGATGATGGTGAGCCTCATGAAATTATTCATAAGACAAAGTGTATTGGGCTTAATAGTACCCAAGTGAAGCAACCTCTGGTAACAATCCAGACTAACGTGCATACATATACCTGAAGCTGAGCTTTATCCTGCAGCAGCTGGGCATTAGTGTCTTGCAGCTCAGCCAAGAGGAGCTCCTGGTAGCAGCTGAGGCGGGGGGTCCCCGGTGACTTGCAGGAGGGTGTTTCAGGGCTGCTAAGGAATGACTGCCGTTCCCTGTGCACCGAGTAGAAATCCTTAGCGGCCTCCAAGTCCCGCATTTTTTCAGCCAGCTCCGCTGAGAGCTTTGCATTCCGCTCTTCCTCAGTAGTCAGCCTGGAGGCCAGCTGAGACATTTCCACTGTGTTTGCAGCGAGGCTCTCTCTCAGGGTCTGGCACTCTTGCTGGAGGCCGGACAGCTTTTCGTTCTGCAGCGACAGATCAATCCAGTGGTAGGTGAGCGACGCAGATACTACAGGAACGTTTCACAGAGGCATGAACAATATTAATGCAACCTCACTTAGGATGTCTGGCAATAAACTTCCGGCTTCTGTTGTGGGGACCTGCCCTGCAGCCCCCTGAGTTTGCTTTCCCGCGAGGCACCGTGCAGTGGCGGTCTCACCTCGAGGCTGAGCGCATTCCCTTGTGAGTTACATTAACTGGCAAGAGAGGGCGCCAGCATCGCTGCGCGGAGACTGCCAAAGCCCGGGCGCAGGAGAGGGGGCTTCGGCTGGGATCGTCGGCGCGACCGGACGTGCAGCTCGCGGCTCCGCTCTTCGCCAGCGGGGCGAGGAAGCGACGGGGAGACAGGCTCCCGTACTCGTCCCGTCCGGCCTTCGGAGTATATATCCCTTGCCCTAGCGCGGGCGAACATTCGCTGGGAACCTTGCTGGTGAGTCGGACGACCTCGATTCATTAGCGTACCTTGTTGCTAGCTGGCGTTATTGTTGCTGTAGCAATAAATGCCTGTTTGTGTCAGCCAATGTGTCGTTCCTTTGTTCCCTCAGAGCAAGGCCCGCCGTGGTTGGCGTGCGCTCGGTAGCGTACGCGATCACGGGGTGGGGTCCGGGCGGCTTTGAACCATATCAGCCGCGATTGAGTGGGGAGAACGTACTTATCACCCCATTCGACCCCCACAGTGTCTAACGCACTGCCCCGTTTGGTTAAGACAGTTGTGACGTCATTAACACCACGTGACCACCAGTGGACCAATCGTATGGCACTGCCAAATTTGAAAATCTGAGCACAGTCAAAATTTTTAAGTAAAACACCCATATATAATACGGACCCAAACATGATATGAGATGTAGCTTGGGGATGGCAAAAACGAAAAAAAACTTTCATCCGCATATAATGCGAGTGAAGAAAGCTCACCTGAATTCGCGCCTGAATCTGATTTCGCGCCTGAATCTAATTCAATGGATGCTCATAAGGCATACACACCGCGCCCTCCCGCACTTTCGTCGAGCATCACCTGGTGCCAGGATTCGAAAAAGTGCACGCATCTCCATGTGCCTGGGGCTGGCCCTCTTCCCCTCTCGTGCCAGTGCACTTGATCAGAGAATTTCAAACCAGGAAGAAAACAGCAGCTCACTCTCGCCCCAGCACTCGCATTAGCTATGTGGTCCTTTGATTAAAGCAAACCGGCGTGCCACTTCCGGCATGTGCGCAGTACGTGCACCCAGGAAGTGTCCTCGATGTCTGGGCTTTAATGATCGTTGGTTACTAGCTACTATTGCTTTCTTTTACTGCTCTTGTGGTCCTAACGTCAAGTGAGAAGGACTGTCCTCCTTCCGATAGTGTGGGTGTTGTCAGCATCATAAAAGCGCTTCAAAATTGAAACTACCAAAACAGTGAACAGATGCCACCGCTAGATAAGTGTCTCCCCTTGCTATAAACCCAATGGTGAAAGTGCTGAATAATAAGAAGACCAGAAATGCGAATTTCTGGCTGCGAATTGTTTGGATCTGCATATAATGTGAAGTGGAAATTTGACATGTTAAAATCTAAGGGAAAAAAAAACTTAATAAATGCAGTTTTTTACGGACGGCCCACCCCAGAAAATTAAGGTGTACTATTAGTGTGTCGTATTAGTAGAATTCTTTACGATATTAATCACTTATGACTAGCGGTGTGCGAATATTAAAATTTTTGAATACGAATCGAATATGAATATCAAGAAAAAATGGCTTCGAATATCTGTTCAGTACCAAAAAAAAACTTCAGAAAACAATGAGCAAGCAAACGCTGTTGCCCTTATTTTCTTCATAATAATGTATGGTCTTTGCAACTAAAATAAACAAAACTAGACTGCCTCAGTACTATATAAAAAAACATGATGTGCACAGAAATGTATACTACTTGATTAGACAGCATAACAGTATCCAAACTATAATGAGGTCATGCAAAACAAAATCCATAAAATGACAAGACTGGCAACAAAAAATAACATGATGACTATTAAACCTCATTCATTCGGAGTTCAAGGGACCAGAAGAAATGCGCGGTTCATCCGAAGGCATCTGTTAATAAAATTACCTGCGCCCATCGGGCCGTCGCCCATTTTGTTTGCAGAACGGGTGATATGTGGGAAAGCCCACTTGGGGAAATTCTCACAAGGTGAAGCCTTGCGGGATGAGGTCAGTCCGCGTGATAAATGGCGGAGAAGGAAGCGGGTAGGGCCTCTGTATTGTTGTCCTGGAATTTTTAACTCGATTATCGGCTAATTTGGCCAGATATTGTGGTTTTGCCTCGGTCGAATTTATGAAAGTATGCGCAGTATACGATCGCCGGCGAGTACAGTAAATGCTCGTTAATTCGAACTTCAGTAATTCGAATTTCGGGATAATTCGAACCGTACTACTTGGTCCGGCCTAGCTCCATAGAAGTCCATGTATAAAAAAGCCCGTTAATTCGAACGTGAGTTGGTTCTGCCACGGTTAATTCGAACTACGCGCCGCCGCGCCTGGGCGTCGTGCCGCCTGGCACATGGTCAGAGCAGGCCTTGTCGCGAGGCTGCAGCGGCTGAGTTGCCTCCAAAATGGGGGAGAGAAGGTAAAAGCGGGTAAAACCGGTGCCAGCACCCGGCGCAGAGGCTGGAGGGCAAGGGGTGGCAGCTGTGGCAACAGCTACGCCCTCTCTCTACCTCCGAGAACTGCGGCCTCCGGTTTTGAGCCGCCGATCTCAGAGGCCTAAGAATCTTGTCGTATAGCTGCAGTTGTTAACCGAAGGATGGCGCAACAAGCACAAAAAATACAGCGAATCCAGTACATCGCAGCTCCACTAGCACTCGAGAATTGAACGAATAGGAGGAGCCTTCGTCAACGTCTTTGTCCTGAACTCGCGGTGGTCTCGGCCGCTTTCGGCAGCCTCGAGTTTTCTGGTTTTCGGCGCGCTTACGACCTTTGTTGTGCGGATCGCTTGAAAAGTTAGGCCTCGGTGGTGTGCTTCGCCGTGCTGACGTGCGGTTTCAGAATGGCGTGCGCCCGCGGTAAATACCGCGCCAAAACACTGAAGGATAAATGCGACATCTTACGGGAAGTGGACGCCGCAGTCTTGTCGAAACAAGAAATAACCAAGAAGCATGGAATACCGAAGAGCACGCTGTCCACTTACATAAAAAATAAGAGGGCGATTGAAGACGCCTTAGAGGCAGAAGTTGCCAGCAAAAGGAAGAGGATGCGGCTGGCAAAGTACCCCGACCTCGAAAAAGCGCTTCTCCTCTGGATTAAGGAGATGCGTGCTCAGGACATACCGCTGAGTGGCCCCGTCATATTGGCGAAGGCAGCGGACTTCGCCCTGCGGCTGGGCTACGACGACTTCGCAGCTTCAGATGGGTGGCTGCACCGCTTCCGTGAAAGGTACGACCTTGTGTTTCGTGCGGTGTCAAGGGAGATGAAGGCTGTTAACTTGGAAACATGTGAAAGTTGGCGCTCCGAGGTCCTACAAGGCTACCAACGGAAGTACTCTCCGCAGGACATTTTTAATGCTGATGAGACAGGCTTATTTTTCAAGTTACTGCCCGCCAAAACGATCACGTACAAAGATGACAAGTGTACGGGGGGTAAACGAAGCAAAGAGCGAGTAACGGTGATGGTTGCGGCAAATATGACCGGAAGTGAAAAGCTACCGCTGTTCGTGGTAGGAAAGTCGAGCAATCCTCGCTGCTTCAAGAACATCAGGTCCCTCCCAACAGACTACGCGGCAAACAGGAAGGCTTGGATGACTGGAGAGTTGTTTAAGCAGTGGCTCATGAAGGTAGACAAGAAGTTCGAGCGCTGTGGCCGCAAAATCCTTCTTGTCGATAACTGCTCTGCGCACAAGATTGAAGTTCAAACGAATGCCGTTGAGTTGGCCTTTCTTCCAGCCAACACAACGGCAGTGCTGCAGCCCATGGACCAGGGCATTATAAAAAATTTGAAGATATTTTATCGGCGCCACATACTAGAAAGAATTATTCTATGCCAGAATTACGAAGCGACGCTCTTGAGTGCACTGCATATGCTTGTGCGTGCTTGGGAACAAGTGACAGGGGCTACAATAGCCAATTGCTATCGCCACTGTGGCTTCACCACGCAAGGCGAGCACGTGGACGAGCCACCTGCGCACGGAGACTGCGTCACTAGCGTCACCGCTCCCATGTCGGACGTTCTGAAAGACGTTTCCTTTGCCGACTACGTAGACGTGGATGCGAGCGCAGTTGTCTGAGGTGTGACCACAGACGAGGACATCATTTCCCAAGTTAAAAACATAGAGCCTGTCACTGCCAGTGATGACGACGAGGAAGGCGACGAGGCACCGGTGCGGCCCTCCGCTGCGGAAGTCATGGCCGGACTTAATGCCGCCCGCCCGTTCTTCAGTTTTGAAGAAAGCGAAGAGGAAGCCTTCCGCAACATTCGCTCTTTAGAGCAAAAAGTGCTTGCTGTTGCCTTCAAAGAAAAAAAGCAGACCACAATTACGGATTTTTTCAAACATTAAATTGAACTGGCGCCATGCCCTGCTGCTTCCTGGTCGCGGTGTCCTGTTTTTCTTCATTGCTTTCGTTAGTTCGAACTTCGTTTAATTCAAACTGAGATGGCGTCCCCTTGCTGTTCGAATTAACGAGCTTTTACTGTATTCGGGAATTTTCAAATATTCGGAAATTCACGAATATCAATTTTCGAATACGAATCGAATATCAAACATATTCGATTCGTATTCGAAATTTCGAATATTCGCACACCCCTACTTATGACTGATTGGTATTATCCCTTATGATTCAATGGATTCAATGGAAGGTACTGAAACACCCTAGAAAGTGATAACATGTGTAACATTATAAGGACAATGGAACCGGTTCCAACCAGAATTTTGTGAGAAAATCTCAAGAACATTGCACACTCATTGTAGACACCATGGCAGCAACCGAAATGCTATTTGCATTTCACCTTCAAGAATGTGGTTAAGAAAGGAAGAAGGAACTGCACAGGACCGCAGGCCGCAGTTTCTAGCAATGGCCTGCGATGCTGTGCAGTTCCCTTCCTCTTAGCATGTAGAGGTAACCACAACAGGAAAGAAACTAGCAGTTTGCACAGAAGTTCATGTCCAGTTACTTCTAAGTGAAAAATGTTTCATAGCATTTACTCATCCGCAGGAAAGCAGTTTTCCCATTTCGAATAAAGACAAGAAAGAGTGAGTCTTTCCCTCACAGTTATGAAGTAATCATCGGTTGCATGCAGATTAAGTTTTCCCTTTCATGCTGGAGCAACCTGTATATGCCAATAAGTCTTACAACTGAAAGAGATAAAAAGGTACAAACTCTAAATTTTGGTCAGTACATCCTTTCTCTGTAATGTGTTTGGGTTTATGGTACAGCAGCAAACGAGGCTATCATGCAGCAAATGCTGCACTGATTTTGAGCGCCTGTTGCAATCACAAAATAGATCTTAAAAATTTACAGTTTGTGCAAAACACTTGCTTCTTCTAGGGGCCAAAAACAAAAAATCTAAAATGGCACTTCCTCCTAACACTCACCTAGCATGACTTTCCTTTTATTGATGAACAAGACGTAAGTAACTGCAAATCCCTAAGTGTAAATTCGCTTGCAGCCAGTAAATTATTCACATCAGAGACACTGGTGACAGTAGAACCAAAACATAAGAGAAGAAATTCTAATTAAGTGGGCCCAGGCAAACTCTGCCGAGCTGACCCATGTACACCCATGCTTTAGGCGATGTTCATGAAGTGATGCTTCTCGTGATGCAATATACAATGGTGACAGCTCGTGCCTACCGCTGCCACTGGTACTTGGTGAAAAGCCGTCCCATTTTCAGTGTAGCATTGGTTGCTGCCCTGCTTCGATGTTGTCACCTCACGTTAACAGAGCAATACAACTCCACTAGTACCCCGTTTTAGAGCACAGCTCTTAATTAAGCACCCATTCGTGAGTTGAGCGGCGTCCCTTGCCATCTGCATAACGGCACACAGCAGAAGGACCCGGAAGCTTGGAGAAACCACCCGTTTAACCATGAAGAGTGCATAACCTTGTGTGTTGTGTGATGCCCTCTCCACTTTGCACACACATGTGGCAGCACCGGGTCAGAGAGAAGAAACTTGAAACCTCTGGAAATCCCGCTCCTTGCCTGTCAATGGCAACATGAGCCACGGTGACAGGGTGAGAGAGCGCTTGTACTGTGGATGCTATGTGTGTGTGTGCGCGCCTGCTTTGACCCAAAGTGAAGAACAGATGCAGCGAGCCCTATACATGAAGGACGTTTAGCAAAGTCAGTCGGCCGTGCCGTAGTTCTAGCTTCGAAGAAGCGTGCAAAAAATCATAACACATAAAGAGCTGTGCTCAAATTTTGCATTAGAAAGTATTGCAAGCGTCGGTGAATTGTTAAGACTAAACAGCACTAAATACGATAGAAACTATGAAGAGAATCTTTCTTGGGTAATACATTTCATTTCTAAGGGACATAGTGCAGTGGTGCTAAACTACATTTTGCGGTGTTGAGACTTGCGAGAAGCGAGGCACATGCCACATCATTTCTCATTGCACTACTGCTACCAGGCTTTCACTTAGCTGTTTCAATGCATGGCTCATGACAACACCTTCCCTAGCCCGTTCATGAAGAAGCAAGCGTCAGCAGCATGCACCATGTTGGAAACTTTTTTGCTGAAACCGCACTAAAGAAACAAACCCTGATCACAAGATAGCTACACTGAAAATTGCGTATCCACAGAGCCTTCTGCAACTGGCTAGTCTCATGAGCTACTTAAAGGCGATAGGAGAAATTTTCTGCAAGTCCAGAACCTGAGAGACACGATGAGCAGTAGTGGTTTGGCCGCTGCCAGCCGATAGTGCAAAGGCTGCGCACAAAAGCATGCTGCTGCAAATTATCGCCTCATGCGGTTAGCGTGTAACAATCTTCTAATAAGTGTTAAAAAGCTTGCCTCGCTCTGGAGGGAGATGTTCTGACGGATGGCGGTGTCATAGTCATCGTGGACTTTCTCCAGAAATGTCGCCTTGTCCTCCAGGAACTTGTTTTGTGCCTGCAGTCTATGAAGAAATGTGCAAGAAACTTGGTTCAAGAAAGTGTTGTGAACCCCCCACTTCTATCACCAGAAGCAAGGCACTAATGCACTGCACTGTGCTTCAAGCTACACCGCGCCTAACGAGGCCGCCCCCCGATGCCGGTGCTACTCTGGTTGTTACCATCAGAGGCAGCCCATCATAGTGCTCTGCAATTTTCTACAAGTGCCGTAGCAAAACAAAGGTTGTAAATAAGCAGGTTTGCCTTAACTGCCTGCTCAAGCAGAAAAGGATCCAGATATTGTACGCTACCACTGAGCAAAGTTAGGTGATTGCTTTGGCACACTTTTTTTGTTAATCGGTCAACGAAAAATGATTTCACGAGCAGCAATTTCATCAGAGTGTTTCTTTAAAAAAACTGGCACATGTTTATGCCTTTGTAACAGTACATATCCACAAAACATCTATTGATATCCCTCAATGCTCAGTCCTTCAACAGACTACTCGCTTCATGGGCAGTTTTACTCAGGAACCAAAGTGTCCATATTAACGAGGCATGACTCTGCCTGAATACACCCGAGAATTAGGGGTGTATAAATATTCGAAAGCTCAAATATGAATACGAATACGTTTGGATATTCGGTTCATATTCAATTCAAGAGTTTCAGAATATTTGGCAGCGATCAGCACCACGTGCCGATTTCATGAATTCAACCAAGGCAAAACCACAATATCTGGCCAAGTTATATGAAGATAGAGTTTAAAAAGCGAGAAAAACAGCAGAAAAGCACCATCTTCGTTTTCTTTTCCATCGTTTATAGCGCGTAGCAATCGCATTCGGACGCTGCTACGAAATTCCGCAAGTGGGCTTTCCCACATCACACCTTCAAACAGTCACAACACAAAATAACATTTATTTTTAGAGCAACAGCTCTACTCAATGCAAAACTAACTAGGGTTTCAGTCCGGTGTGTGTATATGATACTGAAGCGACCTTCGGACTTGGCTGTCTCACAGCAACAGCTTTAAAGATGACAAAGCATACTTTGAGTATGGCCAATGCAATGGTGCCTCCAAATTAGACTTAAGTCGTTTATGAAATGTTGCCCACTCTACATCCGAATGCCCTTCATAGATTTCGACTGAAATCGATGTCCAGGCTAATCTGAATATGCTCAGTATGATGACAGTCTCCAGATTTGGCCCGGGCCACTCTCAAAATTTGGTCCGCTTCTGAAATTTGACCTTCAATTTGGACACAAATCAATGTCCAGGCTAATTCGAATGCACTCAATATGATAGTAGTCTCCGAATCTGACACTGGCCGCTTCCAAAAATTTGCCCACTCCTGAAATTCGACCTTCAATTTGGACTGAAATCAACGTCCAGACTAATATGACTATGGCCACCACGATGGTAATCTCCAAATTTGACCTTAGAATTGGACCAAACCATGTCCAGACTAATTTGACCGTAGTCATTCCACTGGTTTGACCTCTGAGAGGCCTTGACATTTAAATGGAATCCAAAGCATGTCGTTTATCAAAATTCGCGTGATAGACTAGCAAGAACAGCTAGCGCACGACCACTCTGTGTACTGTAGTTAAACCGCTACTTGTTTTTTTTCTTTGTTCCAGCCATTCATAATGCCTTTCACGATTGAAGCCCACACCCATGGCATCTGTCCTCGCCCAGTGTGAGCTCCGCCATCTCATTCTGGTCAACTATGATATGCGGGAAAGCTCACTTGTGGAATTTTGCATTAGGCTCCCGAAGGGGCGAGTTTAGGTGCCACAGCAGGGCCAGTGATTGTGTAAAAATGCCATCTATTGCATGATGCATTGCAACCTGTGCACCTCTTAACATTTTCCTGCCCACACGTATGCCCATTGATAGCCCGCTATCGATGGTTGCAAGTTCGTAATTACGCGCTTTCCAAGCGTTTAAGGGCAGCCTGCGCCATCTAGTACGTAATAAAGGAACTATTCTTTCAGTTTCGGTTTTTTGTTTCACGTTCTCGCCGCACGGGGGTTTTATACGACGCTCCGAAGTTGGGTGACGCTCCCTCGTTGTGTCCGTGATGGCATCGACATCACGCGCTTCTGCTTCATGCAAACACGCGCTTCCATTGTTCCCGATGCATCTCCGAGCGATGTTTTTGAAGATGAAAGCAGCAGCAACTTGGAGGACAACTTCAGTTCGTCGGATTTTAGTACAGAAAGCAAAAGTGCGTCGGTCCAGCCCGGAACGTCCACAGGCATCCATTGGTAACTTTCGATTTCTCCGAATCGTTTCGCTGCGCTTGCATGCTGACCTGTAGATATCCTCCAACAGGGTGAGTTGTTGGGCTAGTTGGTGTTCGGATTTTACAGGCATATTTTTAGCGCAAAGGACGGGACGAGAACAGACAAGACGAGCACGGGCGCTACTGACAACTGCTTTATTGAAGAAAGATCGAGGCATATAAATACATATCTGGCCTGCGCCAGCGCTACCTAACAAGGAACTTGGAATCACAGCAGATGACGCGATAGGAAATTGATCTCAGCATTATACAAAACGACAGACGTGTCACTAACGCAGTTCTGACCCCCTTTCCTGATAAAGAAAGCTTCCAAAGTTTCACGGGCAGCTTTTTTGACAACTTCTGCCAAGGATTGAAGCACTCCGGAACCGTGGCTCACACTTGGTGCAAGCAATGCAGTGGGCAACTAAATTCGTGCGTTCCTTATTGTAGATATCTTTAGCATGCTCCCGGAGTCGATCGTTTACGCAGCGCCCTGTCTGGCCGATGTACACCTTGCCACATGACAGGGGAATCCTGTACACGACGTTCATAGCGCACTGCACAAACCGTTTATCGTGGTTCTTATGACAGCCCCTTTTTTTGTCTTCGCAAGTAATGCGGCGGCTCAGCTGAGCAAGTTTCTTAGGGGCTGAAAAAACCATAGGCACGTCAAACCTATTAGCCACCTTTTTCAGGTTGTGGGATACCTTGTGCAGGTACGGTACCACTTCCGGCTTTTGCTGACCATCCATAGTCTTTGCTGCAGATGTGCGCTTACCAGGATTCATTTTCTTGAGGAGCGTTTCCGCGACTGCCATCACGACCGACCCAGGGAAGCCGGCTGAAAACAGCCTACCCAATTGATGCTCAAAACTAGCCTGCATCTCATGGACACACGACTTCCTTAGCGCCAAATCCAAGCAGAGAGTTGCTATGCCTCTCTTTACTATTTTCGAATGAGAGGAGTCGTACGGCAAGAGCTCTTTTTGTGCTCGGGGAGAATACGCCCAGCAGACGTGCTTTTCCCTGAACATAAGCCTCAAGTCTAAAAACTGAAGAATCCCTTCGACTGGAAGTTCGTAGGTAAAACTGAGCCCTCTGCCATGTAGTTTAAAATCATCAAGAACACACTGTAGTGTTCGCTCATTAGAAATGGGGCAGAGGTTGTTTAAAACAATTAAAAAGTCGTCCATAAAACGAAAAACTTTAAGGACTTTGTCATTGTTAAAATGATTAAAATGATCGTGTAAAGAGCGATCAATATATGATAAAAAAATGTTGCACAAGCCAGGGGCGACGCATGAACCAATGCAAATGCCCTTCTTTTGTAGATAAAACTGGTCGTCAAATTTGATAAAAGTGGAACGAAGATAAAATTCTAAAAGGCCTAAAAAGTTGTCTACCGTCAAACCTGCAGCATTCTGGAAAGCCACAGCACCATTTTCATCAATGCAATCTTTGACGGCAGCAAACAATTCAGGGTGAGGCACAGCATAAAAGAGCTCTTCTACATCGATAGAGAAGGCATACTTCACGTCACTATTCTCTTCAAAAAATCGAACTATATCGGTAGAGTTCTTCACGAGGAAGGGGTCATTTATCACAAGGCCATTCAACACCTTCAAAAGAAACTTACTGACACAATGCTGCCATGTACCACCTTCGTTCACAATAGCGCGGAAAGGGGAATCCGGTTTATGGGTTTTAACACTAAAGAACACCTGCAACGCGGAACTTTCACTAACTGCAATATCCCTTGCGAGCCTCTCCAGATTATCATATATTGATCGCTCTTTACACGATCATTTTAATCATTTTAACAATGACAAAGTCTTTAAAGTTTTTCATTTTATGGACGACTTTTTAATTGTTTTAAACAACCTCTGCCCCATTTCTAATGAGCGAACACTACAGTGTGTTCTTGATGATTTTAAACTACATGGCAGAGGGCTCAGTTTTACCTACGAACTTCCAGTCGAAGGGATTCTTCAGTTTTTAGACTTGAGGCTTATGTTCAGGGAAAAGCACGTCTGCTGGGCGTATTCTCCCCGAGCACAAAAAGAGCTCTTGCCGTACGACTCCTCTCATTCGAAAAAAGTAAAGAGAGGCATAGCAACTCTCTGCTTGGATTTGGCGCTAAGGAAGTCGTGTGTCCATGAGATGCAGGCTAGTTTTGAGCATCAATTGGGTAGGCTGTTTTCAGCCGGCTTCCCTGGGTCGGTCGTGATGGCAGTCGCGGAAACGCTCCTCAAGAAAATGAATCCTGGTAAGCGCACATCTGCAGCAAAGACTATGGATGGTCAGCAAAAGCCGGAAGTGGTACCGTACCTGCACAAGGTATCCCACAACCTGAAAAAGGTGGCTAATAGGTTTGACGTGCCTATGGTTTTTTCAGCCCCTAAGAAACTTGCTCAGCTGAGCCGCCGCATTACTTGCGAAGACAAAAAAAGGGGCTGTCATAAGAACCACGATAAACGGTTTGTGCAGTGCGCTATGAACGTCGTGTACAGGATTCCCCTGTCATGTGGCAAGGTGTACATCGGCCAGACAGGGCGCTGCGTAAACGATCGACTCCGGGAGCATGCTAAAGATATCTACAATAAGGAACGCACGAATTTAGTTGCCCACTGCATTGCTTGCACCAAGTGTGAGCCACGGTTCCGGAGTGCTTCAATCCTTGGCAGAAGTTGTCAAAAAACTGCCCGTGAAACTTTGGAAGCTTTCATCAGGAAAGGGGGTCAGAACTGCGTTAGTGACACGTCTGTCGTTTTGTATAATGCTGAGATCAATTTCCTATCGCGTCATCTGCTGTGATTCCAAGTTCCTTGTTAGGTAGCGCTGGCGCAGGCCAGATATGTATTTATATGCCTCAATCTTTCTTCAATAAAGCAGTTGTCAGTAGCGCCCGTGCTCGTCTTGTCTGTTCTCGTCCCGTCCTTTGCGCTAAAAATATGCCTGTAAAATGTAGATATCCTCCGTGTGCTGAAGGTCAGATTTCTTATCTGCAGGGTGGCAACGTCTTTTGGGAGGGACCATTTGCCGGCGGCTGCGCAGAGCGTCGTGTTTTCTCCTGCACGACGACCAAGCCTCAACCTCGGCATCGCGCTCCAGAGTGGCGGTAGGAGGTTCTCCAGAGCTGTTGATTACTTTTTTTTTTTTTTCACTGGTGAAATCATCCGAGAAATATGCGACAATACAAATAAATATGCCTGGATGCATATTCTTGAAAAACCAACTTACGGCAAGAGAGATGGATCCTGGAGAGAAGTAACTCCGGATGACATGCACAAGTTCATCGGACTGCTAATCTACATAGGTATCGTGCAAGTCCCGCGTCTGCTCTGCACTCATACTGGAACAGGGGGAGGTTGTTCGCAGGCTTTGTACCACCGAAAGTGATGCCCAGAAGGCGATTCAAGGCGTTACTGGCATTCTTGAGCGTGACGGACCCAGAGAAGACCACTGCCGCAACCCACGGGAAGCTTCACCGCGTATCTTCTCTGATAAAACACATGAACGTTTCGTCTCCACAGTTTTTTCAACCGCATCGGTACCTGTCCGTTGACGAGAGGATGGTGAAGTCGAAACGTCATTCTGGAATTCGCAGTATATGAGGGTGAGGGTAATAAAATGAGGTATAAATTGGGGGTTCTGGCTGATTCAAAAACTGGCTACACGGTTCAATTCAATGTATATACCGGAAAGCGAGAAGCGCCTAGTGCACGTGGTTTGGCATTTGATGTGACGCAGCTGTGTGAGAACTACCTTGATCAGGTATACTTAATTTTTTTGGACAACTTTTACACATCACAATCTTTGTTCATCCATCTACTGGAATTCAAGACACTAGCTTGCGGAACGACCCGAAAAGATCGCCACGGTTTTCCCAGCGAACTAAAGGACACAAAATGGGGAAAAAAAAAGCAGGAAGAGGAGATGTTCGATGGTTGCGGAACAAGGACGTGTATCTGCAATGGAAGGATAAGCGGGTTGTCCACATGATGTCAACAGCCCACACAGCAAACGACTATGTTCGTGCAAAACAAGGAAAAAAAGTTGAGAACAAATGGACTGAAGTCTCAATCAGAAAGCCGCAATTCATAGACAACTACAATGTGGACATGCTGGGAGTCGACAAATCAGACCAGCTTATCGGTTCCTACAACGTCCTCATGAAGTGCGTGCGCTGGTGGAAGACCCTGTTCTTCCATTGTATAGACATCACTGTAGTCAACAGTTTTATACTGTTTGATGAGCACCGCCGACAGCATCCATAGGTGGCAGAACTGTCAAGAATCTCGCGCTTCGACCAGTTCGCCTTCAGACTAGAACTGATTGAGCAGCTGCTGGGACTTGAGCGACATTCTGTAGACCCCGCTGTTCGTCTGGTTGTTCCACCAGGTGGTGCACCCCAAGGTCTTCAGCACAAGCCAAAAAAAAATGGAGTGTTATAGGAACTGTAAGCTGTGCTACGAAGACAGAAAACAAATGTCTTCTGTGAGACCCATGCTACCAATTTGCGTTTCACTACGTCGAGAAACTGTTTTGCCCGTTGGAATGACATGCACCATGCCTAACGTTTTTTTTTCCCCCTCAATAAGTCCTGGACATAGAAAGCCGCAATTTTGTGAAACATTGTACAAATGTCTCCTCAACAAAATGTATATACTGAAAATTTTTTATATTTTGTGTGTATAAAGAAATATTGATGTTTTTGTATATTTTGTCCAGTGTTTGAAATTTTTGTACAATTTTTTTTTAATATATTCTCCAATAAACATGTTCATTGAGACTAATACCATTGAAAAGACAATTTCCTCTTCTCAACAATGATACTATTTCCTCGAGTATCAAGCATGTTCCGTAGGAGGAACAAAAATATTTCCTGTACCACCCAAAAACCACTACTTTTCCCATGGGCAGGAAAGTGTTAACCCTTTCAAAGACCCTCCCGAGATAACTCGGGAAATCACGCATGCACACCCTCTCTAACTTCAGAGTATACTCGTGTTGCCCTTTTAACTCACTCCCTGCCACTCCCAATACTACTCATGTAAAAACGAATAATGCGAACACGTCGTGCCATCTAAGGAGAGGCCCCATGGACACACAGAACATGTAGGGTAAATTTTAGATAACAGATGGAGCGCATGCTTCCACATCACTTCTACAGTGTTGCTCCCTTGTTCGCTGGCGATGGCGAGTCATCGTGCGATGTGCATGTGCGCTTTTATGGACGAAGAATTTCTGGAACTGATGATGAATTCTGACTCAGATGAAAGTGACAACGATGAAGCAGCTCAGCTAAATGGCTTGTCGAGCGAAGACATGGAAGAAGAGCCCCTACAGCCTAAGAATTCGGGCAAGGAGACCCAACGAGGGGAGTTCCTGCAGGAGGAAGGAAGCCAAGCCTCAGCAGCATGCGTTCAAGCATCAGGAACATGCAAAAAAATAAAACACAGCCGGGAGTGAGATGCAGTCAGAAAAAAACTGGGCAGTGAAAGGGTTAAGTGTGCGTAACAGCAGGCATGGTGATGACCAGAAGGCTCCTGTCTTGACCAAAAAAACAGCCTGGCCGTGTACTTCTAAGCTTCACTAGAAGCCCGCGGCTGTCCACCACGCAGAATGAGGTTTCACTAGCAACCATAGTATTTTTAGTTGCCAGTAATGTGCCAATTTATGATGTTACTCATTTTGCATGACCATATTACAGGTTGCACACTGTTACCGCTAATCAAAGAGTATACATTTCTGTGCTCATGTTTCTTTTGTATGGTGCTGAGTCAGTCTAGTTTTATTTATTGCAGTTGCAAAGGCCACGACATTTGCCTGTTTATCTTTCGCGAAATATTTTTTCATACTGAACAGATTATTAGAAACTCGAAGCAATTTTTCGCTTCGTATTCGGAAATTTCAATGTTCGCACACACCTGCTAAGAATGAACTGGAAAATGAAAACACATCAACGAAAGAAAAAATAAAATAAAAATAATTCAATGCACAAAAGGAGTGCCTAACAAGCCTGAAGCCAAGAAAAAAAGTGCGCACTGTGCCAGGTTGTCCTGCAGAGCGGCGATGGTCTGGTTCTGCTCAGAGTTCTCTGCCCGGAGGCCCTGGATCCGCTCGTTCATGCTCTTGATCTGCTTGTCTACACATGGAAACGAAAGCATAGAGCAAGGATTGAATTTATTTAATTTTATTTTCCATGCCCTCAAGCACCATGCAGTTAAAAGGGGAGTGGGAGGAAAAAAATAAAGGCAAACAAAAGTGGAAGAACTACGCAGTTCAAAGCATGCCATTTCACTATAAGGTCAAAAGGCAAACCATTTCATTCGAGAGTTTCAAGTCAAACTGTAATTTTACTTTTTTTGACAACTGCCCTTTCAGAAAGTACAACGTACTTCCGGTCTCTCAACAGTACATTGTAGGTAGCTATGTCTACCAACTGGTCTGGATAGTGTTTTAAAATGAGATTTTGACTGAAAACACTGTTAACCAAGTTGACATTTCCAAGTTCCCCCTAGTTTTCCAGGGTTACCTAGAGTATTTCTGTAAAATTCCCCAAGTGGCACAGATGCATTTTATGTCAAGACTGGCTCAAACAATGCCATCTTATGCTGCCACTCTCATGTAAAGATGTTACTAAAAATGACTTTCATGCTAGAACGGCAGAACCAATAAGAAAACTAAGCAGCGTACACAAAGAAACCAATAACTGTAAGCCACCAAAAATAATTTGTTCTTCAATTCTTACAGCACGACATGCCAAAGGGAGCGCATTAATCTGCTCCAGATTTATCAGTTTGGGCGTTAATGAAGAATCAAAAATAATTTCGCAGAGAAATCTGTCCCAAAGTGATAATTACAAGTTACACTGCAAGGTGCAGATATGCTGCACTTTCATTCACTCTCAAGTGCACATTTACTTTGGGGCATTGTTTATATAGGCATAACGATTAATTCACGGTCCAACCAAGCAGAAAAATTAAATTAGCATGTCACAATTGATACTGCCGCCTTGAGGAAAAAATTGTGCCCATCCGATGCTGTGTTATTTCACGCTTTCTCATTTGAGAGACAGCAATTCTATGAGAAGAGGTAAGGAAATGTTAAGTGGTAAAGCCACACCTGACCCCACGCAGCATACTGCACCGAGACTTAACCGTCTTGACTGCCTGGCAATTGTTGACACGCACCGAAACCTCAGCGGTATCTTTGCATTAGGCTTAGAAAAAAAAAATTTACGGGCGATAACGCAACGTGATGCAACAAATCTGCAACAGCTGGGTGTCAACCGTCTCTCCTCTGCTTGCGCTTCATGTTTTCTGCGCACTGCTTCACCCTGAAAGAATCACAAATCTAGCCGATAATTCAGACTACACAGAAAGCATGCCATTTCTCATAAGACATGAGTAAAAAAGAAAAAAAGACGAATCCGAGGTAGTCTTTACACCAACTGCTACATTCTTCCTTGTTAAGTGAGCAAATTTGAGTAGGCTACATCTGCCCCCTTAGCAGAGTTACACTCGACCATTACTCAGTCAAGCGAAGAACTGCAACTCAGCGATACTCAAGGAATAAAAGAAGCCCAGTTCTGGTTGGACTCTCGACAACGATTATAAAAGAAGCACCAGTTTGGGTATACCGCGCCCTGATGCCATTCCGAATCCATTTGTTTTTCCCAAATGCCACTGGCTCAAGACTACGCCAGGCCACTGCATTATCACCGTCCTAGCAAACCCAGGTTTAGCATCACCCTACGAAATGAACAATAGCGAATTAAATTTAAATGTAATTGCATACACTTGCCTCGATAGAAATGAGACAACTTATGCCTCGTGACTTTACGATAGTGCCACTTTTCTGGGGCAAAAATAAGAGGGGCCACCTTACCCTTGTGCTTGACAGCTTCCTTGAGCTCGGCAGCCTCCTGACGCAGTTCAGCATTTGTCTGCTCCTCGTCCCACATGTGTTCACGCAGCATCTTGAGCTCTTGTATCTGGCAGTGCACAGGCTGCTGTGATGGAGACAGAAGCGCAAATGCACGCCTCAGAACAAAAAATTGGCGGTGGTTAAGCTCTGGTTAAACCTGGAGTGACGACAACAACAGCTGGCCGAGTGGAACTTGGTCACATGACCAACCACGTGACGAACCACGTGATCAGCCATGGTGCCGCGCCGCCGGCAGGTGCTCCGCACCACGTGACCAACCACATGACAGCGTGGCGGCGGCGTTTAACATTCCAAAGTGACTCAGGCTGCGAGGGACATCGTAATGGAGGGCTCTGGAACATTTTGACTACCTGGGGTTCGTTAACATGCACCAACATCACACTGTACACTGGCCTCTAGCATTTCATCTCCATACATGTAATCATGTAATGCAAAGCAACATGTAATGTACATGTGCCCACAGACGTTTTCAGGACATCACAAGTAAGAAAGAGTTGCATCTTCTATAGGCGCAGCCAAGCATTGAAGGGTGCATAGTGCAGATTGCACAATGAATTGCTAAGCAACATTCTCTTCTGTTTTTAGCTAGATGCATAGAAATGCAAGCAATCCACCTTTTTTTTAGAGCGAGAGCTCTAGTACTCGAGGTACAACTCAGATTTTTGCCTAGATTTGCGTGTTTGACCTTGAAGCCCGACCAAGGTCAAACCAAGCATACACCCCCCAAGAATAAAATTGTATGACTATGTGCCTTCCTGCGCATAACCATGACATGCCTGCATGGTATGGTCATAGCTAATGACCAGTGGTCACTTGACCTTTGACCTTTAGAGCTGAGATTCGCACTGCCTGATGTGACATCATGTGATGGCATAGCAATAGCGTCACACCATTCCTTGCTATGGACCTCCTGCATGTTTGTAAACAAACGAGGTGGCGCTGCAGTCGCTAGCGAGCTCGTGGTAGGCAAAAGGTCGGGGAGTGGCGTCGCGGATATGTGTTGTGCGCGGGTTTTCAAGGCCTGTAGGCGCGTTTCCAGTTTCTGCGAATCACAGCAATGGTCGATGCTTCCAACTTAGTAATTTGTCGAAGTACACGAGCTCGCGTTGTCCACGTGCGGCCTATAAAGAGAAATAGTTTGCCACTGTGTATTGTATATATGGTTAGTAGTAAACATGTAGAAAGCGTTCCTGCCGTTTATGCGCTAGGCATTGAATAAAACAAGTTTTGACACTCTGCACTAGCCGGAATGATTTTACTTCGGGACACTAGTGAGGGGAAGTGCTGGCGTTGTTTCGCCGGAGCAGACATGCGCTCATCGTCTGCTGACATACGTACGTGTCGCGCTGCGCGAAAAGTGGGGACAGAGTCGTGTCCCCGATCTCCTGTCTCGCTTTGCGCTGTTTTTAGCCGCATGACCACGCACCAGCCAGGCCGACTTGTCCTCTTGTTAAGCTGGTCGATTTGGTGAAAATTTTTGATTTCTAGAATTATTTCCTTTCCTAGCCCTGAAGTCTAGTTTCGTGACGAAAAATTATAGCAAAATATTGAGTACAAATTTATAAATTACGCTTTTTAGAAGTGTGGTCGTCAAAAATTGTGAGGTAATTTCTTTGATTTCAGTGCCGCATTTCTTTGACCAAAGCGAAAGCGAAGATGCCATAAACGAGGGAATAAACTTTAAGGCTCGTTTTCTGACCTCTCACATTTTCTGCGACTGGATCACTCACCTTCGTAATTCGCATGAAAATCAAATGATTCCATTTGTCGCAAACTATTCCTGAGACGTTGAGGAGCGTAATAAATCTCTCGATTTTTTTCCCTACACGTGCAGTATTGTGTTAGTTATTTTTTGTAAGAAACGTTTTCATGTAACTATGCATGCATAAGTACTGATCATATAGAAAAACAACTAATGGCGTCATCATACAGAACAGGGCTTTATGCACATGCTGGCATAAAAAAAAAACTGCGAACTATCTACTCAATTAGAGACCTAGCTTGGGGGGACTTGACGACGGTGTTAATTATAATTACCCAGAACTGCGCCAGGTATAGCTATAAATAAAAGGAATGACAAACTAGCGTAGGAATTTCATATTTACACCAAGTTTAGTTACAACGAAAACACTTTTCATGCCGCGTCCCCTCTCAATCTCGCCACGTGTCTGTTAGTAGCACGCCTGCGGCTGCTTCTTTCCAAACAAGCTTCGCGATCATGTATTACCTCATGAAACATGACACATGCATGATGCAATGAAAAAGCATATGGCGTTTAGCACACTTAAGGTACGCTATTCTAAGCACACCAACGCGACCGCGCAAGATTGACACAACTTACCAGACTTCTTTCTACTTGAATGAAACAATTACGTCGTCATATCAAGAAACAGTTTCAAGTAACTATTAAATGTCACAAAACGCGCCGTTTAAACATGGTGTGCTATTAACAAAAAAACGCATTCCTTGGGGGCGAGTGAACCTGTCGGCGCCCCGTGCACTCCGGCTCAAGGTGATAAGTACGTGTGCAGCTACATGTCTTTTTTTTCCTTGAGCAATTATCAGCCTACTATCCTGAAGTTCAGGTGAATGAACGCAGTAACTTGCATGCATTAAGTGCATTGAGTGGCAGTGCCTATCGACTCCCAGACTTCGCGCTTTACTACCGTGGTCCAATGCCTGTTAGCCAGTTTCCAAATGCGGCATTTATGCGCGAGAAACCTATCGAGGCTAATTTAAGGAGGCATGAGGGTCTTGAAAACTTTTTTTTTATTTCTTAACATATCTTCCTGAAAACTGGCATGAAGATATATCTTCGTATACTGATCCCAAATATGTATTCAGATTTTATATATCTCATCTAGAAATGAAGATATGGCAAAATAATTTTTGCAACATAGGTCTTTTCTTACGGGCCATTATGGTAATTTCTTAATTAAAAAAACTAGTTTTAAAGTAATGCTGTCATTTCTAAGGGCCCATTGCACATCCTAAAGCTAAAGAAATTTTTAAAAAGTCATCACATAGGTCATGAATGAATAACAAAGTAGGGGAAAAAAAAACAATGTGGGAGTAATTAGCTTACATCTGACCTAATTGCTAGTCTATTGGGTTTAATGAAATTTGGAAAGCTTTAGGATGTAGCTGAGGTGTTGCTGAAAAAAATGATACCTACTTCAATAAAATCAGTCGATGCAAACATTCTGAAAAGTTGCGTAAGGCAAAGGCATTTGATCGAAAAAGCAAAGCTGAGAAAATTGCATTCAAAGTTTTGCTTACTCTGCCATTTTTGTTTACTGATCATATGGAAAAATTTAATGCTTTAGCATGCAGCCCAGTCATCGCTGAACACAACAACACCAAACTTACAGAAATCTGTTCATGTAAAGATTGTGAAAACCTCTGTATTGCATTGGCACTTGACAAAAAAAAGCTTAGAAAACCACTTGCTATTTTTTTTAAATCTTCCACACATTCACAGAAGTCCTGGGCAGTAGTCCTGGGTGCTGTCAGGCTTGTGCTTCTTGGTCATCCTCTTCTTCACCTTTTCAGCTTCGGTGTGACCCTTATCAGACCTGCACAGCCTTTGTTTATCTTTTTCAAGGCTCCTGCGAATGAGGCAGCTCCCAGGCCTGTAACCAAGCTGTGCTGCAACAGCTCTGCTGGTTGCTGCCATTCCTTGGTTGAAGCGAGAAACTGCTTCTGCAACAGCTCTTTCCACAGCCAGCGAAGAGTCATGCGTGTTCTTGGAGCTTTGGCTCCAAATGACAGAGTGTAGGCACTCAATGGCGTTCTGTGTCATGCCATCTTTGCAGCGCTCCAACAGGGCCTCGTCGCCCAGCCTTGCAAAGATTGGCTCAAGAGCAGTGCGAACATGGCCTGGCAGAGGGTTTTTGTGTGGTGGCGGCTCCACTTGGTTCGCCAAAGCACGATTGAAGGCACACCACGAATCAACTCCTTGAGGACAGCAACTGTGGTCTGGGGCTTCATCTGTCGAGGTCATGTGCAACAGCGTGGCATGCACCGCCTTTTTCATGCCTGCAACGTCGTGGCTGTGGCTCCGCAAGGCATACCCATAGTAGCTTGTAATTTTCTTTATCTTGCCTTGGGTGAGGTTGCCCTTTCCGCCAAGAGATTCTCCTTGTGCTTTCTTCTTCTCAACCAAATTGCGAAGAGCCGTCCCCATCCGCTTGTGGACATGGTTCAAGCAGTCCTTTTCAATGGATATATATCCATACACACCTTCCGAGGTCAATGCATGAAAGGTGCGGCTATCACCATCCGAAACTATAGTTGTGTACCGCAACCCATTTTTTTCCAGCGACCTGTTGAATAAAATGATAGCTGCTTCAGTCTCCATTCGGCCGGCATTGCAGTCAATGTTTTTCATACACTTGTCGTTCGCAGCCCAGTCACCGTACCCATCATCACTGGGATCAGGTGCCCCTTGGCACCCACGACAGTACCTCGAGAGCACAACGTGGTCCAGTACTAGGCCAGTGTACAGCTCTATGATGCAGCCAACTGCAATATTTGAATTGTGACCACGTGTTTTCCATGTGCCATCAAATATAACATCTACATTTCCTGGCGGGTTGAGGAAGTTCTGATACATATCCTTCACTACTTTGACACTTGCTGCTTCTGTAGCAGTAGCTACTGCCTGGCAAGCTTTCACCATGGTGTCCATATGACCCTTGAAAGTCTTGTGGTGAAGTCCTCGGTGGGAGAGGTTCATGGTGGCACAAAAATCCGCTAGGGCAGTCGCTCCCTTGCCTATACTTTGTATACCCTTCATTGCCCGCAAATTGACCTCAAAGGGCGTGATGTTGGATTTCCCGGGCACTCGTGGCGATGAGAAGTGCCACTCTGCGAAATCGCAATTTGAGCATGTGAGCTGCAACTTCACTGCTAGGCCATATTCTCTCTCACTGCACTTTGTGAGTTGGAGAGCGGCCATCCCACACTTGCTGCAGCTTGTGGACGCAAACAGCTTCTTTAGCACAGTGAGGTCAACGATGATATACTCTGTGCCGCGATCGTCTTCACTTGCCGTGCTCACGTTCATTAGCTCAAACTTGCGGGAAGTCGCGGACCTCTTCGCCAATGAAGTTTTGATGTTGTCGGCGTATTTTTCACGCGCCGCGCACTCCGCCTCCGTGAAAAACACCGTGTCGAAGCGTTGAGCACGCGAGCTCGGTTCAGCCGCGTCCGTCGGCACCGAAGCGGCGTGCGGAAACGCCGAAGTCGACGTTAGGCTTAGGTCAGCCGGCTCGGCCGCTTCCGACGACACGGAACTCGAAGCTACTTGCAGCGTATCAAAAGTCGACATTTTCGACGGGCTTAGTCCAAGCATATCCACCGGCACTGCAGAGGCTTGCGGTAACATCGAAGTTGACGCCGATCGGCATTGTCCAGCCGCATCCACTGGCAAAGCTGGCGTAAACGGGGTTTGTTCAGCCGCGTCCACCGGCGAAGCTGTTGTTGGCGAGCTCAGTCCAGCCGCATCCACCGAGGGCATCACCGAAGCTGCAGTTCTCGACGATGCAGCGCTCTTATTCCATGCGCGTCTCTTTTTGCTGACTGCTTTTCGCGTACTTGCTTTCAAGCGCGCATCTCGGGCCATCGTGACACACGGAACAAAGACACCAGGCAGGCAAATACATGCAAAAGCACGAAACTCAAGGCTAAAAGAAGCGATTCAATAGCCAAAATATCTACAAGAACGATAAAGAAAAAGGCAGAACGAAAAATACTAGCAAACAAAGAGGAGCGCAAAAAATGACGGACGTGCCGGCAAAAGCAGACGACGGGAAAGAGCCGAACAACGCGGTCGCGGGGCCGCGGGAGGCAAAGCATGCGTCACGGCCAATCAGAGGGCTGCGCTTTGAGGAGGCGCCCGTTTTACCCAATCGGCGGCTGTCTCACGACGCTTTCCCACCTTGACAACGGGTGCTGATGGCTCCGATGTGCGAGGGTCTACAACGTGCCGAGAGGCGCCAAAATTGAGAGCGGGAAACCAGCTTTCAAACGAGACCAAGATGGCGCCGATCGGTTCGCGTCGCGCAGAGCTACGGCAGCTTGAAAATGGGGCACACCTTCGCGCTTGGCGTTCAATTTCGGCTCACCGACGTTTCTAAATTGCCGTTTTTTTCATACTTTGAGTTGGAATTCACTATAATATTTTGCAGAGGCATAGTTGGGACATTAAAGACTTCAATATCGCAATTTTTGAAAATTGCCATTTTTGACCGTTTTTCGCGATTTCAAGACCCGCGTCCCCCCTTAATATTTTTTATGCTACTACGCGGATCCAGCAGTGACGCAGCTGGTCAATATATGCTGCTTCTGCAGTGCACAGGCTTGAAGCAGCCGCCGGTAACTGCGGTAGGCACGGGCAAGCGGAACCTGTTTTGCCTACCATGCGAAAGTCACTGCTAACATCAGCGCCACCGCATCTTCGTGACGTCGCGGGGTGAAGGAGGTCCATAAATACTGCCGGCTTTGCTTTCGCTCGTCTGCTGCGTTCAGCCAGATTGAACCGCAGTCAATTTTTTATGTGTGTTCTGAAAACTTGTTTGCACGTGCACGTGGCAGCAGACGTGAATAGGCACATGCTTGGCACCCAGATCAGCATCTTCCAGATGTTGGCACCAATGCTACCCATGCCACGTAGGCGCTGACTTATGCAAGGACTGCCTGAGCTGAGTGCAGCTGTTGTAGCTGCTCTTCTATGCGCGAAATATGCTGACCAAGTGAAAAAGTGCGAGCATGAGAGGGAGCCGGCATGAGGCACATTGATATGGGTGCCCACTCCCCATGCCAGACACGCATGCCTCACGGGTGTCTATGGAATCACCACCTTCAAAAGCTACACACTCTCGCAACGATCCAATCGCAATTGTAAACTAGCAATCAGAGGTCCCACAGATAGGTCAGCTCTGCACCTAGGTTGACTCCTGCAATTTTGAATGTCCATTTTAGCAAAAGGCCAACATAGGTTCAATGAACGCGACAAAGCTTCAGTGCACTTTTTTTTTTTCAAGTAATGACCCTGTGTGCTAGAAAAATGCACAATTTTGAAAATGCCCATAGTGCTGTTCTGCCTATTTTTTACTTGCCAGAAGTACTTGAAGCACTCCCTTCAAAATTACTGTAAGAAAGTTACCATCCATTTCAAATTCACATTAAAAAAAGCACTACTCGCACAAGCCTATTAATTATGCCGTTTCTGTCTGGTCCTAGCAAGTTCACATCTCAACCCAACACTGATTTCAAGGTCTCCAACTTATTTTGTCTGATTCCTGCCACAGGAAGTCATCACATAGAGATACGAGCACATTATTGTTGATCTTAAAACGATCATGCTTGCGTAGGAAAGAAATGAAAACATGTGATCACTTTACAAATAATTTCCTACGTTCATTTTGCATGCGCGTCCTATGTGTTGTGACACAAGGATTTCCACATATCAGCACATTTTATTGCATCCACTTCTATGAACATTATGCAATGTGCACAAGATATTTGATAGTGTTCAGGTCATGTGCACAAATATGGAAACCCAGCCTGAACGGGATCATTTGAACCAGCTGCAGCTCTGCAAAATGTGATAAAATTGCCAGCACAGTGGTGCTTTTGGACTGCACCTCCATCAAGATATAGCTGCTGTGGCTAAGAATCAAACGCATTGGCTCGCGCTAAGTACCAGAACGCCACAGCCACTGAACCACCACTGCGCGCCTTCCAGGTTCTTGAAAGGATTCATTGCTATTCAGACAGCGTAGTCATAAAGCACAGCAAATAGACTTACAAAAATGCTGCTTGCAGGCAAATCTCTCCAGTCTTTAGGGCTTATAAAGAGTAACGAAAGTTCTAAATGTTTGTGAAAAAAATTGTATACCGTAAGCTGTTCACAGATGAGGCTGCTGTAAGTAGTGAACAAGGCCAGGATTAGGGGTTTTGCCTGGGATTCTGCGTAGCACTGCAAGATATTACCGAGCTAGCACCACAGAGTAAGAAGGCACTATTTAAGGGGGAGATGCAGCTCTGAAATCCCCAGAAATTAAAAAAAAAAATGATGCTTTGAAAATTGTATCCGCTTGTATGCTTTGTTTTTAATGTGGTCCTGACCTGAAGTTTCATTGCTGAATTAGACCAAAAAGTACTCTAAAAAAATTGCTTCGTGAACTGCAGCGGCTGTGCATCGTGGGGAAACGCTCAAACAATGGGAACTTTACTCAGTTACAATTTTCAGATGAGATACTCATCTTGCAGAGCAGATTTCTTCATGACTGTTGTCCTAGGACAATGTTTTTCAAAATTTTGAATTTTTTATTTCTGTATGAAACTTTCACCTCACCCCAGATATGTCAACGAACACTGTATTGCAAAACATACAAAACCAAAATTTGTGGTTTGTAAAAAAAAGTTTAAGAAAGTCGACCTGTAGCCTGCCAGTAGGAACGCAATGAATGTTGAACACTCTTCTGCCACATTTTCTCAACTTTGCAGACTTTTCAGAGGAAAAATATATATTATAAAGCAATTTTCCGGCAACACAACAGTGAAATTTTGTGAGAGTAGGGATAAAATTATCTCTAATACAGTGAAGAATTCTTGTAAAAGTTTCTGTGCTAAAAGCAGTTATGTTATAAGGTGGGTTTACTGACCACTGGTACTCCTGCCATAAAGCTCAATGTGCAGGCAGACCACTTAATACTGCAGGCATGCGAACCAGAATACCGGTTATAGTGCGGTTTCCTGAAGGTTGAAGGGTGCAACCATGAAATCCCCCCAAAGTTTTTTTCCTGGACTGAAATAAAATTGCTGCACGGTTCACCAGTACCCGAAACAAAAAGGAGCACCTGTCGGTTATTCCAGAAACAAGAGAACACCATTCCCTGCAAGGCTTGAAATGAGCACGATATGAATGGGCCACCCCTTTGGCTTTCCTCCCCTCCTTTTCCCCGGCATGTCAAAGCAGTGGGACAGGCCTCACCGGACGGGGGTGCTGCTGTGGCGACGGGCTCAGCCGCTTCAGCGGAGATCCTGTGCTCGGAGACAGTGTGAAGCTGGTGCTCTTCCGGCGCTTTGCCCGCTGAGGTGCACTGGGGGGGCTCTCTTCATCGAGGCCCGCTGCACCAGGTAGGGTTACGAACAGAGTGAATTCAAACAGCACAGGCACCAGATAACAGTAGAACCTCACGATGCTCAGCGAGAGCAAGGAGAGCGTCCTCCAAGCACCAACCAAAAAAATGAAATCAGGCCCACCCTGTTCCTCGTGTTCTCCATCATAAGCACGAGAGTGTGTCTTTTTGCAAATGTACACGCATCATCCTAGTGGGCAGTCAGGTGTGAAGCAAGCTATGGGCTTCATAGCTGATGGGTGTGCCAACAGCACTGACCATTCCAGTCCTTTTACCAAGCTTTGGGAATCGCTATAAATGCGGCATGCTGATTTCGGCTGAGAGAGCATAGCTGCGGGCTGGCCTGGCACGCTGCCAAGGCTATGCAGACGCTCATGCGAGCCTCACTCGTACTACCCCAGATGGCGCGGCTGGCAGCATGCGTGCATTTCGCTCAATCACTCTAGTCAGTGGCACAATTCTTCCTCAAGTCAGTTTCCAGCAAGCAATGAAATTTCGTTGCACTGAAAGTGTGAAAAAAATCTACTTCATTATATTGAAGCAAAAAATACATGGTGCTCAATGGACGCGAAGTTATGAAAACGAATATTTTGTTACATTGAAGTTCGTTAAATCGAGGTTTAACTGTAATGTCGTAAAGTTTGGCAGATTGGTTAAAGTAGGCAACTACAGTAGAACCCTGCTGTTACGTTCCCAGGTGCCGAGTTTTCCCGGCTGCTGTTTTTGTGAGCCAGTCCTATCGAAGCTCCTATAGAAATCAATGCAATGCAAACTCTGCTGTTATATTGCAACTGTTGCGGCGTTCCTGCAAGCTACAGCTTCAGATATTGTTTACCCCACACTAGGATTCTGACCACCTATGTTTAGTGCTTAGAAAGGCGACAGCACATCAGTCAAAGTGGGGTTCGACTCCATCGGCACTTCGCCACCACCGTGTTCAGTGGCTCCCGGGACACTGTGCCCATGCCAACGTCTCGCATGGTTTATGGGTGGCATGAATTTTGTTGCAGCCATTAGCGTAGTTCCATCACCGCAGCGGCATGAGCTCTAAAGACTATATGCGCAAAACGAAACTCTCGTGGGCAGTGTTCTGCGAGATGCAGTTGTGCAGGCTGGCTCCGAGACATTTCTGTCATTCCTTGTCGCATGCAGTGTAAAAACGCAATTTCTAGGCTCCAAAAAATTAGGATTAAAGTGACTGCTGCAAAAAGAGCGCAGAAGCGCGCACAAAAGCCCCTACTTCACACGCTTCCTCCCTCCCTCGACAGCTGCCCAGGCAGATGAAAACCCATCACGGGGCTCTTAGGGCATCGTGCACATGCATATGATAGCGACAGCCACAATGCATTGAAAATTCCAGAGACGCCGATACTAGAAGAAAACATGCATGTCACAATGAAACAGCAAGAGTTAACGCACACCAATGATAATTTGTCGGTTCAAGTCTCCCGCCGTTAAGTGCATTTTGCTGCATGCTTGTGAAGTGGAGCTTCCAAGCGCCTTTATATGTTGTCAGCAAAGTGGCCAAGCATTCAGATTTTAGCTTGCATGTGCAAGTACCCGCGTGCTATTTTTGGACTGCCTTGCGCACGGATGGAAGATGAACACGACATCCGAAGCACAGGCCGAATCCCCCTTGTGGGTATATGCCGTGCCTGAAAAGGCAAACAACAACAGTGCAAGAGACACCATTTAGCACGCGAGATGGCAGAATGTGGTGACAACGCAGTGGTCTAATGCAGCAGCCAGCGAAGCTAATCTGTTCATGTCACTACGGGTTCAAATTTCGCTCGCAGCCAGTTCTCTTGCTTCACACCCCAACAGAGTGCCAGGAGATGCCCTCACTGTAGCCTTTTCCCAAAACAAGCTCCAAAATATATTGCATAAAACGAAGCAGCAGGCAACATTGTACACTTCTTTCACATGCGCTTCCTGGCTACTTTGTTTCGCGGCTGGTACATTTTACAGTGACAGCTGTTAAGTGCCTGTCCCTGGGTTTTGTCAGGTGGGCTTTGTCAAGCCGCAATCAGGCAGCTTTTAACCGTCACCCCCCCCCCTTTTTTTCTTGCGAGAGAAAACAGTCTGATCTGATTTAATCGGCCCAACTGGAGGGAACCATCTGGAGCGTAGTTATCCTGCAAAGAAGAAAGTAAGGAGAGAGAGAGACCAGGAAAGAGTGGTTACAACAGGGACCATCCGGAGGGTGGTTACTGCGGAAGGAAGAGGGAGAGTAAGGCTAGAGCAGAGGAATGTAGCAGAGTCCATCTGCGGCGGCTGCTGCAAAACATGCCACCCGAGGAGAGGGCCATCGGTGGTGCTGCGCCCCTAGTGCGGTGAACTGGATGAGAGGGCTAGTCGAAGAATGGGTATGTTGTGTGGAGTGCTCTGAAACTATGGAGATATGAATTTACACCTCAACATATTGTGAAATATAAATGCCTTAACAGGTGTCACTAAATCTCACGCTACACAGTGGTAACTGCCCTGTCAATTTTTTTCTGCGGTCTCTTGAAAAATGTAACAGCTCGGTTCTACTGCATAACTAAAAAAAATACTGAGCATCGTAGTACCAGCGACTGCGCCGTTTCAAAGGACATGATCCTAACATCCATCCATCCTGTGTGACTGTACCACAGAGAGAATGAAAACATGCCAGGAACAATGCACACCTTCTATGTATGCCTGAAGCACATCAAGCACGTCCTCCCCGCTGTCCACAATCTCTATGAGCTCCTTGATGCGCGTCTGGCCAGCATGGTCCAGCTGGAGCAGGGGCGCCACCTCACTCGTGGGGCTGCAGCGGGCAGCGCGGAGAGCCAGGGCTGAAAGGGCCAACACGGCGGCCATCGCCAGGGCGGCATCACTGCTGCACCCATCCTTGACCTTTGTGCCATCTCCGCGTGTGAGAAAATGTGCTGGTAGGAACCCGTGCACATCTGGAGAGAACAGAAAAACCAAATCCAGTCTCCAAACCAGGAGCAACTCCAAGTATTGCCCCTGCTGCACAGTGCAGAAGAACAAATAATTCTTATTTTACACTACATGAATTGCAAACATTTTTCCAAAAGTGGTCGTTCAAAACATAATTAGTAAAGAAAAGGCAAAGTGCCAGCTGCCAGGAACATAGGAGGCTCACTGAAAGATAAATTCATGCAAAAGCTGAGCCTAACAGCAAAACAGTTAAAAATTTCTGCAGTCATAATCGTGCTTCGAAGTGCAGTTCTGAATTTTGCTCTTAATTTACCACATGCCCCTAAGTATTTATCCACAGTTCAATCGTCTTCTCTGATAGAAATCGTGAAACTACCTAATCTAATACCCAATCTTTCACTTAAAAGGACCCCGAAACACATAATCAGTGCATTGTTTTGCCTGTTGGTTGCATAGAATAAGTAAATGCGATGCTATTAGCATCGGTTGAACTAAAGCCCCTCAATGAAGCAAAAGTAACAAAAAGCTTTGAACTTTCCGGCTTCCCTCCTCTCCTTGTGTGCCGCCGGATAACCGAGCCGCCCATTGGCGGAGGCGCCGTGGTCACACGTTAGCGCGTGCTTCTTGCTCCGCAGCAGACACCGGCGCCATTGTCACGGGGAGAAATCTCGCTTCGTTCTCGTTTTGTGCGACAGAGTTTCAGCGGGAAGCGTTCCTCCAGCTTTGACGGTTTCTGCGTGCGACGACGCCGCGCTTCTGTTGCTCTTACGGGTGCAACGGCAAAAGAGGCAGTGAGAAAATGTTTTACGTCACTCTGTCCGGAAAAAGTAATGCGGATCACTGAAAGGTTTGGCTTTGTAAGACCGGCCAGGAAAATATTGATAATGTGCTGGATCAGGATCTTTACGACATGAGCGGCCGTTCTTCAGTGTCGAATTTTTTTGTTTTTTTTTTCGAAGGATTTGGCGTGAAGCGCAAGTGACTGCAGCCTTAATGCTGTTTGGCATGGTTGTAGATGGGTTCATTTGCTTGTGGACTACGAAAGCCGTGCTTCTCATTTTCTGAACCCCGCCATTCACGCTGCTGGCTCTGCAGGTGTGGGTTTGATGTCACGGGCATTACATGGCGTATTGGCTTCGTTGTAGTCCGACTCGCTCACGGTCTCGACTCAAAACTTGCGCTTCATGTTGTTTGAGCTCCGCCGTTTATGATGCTGGCTGTGCAGGTCTAGGTTTTATGCTGCGCGTATCGCTGGACATGTTGCAGTTGGACTCCTTCGCTCACGAACTCAATACTAAAGAGGCGGTTCTCGCTGTTTGTTCGACGCTATTCACGTTGCGCACATCGCTGGATGTATTTGTTTTGTTGCAGTTGGACTCCTTCGCTCACGAACTCGAGACTAAACAGGCAGTTCTCGCTCTTTGAGCCACGCTGTTCATGCAGCTCGTGGTGCAGGTCTATGTTTCCTGTTGCACACATTGCTGACTGTATTTGTCTTTGAGGGTTAATACCAAAATCGGTCGCGACTGTGTCTAGGCACATGAACAGCAGCTTTTGCTTGAATACTCCATATCTGCATAGATAATACATGAGAATGCAAGCGAGGACCTCCGCTAAACGCAGTTGCATACATTTCCTTCTTGTGTTTTCAATTTTCGCGTCAAGCTTCCTAAACGAACATTTTGCTTCAAACATGGCTGAATAAATTCGAGTTTTGGTTTCTCACCGCGTGAATTTTTTTCACGCTGCTTCAACCAAAAGCGATTACTAACTGCAGCAGTCCAGACTGCTACGCGCTATGCATGAAAATTACACGAGGGAAGACAATGTCCTCTTATAAGCCAATATTGCATATGTTGACCGAAGATGACAATCACCTAAACAAACAACATTCTAGTGAGTCATGCAGAGCTGTAGCTGCGCGTGAAGCAGTGGTTAAAAGCCTTTTTTGATTGCTGCGACTCTAACCAAACTATTAAGGCTACATCAAAATTATTCTGCTCACAACCGTGTTACAGTGCGCAACCAGGGCACCGTATTCACCTGTTTACAAAGAAACAATTAGGGACTACCATCAGTCGGATCATTTTAAAGTGAGCCTGCGAGGTGTCCAAGGCATAGTAACTCTGATATAACTGCCAAGATTTCCTGCACTTAAAAAAAAAAGTAAGATTAGTAGGCTCCTACGCACAGCCAACTGCATGAGCAAACGCGTCTTTGAGAGAATATATTGGCGGCATTACACCACCATCCATTCAAATAAAGACTAGGCCGCAAAGTCTAGTCGTATGTCAGTCCACTTCCTCTTGGCGGAGTTAAATTTTGTATAAGATTGAGGATGTTCACCGTTGTACAGCGTGCTCGCTCACGCACGCCACTTCCATACTGTGCACCGCAATCAAAGCAATCACAGTGCAAAAATTTCCGATAAAGCAGTGCAACATGGTTCGGGGCAGTTGCTTGGGTAACTAATTTTTTATCTCCCATGCCATGATCTCATTGCAGCTGAATCGAAGACAGGAAATGGCACAAACAATTCATTCGGGCGCGAGATCCACTGCTGCGCACCAAAGCCCGAGCGTTTGGAAACAACACTCTAAGGATGGGTGGCATGCGAGCTCAGTCGCGCGCGCCACCTCCACCACGTGCACCGCAATCAAAGCGATCGCAGTGCAAAAAATGAAGCAGTAGAACGTTGCTGGGGCCAGTTATTTGAGTACACGATTTTTTTACCCTCCTTATGCCATGATCTCATTTCGACCACGTCCAAGGCAGAAAACGCACCTACGGCCTACTGTGCGCCAAAGAGCTAGCGTTGGGAGCATCTGCTAGCTTCCCCCTGCCTAGCTGCCACCACCGTCAGCGCCCGGAAGGAGCCGAGAGGAGGAGCGCCAGCATAGGAGGAGGAGGGAGGAGATGTCGTTACTTTTGTTCATCGAGGGACATTAGGTCGAACGCGTATACTCCGATTTTTAATATTTTAATTAGGTCACAAAAACAAATTCATGGCGCTGACGGTGTCACAATACATTGGCGGCTTTTAGCAGTGGATATGCCATCACTGGGCAGGAGCTTGATGACTGGACAAACAGTAAATATACTGCAAATCGTGTTAATAAATAGACATACGTTTTGTCAAGTTCTTGTGTTTTATATTACATCAACAAAAACAACTTGTTTACCTTAGATAAAGCACTGTAAAGCAAGTAATACAAAAATACACCACCAGAGGCTCCAGTTATTTTTTTTGCTTCGAAGGACTTTGCGCCTCTCTGTACGCGTCCTACCACCTAGCGCACCGCACTTATGGCTACTCTATATGTATCTTAGAACGGCTTTGCGGAATCGATCCGATCGCACCATTGCACTCTACAAGCGTTCGTTTAGGTCCCAAAGAAGCATGCAAAGAAAAAAGCCATTCGTTTCACATTTAGCAGTGCACATTGTCGGCTTGGGGAGGATTACCGGGCGGTGGTGCCAGACGGCGCCACGCTCCCATCAACAGCGTGTGTCCCTTGCTCATTGTGACCAATCAGCGCATTCCCAGTAGCGGCCATGGTACGCGGTAAGCAGTAGCGGTACGCACTATCCTAAAGGTATCTAGTATCTTGCGCAGGGAATCCCTCCGTCACAGTATCTCGCGCTCGAGTTCGTATCCATAAGTCAGGGAACGTCATTGATCAGTGCTCCCTTCTGCGCCGTCGACCTGACGATGAAGCATCGCTGGGTCAACTGGGCGTTCAAGTGGTTGTTGTAACCATGAAAACACTGCTACCAGCCGGGGCAAGAACTAGTTACAGTGGTTAGGCAAACATGGTGTGCAAACTTCCGCAACGTGCTCAGATAAGCTGTTTTGACTGGTCTATCCCGGTTTCGTCACTGGGAGAGTGAAATGGGATTGGGAAGCCCAGCGAAAATCAAGTTTAGGGCAGCATTTTGTTTGCTTGTATTTTGAAATTTCTTCATTGAATAACTCCCGTTCCTATGCACCGATTGCTGTAATTCTTTTTGAGTCAGCATCGGTGTGACAAAGAATCCATCTGAAATATAGCCAGTATCCGTTCAAGCAGTGTTTCGCAGCCCCTTTAATGATCCTCTCAGATTTTTGCATTACTACAATAGAGGGACCAGAAGTTATGAAATCCTGGAAGGTCGGAACTTCTCACAGACAGTTTGAATGCCCGGACATCACAGCAGGATTAAAGCAGGACGTGCAGGCAACCGCAGGTGATTATGCCACAGTCAAGCCATCAGTCAATCAGTCGGTGGTTTAAATGGTCAGGTGAACTGAAAAACTTATCAACCCAATATTCTGCACAAGACCCCAACTGGAATTGTGGGTTGACACCCCCACGCAACTTAAACATGAAAAAGCACAAGACACTACACGATCGGAAATAAAAACTTGAGGGGACACCTTAGCTCCACCTTAAGGGTATGATGCGATATCATTGCCGTTTTGCTGCATTTTGTTTCCTTGCATTTTTGTGTTTTCCCACTCCTGCCATAGCGCATATAATTGCGCTGCAGTATGTATAAATAAATAAATAAAATGAGTCCCTTCAACAGCCTGGGGTCCTCTCTGCGTATTGCTTCGTAGACACTAGCACTGCTCTTTCTTTAACCATCGATGCAACGCTTATAACCCCTTCAGGTGCTGCGTCCACATATGTGGGCGCGACTTTATCATTCTCATATTTTCATATACAAGGCAAATTCTCACCTTTGAATTCTGCACCCTTAACATATTGACCCTCCTTGTCAAGTTTGTAGTGTTATCTCTTCTTAGAGCTACAGCGAAACATGTAAAAACAAGTGAAGATGGACATCACAACATTTCTTGGGGGTACAAGTAGATAGCTTTGCGTGCTCTGTTTTCAAATAGTAGTGAATGATGCAATTTTCCATTCAAAATGGCTTGGTTTGGTTTATGGGGTTTAACGTCTCAAAGCGACTCAGGCCATGAGAGACGCCATAGTGAAGGGCTCCGGAAATTTTGACCACCTGCGGTTCTTTAATGTGCACCGATATCGCACAGTACACAGGCCTCTATAATTGTGCCTTTATCAAGATTCGACCACCATCGCTGGGATTGAACCCGCATCTTTCGGGTCAGTAGATGAGCGCCATAACCACTCAGCCGCTGCGGTGGCCTCCATTCATAATGTGTCAAAAGTTTAATGTAGAAACAGCACACCAATTTTCATTGTCAGAGAATAAGAAAAAGCGCCAGGGCATGTTTAGAGTACCGTGTCCTCAAACGTAAACATGGCACCTTAATGGCGTTTTCTAGCCGTTGTGCGCAGTTTCTTGGGGGGCAAATGTGGTACAATGTGGAATTATTGATTACAGGTGTTGAAAACCATGCTTCTACAAGGAGAAAGTTGGACGATACCAGCGCTGAAGCACTGTTCATGAAAATAGCCGACGGAGAAGCATCTCCAAAGAAGTGCAGCCGACCGAGGAATGAAGGCTCGCAGATGGCCGCAAGGATCCCTCACAAAGCTGAGCCGCTGCCAACAAACACAGCGCGCTATGATCAGTGCATAAAGTCAAGGGGGTCTCTGAAGGTCTTAGGCCCCCCCCAACCATACTGAAAACGGACCGGAGACCTACCCGTGCTGCAGTGTAGACTGCATGAATATGAAGCAAGCAACCATTTTTTATGCTTCTTGTCAGTGGTGGTCAGAACATTTCTTTAGCGTTTTGAAAATTTTGCTATGGTTGCTAGCGAAAATCGTTAACATGTATTATAAAACCTGAGACAGAGAAAAATACAAAGTGGGGAGCACAATCCAGGGGGCAGATGAAAAAGAAAAACCCGCATTCTTCACACCAAGGGTCAGTCCAGAGCTGGCCGCTCAGCTACAAGGTTAAACAACAATTGGAACACTGGTAGGATTTCTCCCCTTCGTAAAAACAGTGTGCAAAACAGGCCGTAAGCCGCTTTCTCTCTCCCTCTCCCTCTCTCTCCCCCCCCCCCCCCCCCCCCCTCTCCACCTGTGCTCAAATCCTGTGATGGAGCCAGATTTTAAGCACTGCCTATGATGGCAGCAACCATTGGCTCCAATTTCTGAATGTGAAATGCACACAAAAGTGCAGACGTGAAGGCTGCACATCCAAATGCCACATTCGGTGCCAGAAATGCGGAATTTCCCTCTGCCTGTCGTCACACAACGACCATTTTTATTGTTTCGTGAGCCATGAACTAAAGAATAATTCTCTGAGGCATATATTCTCACAGCTAAATGTTTATTCATGTATAATGATCAGTTAGAAAACGCAAGAAAATGTTGCAGTGTTCTCGTTCAAGTAGCAGCTTTAAGGTAATATGTCCACACATGTTGAAGTTAATAAAATGTACCCAAATGTGAAAATTCTTGCATCATTTTTTCCACTTCACTTCCACTTAGTCTACTGATCACGATTTATGCAAAAAAAGATTTTCCTTTTCAGCAGTCCTAACTGCCTCCTGAAGCGGTTAATCTTTCCTTAAGAGTGAAATGCGAGAGCGTATTAAAGATCCCTCCTGCACACGTACTCCTTCATCGCCTACGTTCTGCTCATATATGTGGAATTGGCGATTCTATACTTTACACTCCCACACCACCTCTAGCACAGTGGTGCAGCGGTTAAGCGATGTGTCACTACCCCAGCAGGTGACTGTTTAAAACACAGCCATCAGTGGTGCTTCAGAGACCCAGGTTGCTCTTCCCGAGCGACCAATCATTAATTTAACTGCCATCTGCCACGGTGGGCAGTCTTGGTGCTCAACTGAGAGCACCAAGAGAGCAACAAAACTATAACTGATTTCATTTAAAAAGCTTTTTACAGTATGCTAGACAAAGAACAAGTTTTAGCTGGCATTTGAAAAGAGAACTGGTGGTACAAAAGCACATTATAAATATTGCAGTTACCATTAAGAATTGTACAACAATATGCTAGATAAAAGCTTATCTCCATACAGTATTAGTACAGTTGTCCACACACTTTCCTAAAGCGCTTCAAACGATTTGCTCTGTTGCGCATTTATGACAATGCCTGCTGTCTGGTGGATCCAAACACATGGGGAGATAAATACAGTCTATGGGAATGTGCATGCACGGTAAAGTCTTGTTCCGGGCCCTAGGCCACTTGTAATTGACGCAAGTGTAATCTCCTGTGCATCGTTCGAGTGGCCTAGACAGGCATGTGGATGATGTTGCAGCCAAATCGCAACGATTCAAAATCGCCAGGGGCCAGACATCTGGATTAACCATCGTTTGAATTCAAAAGAGCAGGTGCTAAGAAATTGTGGACTTTCAGCCGCCCAAAACAGAGGACAGGATGAACCTCTAGTGGCCTTCAATGCCAATGCGTACGAATTTCTGCCTATTTTTCTCTCAATCAAGCAAGTTCAAATTAATGAAATTTTACACTTACAGTACCTCAATAAGCTATCCCCTAATGACTAGCATAGAAAAATATTAGCAAAAAAGTAACAAGGAAGGTGCTGCGGCCTCGTCGATTTCTCATAACCAATTTTTATTAAATTTAACACAACTCACTACAGCAGGGATTCCCAAACTGGGTTCCGCCGAACCCCTAGATTCCTTGGAGCGATTTTTTAGGTTCCCTGGGAATCCAAATCTATACACAGCTCAACCCCCATCTTCCCTTCACCCACTTTATTGTGGGAGTAACCGCATTTCAATTGCTCACTGCAGACTGCTTCATTGTACAGCAAGTCATTATTATTCGAATCTTGGCATTTCTTGAGCAGCCACATGTCTGCATGAGTGTCAGACAGGAAGGGAAGGAAACCAAGACACATGGGGTTCCTCAACACTTTAAGAGTTAAGGGAGTTCACCGAGGCTAAAAAAAATTTTTGCGCTGCAAAATCACTGCCCACTAGCCTCAATCATCATATCTTGTCCATATCCCATCACTTTTAACCTACAACTGTATCAAACTAATGTACTTATTGAACGAAATATGCAACTTCATGAGAAGTGCTATAGTGTTTCAGAGGTCAGACTCAATTACCAACCTTACAGTTAAAGATCAGCATTTTAGTATTTGCTTATTTAAAATACCCTAAAAAAACAACACAGGGTTCCTACATAAGTAGGGGGGATCATCTGATAGACTCAGTGAATACTTTACTCTTGTATTGAACACATTTTTTTTTTTTTGCAGCAAAGTTGACACCAGTTTCAGGGGAGGGTTCATTAGGTAGAGTGAAAAAAAAAGGTTTCTGCAGATATTTTTGCGAGAGTCAAAATTTCGTATCACATCCACTTGCCCGTCTGTTTGTCCATCCATCATCAACAAAGTTGGGGTCACCCGCGCTTGTGCTGCCGGTGTTGACCGTTGTTCGCTTCAAAACGTGTTTGCTGTATCACAGAACTATCAGACGTTTCTGCGATGGCCTCTGCGATGACGTGCTGAACTCTGGTCCCTGGAGGCCAGGTGCGCGGTTTTTATCCAAGGTTAAAAAAAACTCACTGCTGGGGTTCTCCGTAAAAATCTCAGCAGTCAAGCAGGCATTGCAGAATCAGGATGTAGAAGAGTGCTATGTGAAAATACTGGAAGATATCTATAACGACTGCACAGCTACCATAAATCTCCATAAAGTCAGTAATAAAATTCCAATAAGGAAGGGTGTCAGGCAGGGAGACACGATCTCACCAATGGTATTCATCGCCTGTATACAGGAATTGTTCCGAGGCCTGGACTGGGAACAGTAGGGGATAAGAGTCAATCAAGAATACCGAAGTAATCTGCGATTCGCTGATGACATTTCCTTGCTAAGTAACACAGGAGATGAACTTTGTAAAGCATAATCAATGAGTTGGACAGGCAGAGCAGAACGGTGGGTTTAAAAATTAACATGCAGAAAATCAAAGTGATGTACAACAGTCTAACAAATGACAGCAGTTCACAATTAGAATCGAGGTGCTGGAAGTAGTAAAGGAATAAGTCTACTAAGGGCAGGTAGTGAGAGCTGATCCGGATCATGAGAGAGAAATAACTAGAAGGATAAGAATGGGGTGGAGCACATATGACAGGTTCTCTCAGATCATGAATGGCAGGTTACCAATATCCCTCAAGAGAAAAGTGTGCAACAGCATAATCTTACCGGTACTCACCTACGGGGCAGAAACGTGGAGGCTAACGAAAAGGGTTCAGCTTAAGTTAAGGACAACGCAGCGAGCTATGGAAAAAAAAATGATAGGTGCAACGTGAAGAGACCGGAAGCGGGCAGAGTTGGTGAGGGAATAAACACGGGTTAATGGCATCCTAGTCGAAATCAAGAGAAAGAAATGGGCTTGGGCAGGGCATCTAATGCGAAGGCTAGGAGCAGGAGGGACTTTAATGGAGCAGGAGGCAAGATAACCGCTGGTCTTTAAGGGCAATGGAGTGAATTCCAAGAGAAAGTAAGCATAGCAGGGGGCAGCAGAAGATTATGTGGGCGGATGAGATTAAGAAGTTTGCAGGCAAATTAAGGGTGGATGCAACTGGGAAGGGACAGGGTTAAATGGAGAGACATGGGAGAGGCCTGTGCCCTGCAGTGGGTCTAGTCAGGCTGATGATGATGACAAAAAAAAACACAAAATGGTTACGAGTGTATAAGGCGAATGTATAAGCGTTCTGCGGTGTGAAAGGTGAGGCATTTTTCAATTCCGATCTCAAGCTCGCCAAATCTCGTGGAGGTCTGAAGGTCCGGCTTCCTTCATAGGATTTTAGAGTAGAGGACACTACGCATACACCGATGCAGCTGGGCACACAGCAGCATGTGGAGCAAGCCACCACCACCACAAGCGTTCCTGTCAAGAGCACGGTTTCTTGGCGTTCTGGCAAGTCTGCAAATTGTGCCACCCTCGCAAGCACTCTCGCCAAAAGAAACACTGTGATGTTATCAGAGTGCACCACCTTGGAGCTTTGCCAAGGTATAGCCAAGGTTTCTGCTGCGGATGGTGTGAAACTGAGGAACGCACTAAGGAAAGCTAACATTTAAAAATAAAGTAAATTTTCAATCCCAAATTGGGGGCTGGGTTTATTATGAGAGTAAATATGGTAATCCATAGAGACAGGCCCATAGGCTCTGGAGGAAACACGAGAAAAAAGGTTAAACAAAGAGGCTGCAATAACTGCCATTAAAACTTTCACACAGGCTTATAAAGAATAACATGCAAACACTGATTCAATAAAGCTGTTGTACCTAAGCAGGCCACAAATAGAGTTCTTCCTTTGCCAGTGCATTCTATATACTGAGAAAAACAACTCAGCGACTGATGTTACTAAAGTCACCAAAACAGGCCAATGGCAGGGATGGGGGGGCATTCATTCATTTTCGGTCGTCTTACCTCGAGAACTGTGGGACATCAGGAGAGCAGCAGCATTGTCAAAAAAAAAAAAAACTTCAGTGCATACTTAAAGGGACACTGAGGAGAAATTAAAGTTGACTTGTATCGTTAGAATACCAGCTCCTGATCACAATAACGACACTCTTACTGAAAACAAAGCTCCTGTAAGGTAGAAAATAGCAAGAACCAAAATACAGGTATCGCCGCCGCAGGCCAATCTCGCAAGTACAAGCGTGATGACATCATAGGACAAGAGACGCCACCTTGGAGGAATTTTCCTTACTCTTCACTTCCCTTCACTTTATTTCCTTAAAGACCCTCGTTTGAGGGTATTACATAAGGGGTGGGACACATAGATTAGCAACAGAAAAAGTACACAAAACTTGAACGAGTTATACAAAGAAAAATGATTATCGTGATGCAAGCAAACGCGTAATTTGGTTAAGAAACATAGTTTGGCATGTGATGGCAGCAAGTTCATGGGGAAGGCTGTTCCAGTCGCTAGCAGTCCGGGGAAAGAATGATGAAGAAAAAGTTGTTGTGCGTGCTCGTGGCCGAGACACCTGCTGCTGATGTCCGGTATCTGATGTCTCTGAGGCTGACAGAGGAAGGTTGCACGGTTTTGTATTGAAGTAAGTTTTGTTTTGAAACCAATAGTGCACTTTTATCACACAAGGAAGATAGACAAAAGACAACCTGAATGTTGGAAGCAAAGAAAACCGATGCTTGGTGGCGCCACAGGTGGCCAGGAAAGTTTCGGTTTGTTATGGCGCTTCGTGTCTATGAGCTTTGCGTGCCCCGTGGTTTTGTTTTTGACGCGCCTCGATTTACAAGCGCTGAACAGCAGAGGAACTGCAAGTGCCGCTTCAAGTGCTAGTTAACCTTTGAAGGAGCCTCTTAAGGCTGGTCATATGAGTGCCACGGTCGATGAAAAACTATGGTGAATCACTATGAGAAATCACTGTGAGCAAAACTATCACGGAGTCTGCGTTTACGTCACGTTTCACGTCACTCCGTCCTATGAAGTCACAAGAGGATGCCGTTACGTCATAAGAGTGCGCCGAGTTCGAATCGGAGAGCAGGAAAAACTTTTTCAACTTCGAATCCAAATTTCTTTGAAATAAATGCATCTTTCGCTCCCGGACAAGCGGCAACAAAGCCATGAAATGCCGAACTATCAGGTTTTGCTAACAAAAAATATTGATAGAGTCTTTTTCACTGTCCCTTTAAACATCACCTTAAGGGCATGGTGCAACAGCGCTAATGGGTGCCTTCAGCAGCCTGGGTGTTGTGTTGTGTTGGGTTTTATTGCACATAGGCACCTAAGGTCATCATGCGTCAAGCTCTAGGTATAGAATAAGTTTCCTGTAGAATGTTTAGAAATGTGAAATATTATTGATCGTGCAGATGGCCTAAAAGATTGTACTGTATAGTAACAAGAGAGGAGAAGAAATTTGGGAATGGCTTATTGTAAAAGCCTTAAGAAGGTCAGGTAGCCTCAGTGGCTATCCTTGGCTGGGCAAGGATCCTGAGGCTCCCAACTAATCAAATAAAAACCTCAGCCTTCTTCTGAAGAATGAGAAAGTGGCTGAGGTTTACTAAAAAACCAGCAAAGCAGCTGGTCAGAATTTAGTTTTTTCGAAAAATCCTGCCTCTCTTAAAAAGCTAAAAATGCATGACTTGTCAACGATTGCATAGTCTCCTAAAAGCATTATTGCATTAAAAAATCGATTCGTCATAAAATTGAATAAAGTGTTTTTTTCTTAGTCTTTCCAGTCTCACACAAGATAATATGATGTCGTTAACCGTAAGTTCACCTCCGCATTCTTTGCAAACAGGTTTGTCTTTTTTTTTTTAGCAGGAAGTTGTGCGTAAGGGGTGTGTGGCCTATTCGGAGATGGCAGAGAAACACTTTCTTGAAATGTTCCTGGTGCACACACAACTTCCATTCGCCTAAAACTGGCTTTAACAAGCACAGCTTGTTATTTACCCCATTGTTCCAAAAGGACTGCCATTTTTCTCTTAATTTACGCTGTACTAAGTTCATGCAATCCTTAAAAGGTATATTTACTTATTTCTTTGCCACGAGCTTTAGCAGCACAGAAATCTGCGTTCTCGTTGCCTTTTATTCCAACTTGACTCAGAACCCAGCAGAGTTTTATGTTTTGTCCTCGAGCTGTGGCTGTTATCTCGTGTATGCTGTTGCCATGTATAGGAGTGATGGTGTTTCTTGGGTGCAGAGCTATAAATACACTTAAGGAGTCTAAATAATACTGTTTGTGAGGTTCTCGTTTACTATTTTTTCTACGGTAACTGCGTAACATGTTGCAGTTAAGATGGATGCGCACTATTGAAGTCTTACTGTTTTCTCTGACTTCCCTCGGACCACTGCACTTCCTACGTAAACGTCCGTTTTTGAACCATCTGTATAAAAGTGCGTAAAACTACTGTATTTTTCTTCGAGTGCAAGGAATTCTTGTACTCTAGGTTGTGTAGCTTGTTTTTTTATGAGACTGTGCAAGAGTAAAATTGCAGATTTCAAGGAAATTGTGCCATGGAGGCAGTGGATCTCGTCTCGTAGCAATGTCAGGTAATGTGTTTAGTAAGCAGAGGTTTTGGCAAGTCTCTTCAAAACACAGGAGTGGCCTGATAGCTAGTGATTTGTTATAGTGTTCTAAATGGGCACTTTGTGGCAGCAAACGGATTTTTAAAATGTTTGAGCATGGTTCTTCTGTCTGTAAGTAACAGTTCGTTGATTTCTACATAAAGACTATTTATGGGTGACGTCCTGTAAGCACCAGAGGAAAGACTCAAACCTAAATTATGTATTGGATCTAGTCGTTTCAGGTACGAAGGTCTCGCTGACCCGTCAACTATACATCCGTAGTCTAAGCAGCCTGGGGTCCCCTATGCATATCACTTCTCCTAGGTTCTGCCTACATGCCCATATATGTGGAATTGGCCATTCTCTAAACATTCATAGAACTCAGGAAGTCCTCATACCACTACTGATGCAGCAGTTAGGTGATGTGCCACTGCCACAGCAAGGGGTTGTTTCAAACCCAACCACCAGTGGGGTGTTAGACCCGGGTTGCTCTCCCCGAGCAACCTCTCGTGACCAATAATTTAACTTCCACCTGCCATTGCGATGACGTCACAAGGTCACATTATTTATTACCAGAAAATAATACACAATGTAAGGAGCAAATATGAAACAGTGAGTTCAAGACATTTAAAAGAAGCTCCAAAAGTCACACCTACTCGTGGAAAGTGAATGCACCGCAGCCTGACACCATCTTAAGGTGGTACCTTCAGATAGGTGGTGGACGAAGTGGTCCAACGAAGTTTATGTTTGCAAGATGGCTACATGAGCTTGGCTAGACACCTTGTTCCACCAGCCTATATCCTGCACAGTCATTTTTCTATTAGAGAGTGAACAACCATCACACCAAAAAAAAAAAATTTACTGCTGCCACTCAGCCAGGATGAAAGTGATAACTCTCAAATCACATTAGACAGCACACTGACAGGGGCGGCTTCAGAGTTATGGCCTTTTCTCAATGTTTAACCTAGTCACTGTGTACAAAGGCAAAAACTGTCCCACAATATGCAACAAAGTTAAAGGAAACTCAGCACCTCGCAGCAGTCCCCACAGCCAACACACATTGCCTTAAACTCTACGTGCTCAAGGAATGCCTAGAGAGAAAACTATACTAATGTTTGTCTAGATTCACAGTTTATGCTATAAAACAGAGCTCAGTCAATGCAATGTGAATCCTGACTCAAGTAAGAAATGAGTTGCGTGAAAACCAAAGCTCAGGCAAGTCTTCCAAACACGCGCGAACACTACCCAAGGCATCGAGTGAAGCATTCTGCAAAAGCACTTCGGAGCAGGCCGCAGCCCCTCCACCACGTGGTGGGACTCACCGCAGAGGGTCTTCTCAATAACGGTGAACGTCTGGCTTGGGTCCACATTCTCGGAATTGACAGCGGGGTCCCTGAAGGGCAGCAGGAAAAAGGTTTGAGTAAGGAACCCTTCAGACTGGCAGAGCCACTCAATGGCCAGACCTAGAACCTCTTCATTCAGCAGCAATGAGTTTACGCATCCATCTCCATAATGACATACCTACTCCAAAGCTTCTGAGAACTTAATATGTTACGCGACAGCAAATTCTGTGTGGTTAGCTGGTATGCTTTCTCCCAACGTGGCGTCGGCTCCAGACCCGAGCCTTCTTTCGCCCGTTGAGACTAGCACTGATGTATACAACACAATACAATCCGACTTGCAAAGAATGTGGCGATATAGCAAGATACAATCACATTCGATGGAGCTGCAAAAAGGCACCGCCACCGGCGGACCTACTACCAGTCTCTTCTCTAGAGCTGTGGGAGGCTATATATACTGTCCAGCTCAGGCCCGTTGACGCAAGTCCGGGTCACTGAGTGGGCTCACAAGGTCGCCGAGAGCCATGGGCTCAAAGCCATCTAGTATAGTGCCCACTAGGGCTCAGTGCTGGCAATAAACGTTTTCCAATCCAATCCAATCTTGCTCATGCACTTAAAATGGTTTCTTGAGTGTTCATGCCTCCACAGGAAGTGAGTATTGAAATGGCAAGAGCGACAATAATACAGCAGCACAACCAGTTGTGCAGGCACACCAAGCGCCAGAATGTCGAGTTGCCACTGGCATACCACGCAATTATGAACTCAAGAAGAAACCCGGCACACCACAAAGGCACAAACAAGTACCGCTGAATGAGTTCATAAAGAGATAGGCACTCTTAGCTTCACACAGAAAGCCCTTGCAGTTGGTGTGTGCAATTACTATAAATTTCAAATAGCGAGTAAAATAATGCAGTAATCAATAATCGACTCGATCTGAATGTTTTATATTTGAAATCTCGAAGTATTCATCTCAAGCAAATAACATTTCTGGAATCTTGCTTCGTGTGGTTTCGGTTCAGTGTACCTCCTCCAGAATGACACTGTGGCGTGAGTGCAATCGAAGCCCTGACTCTATGGACACTTGCCAGGCGTACACGCCGCGTGCCTGTGCGACCACGAGCACACCGGAGCTGGTATGCGCATGGGCACGGCAGAAGATGCAAGCATGGCACCCAGATCTGCACCTGCCATGTGTCTGCGTCCACATTACCTGTGGTTCACACGCGTCAGAACTGGCACCGCAGCATGCATCGACCAGTGGGCGTGTGGCTACCTCAATTTCCGACGACTCTTGAGCCGACTGCAGCTGCCACAGCTCGTCTACTCCACGTGGCATTCGCTAAACAAAGTGTGACAGTGCAAGCATGAAGGGGAGCTAGCACGAGACACATGGTGCCCCTTTCACACGCTTGACGTGGGATGGTGACTGGAGTGTAGTGCATATATGCCTCACATGGTATCCATGGAGTCACCACCGAAAAGCAACAGCTGTGCTATGATGCAATCGCAACTAATAGCAGCAGTCTGAGGTCCCGCAAAGACGTATCATACCCCACAGATATGTTGGCACTGCATGAAGGTCGACTCTCCTAATTTCCGATGGCCATTTTTGCACCACGGGAGTAACACGCGCTAGAGTTGAGTAGAGACCACCCACTGAGAAGACGTCAGGGCCCACGTCCCAGAGCCATTTAGTTATGGTGTCATTCTGCAGGCGACTAAATAAAGTTGTTTCCTCCTCCTCCTCTGCCTACGACATGAATTTCTTTTCCTCCCCCTACATGCATGCTTTTCTTCTCATGGAATCCAGTCTGTTGCCCTTAACGACACTTGGTTACCTAGTCTTCGCATTATATGCCCTACCCATGCACATTTCTTTTTGATTTGGATTAGGATGTCATTAACTCGCATGTATGGCCCAACCCAGCCACTAGGTTTGAATGCATGGGCCTTGCGGGGAGTCTCGACCGGTACAATCAAACGACTCGGCCATCAGTTTTGAAGGACTGTCTCAATGGCAATGGCTTAGCCAATCGCAAAGGCTTAGCCATCATCAGCATCATTAATTAAAAGACTAGCGCATGCAACTAGGACACAGACATAGAAGGAGGCAGGACAAGCCAATGGCATGGGCTGATGACTGAACCCCCATCCTCAAGCTAAATTGGCCGGATCTGCAACACCTGCTCACAAGTGCCAAGAGCATCAGCAGCGATTTCCTTTTTCAGAACTCAAAGTAAATGAAACAGGCCTGAATGGTTTCAACGCGTATAGCCAGACAAAATTTACTTGAGAGTTCCTTAAACTTCGTGTTTGATTTGTTTGTTTCTGATTTATGAGGTTTAACTTCCCAAAGCGACTCAGGCTATGATGAGGGACATCATCAGTAAAGGGCTCAGGTTAATTTCGACCGCCTGAGCCAGCAGCCAAACACGATAATGGTTTGGTTTATAGAGGTTTAACGCCCCCAACAGACTCACGCTATGAGGGGCGCCATAGTGAAGGGCTCCGGAAGTTTCGACCACCTGCGGTTCTTTAACGTGCACCGACACTGCACAGTACATGGGCCTCTAGAATTCGCCTCCATCGAAATTCGACCTCCGCAGCCGAGATTGAACCCGCATCTTTCGGGTCAGCAGCCGAGCGCCATAACCACTGAGCCACCGTGGCAGCAAAGCGCTATAAGGACAGCCACCGCAGCCACAGAGTTTCTTAATATAACTAGAGGAAAAACTGGCGGTGCTATGCTTCATCCACCACGGAAATGCGCAGAAATGCCGGGAAGACTAGGTTTCTTACTTGGCTGTTGTAGGGCATAAAACATGGACTCAGCCATAAAAATACGACTCTTCTCGAGGCAAACCTCGAAGAAATGCTGTGAAAGTTTCCACACCAGCCTAACACCGAACTTTCATTTGCATTAGATCTGCTGAAGCAAAAAATGCTCTATTGAAATAACTCCCTCTGCATACAGAGGAGAGCCTCGCAGCGCAACTACCAACATCAAGGTACAATCCACACTTTTGGCCCAAAGCTAGGCAAGCCAAACACGAAGCCTTGTCTTGAAGTGCTCTTTTAAACTCGCACAGACAGTCGCACCAGCTTTCCTGCTACGTAATATTCAGAAATCGACCACAGCCACTGCATTGTTTTTAGTCTGGCATTGTACAGACAATGCATGGTCAAAGTTCAGCCATGCTTCAGCTGAGATATAGAGTGGGGAAGACTATTGTTGCAGTGGCACACCAGTTATGCCATTCAAAGGTGCTAAATTTACCGCACAAAAGAGAGCCTGGACAGAAAACAGACGGGACAGTCATGATTGGGCTAGTAGATTCATGTCATTCAAGGGCAAATTAACTGAAGGAATGAATTGAATTATACCACCTCTGAATGACATGAGCCGAATAGCCCAGTACCCTGTTTAACAGAGGCTTGTTATGCAGGAGTCAGGGCTAGCTATGCACCACTCACAGGAAGGAGAGCAGGTGAAGGAGCTGCAGGCCATCCTGCAAGTCCGAGACGGCCTGCACCTTGATGTGGTAGCAGGCCAGCTGTGGGGTGAAGAGGAAACGGGAAGATCAAACAAGCACTTGAGAGCATTTGGCCCATTAAGAGGGGACACTACCTTGGAGAGTGAACTTTTCAACCACTTGCCTGACTTCATTGAAAAAATACGGACTAGTTTGCATCCCTGCTGGGACCATCTCTGGCAAAATTAGTCGAAGCATTGCTGAACAGCAAAAACGAGGAAACACATGAGAAAAATCCTTCCTTGTCACTGCAAGCAACAGATATTTAGATGTGCATCTCTACTGTTCTTGACAGTTCTGGCCTTCTATCGCACATAGCATATAAATTTATTTGTTCCCATGTTAAAGCCCACAGTTGCCTCTAGTAGCACGTATGTCGTCCTTTCTCAGTCATCATATATTTGCACTCGAAACATGTAGAACTAATGCCGACTAGCTCAACTTTCCGTTTTACTGAAATGCATCATACTGTGGTGCAATCTAGTGGCAAAAGCTCAAAGCACTTCATTAGCAATGCGTAGGGAGCATTAATTTTCACTGAAGTGTGCACTCGAGAGAGTAAACTGTAATAAAATACGAAGAACACTTATGAAAGAAAAAAACAACACACTTAACTTGCAAGTAATATTTTGCATAGATGTAATCACTTGGTGGGTTACACCGAAAATGGCAGGGTTTCACTGCAAGATGTCGCATCAGCTTGTTCTATGAGATTCTCAATGGGCAATTAAAGTGATGGATTTTTGTTCTTTCGAAATTGCAGTGCTTGAGAAAACGACACGATCTTTTCATTTGCCCCACAATCTCAGGGTCCACTCTGGTCAGTTGTCAGTCCCATTAACCTTTTCGCAGCCTGCAGGCATACTAGGATTGCAATTAAAAGCATTAAAAGGGTTTTAATTACAATCTTCTCATGGCTTGTCAGTTAATTGAGGTTTATGGCACAAGGGTGACTTGCGCTCAGTGGACTAGGTGAAATGAGATGCAGTGATGTTTAGCCCTGTTTAATACGCAGCACCTCACAAGACTAAAAACCCAGTGCAAACAACTGCATAAATTCATGGAATGTAAACATGACAAAAATATCTCCTCTTGGCAACAGGTCATGTGGAACAGGAACAGTGTTAAGTGCTGTGTATGAGCAATTGAAATGTAAACACAATTGAACCTTGAGCAGTAAAATGAGAAGATCGCAACTGAGGGAGGCTGAATACTACAGCGGATGATGACTGCTGTTTAAATTTAAACGTGGCCTGTATTTCCTCTCCAGCCACTAATAATTTTGTTTGAGTTTCAAGCTTATGGCAAATGCGACCAGTGCAAGTTTATGTGCACAGGCTGACTTGCAAAAACAAGGATAGTCACATGCATAGCCAATGATAACAGGTCTCCTTTATCAAGCCAATTTGCTAAGTCCCAAGTTCAGCAAAGCTAAACATTCCACGAACTAAACGAAAAGCTTTGTAGAAATGGGCAGCAGCATTTGTGCCAAAATTAAGGCACAAGCCACGAACAGTAAAGGAGAAAGTGGTCTTTTCTGCTTCAACAGGCTAGCCCGACTGAACAATATGTATGCCATTCCTTACATTCCATCAAGAACACGAACAGGCTTAGTGGTGAGACTATGATTAGACAACTCAAAATTGGTATGCCTGCAAGCCATGTCAAAGGAATTTGCAGATTGCACTGAGCAGCTACACTGGACAGAGCTGGATGAAGCATGCCACACTGGCATGCTCTTCAATTCCTTTTGTATCCACCTACAACAAATACTCAGCCTACTGTCATGTAAGCGTATGAATAGAATTCTTAGCTCACTATCCATGTGGGTCCTGTTAAAACTTTTATTTAAACATGAAGCAAGAAAGCAGCATAAAGAAAAATGCAGTGTTAAGGTTTACATGCTGTACTATTAAGCACTGAACAAGCCAATAAAATTTAGCTCTCTGATAAATATTTTCCAGCAGCCAACCGGCAATGATGCACGCAAAAGTAGACAAACACACAAACAGGACTCACTCACAGGGCACTGCACAAACTACACGCCTACGGGAGCATGTAGCACATTTGAAAAGTTATAGAAAGCTGCGAGGACAGCTTCATGGTGGCTAGGGAGCTTCCTTCTGGGTAGATGACAGCGCATACCACCAGCGTGAAAAATATGGTGGATAAAGAACACGGGCTTAAAGAAGTGATACAAACAGAAGCGCCTATAACTACACGGTTTTTGGTAGAAGACATCAGCTAGAAATAGGTCAGCAATTGCTGATTGACAGGCCACGGCCCAACTGCTGGACTGGCAACATACAACCGTTTCTGTTACGCACTGTGTATCACGAATCTTCCTGGCTCCTTCATGACATACCTCTGTGGCGAAGTTTGCCTGCCACCATCGCCCGGTTCTTCGCCCCTTGTGCTTCTGATGTCCCAGATATCGTGAAAGTCACACAATGGCTATGAAAGCCTTTCATCTCTCTCCACATCTTGCCATCCTGTACATCTTGGACCCAGGTCAGGGTCAGCAAGCCTTCGTGGTATGGGCAGTATTGCCTTTTGCTACCCGTGCATGCCTGGGCCATCCACCAAGAATGCTAAGTAAGATTATTACATCATGTCTAGCGAGTGCAAGTGTGGCAATTTCAGGGTGGAGTTGGCATAGCCAGTTTAAAATCATGGGACCATTTTTCAGAACCGCGTTGTGGCACAAAAGGATTAGGTCCCATAATATTGATCCATTATGGAACTTGAGAAAACAATCTTGATAAAGGTGTTTTGAAAAATTTGGCCGGTATTCATATAACCAGCTCTAGTGCTGTTTTCATCATGACTAAATTCGTTGGCTGTAACACCTGTTTATCTCACTCGCTGCCTAGCTGTTTCGCAGAACATCTCTTCACGTTGCCAGCCATGAAACAACCTTCTCGTGGTATGTAAAACTGAACTCGTGGCTCAAAAGCCATTTATTCCAAGTGACGAACCAATTAATGCATCTTGCCAGGCTTGACAAAGTAGCCCCACACGATGCGCCCCGATGTCAACCGACTTGGCAATACAGCTCCGCCACTGGCAGTGGGCGTCCAGGCTGGCTGTAGTGATTAACAGACTTCATGCGCAGCATAGTGCATGAACACCAGGCACACGACTACGGAATGACTAGCCAGACAACCGAGCTGCCGACTGCGGGGTCAGTTTAGGATGGAAATGCCCCGAGGCTGTGCGGTGAACTGCTCCTAAATGGCTCCGGCAATGTCAGTGTCTTGAAGCTCCGGAACGTGAGCGCTCTGTGCGCTCCGCCTTCACAAAGTCGGTACAACACCCATTGCAAAAGCTTTCAGGAGTACGGTTACTGCCGTTATGCTCAACCTGTCATTGGTTTTGGTTTGCCTGCGGTTTCACGGAGCCACGAAGCAAGGCACGGCACTGGGGAAAAAAAAATTAAAGCGAGCGGCCAGCGTGAGCATGACCTGAGCTAATCTTTTTTCTTTCCTCAGCGTCTCATTCGTGCCCGTGTTCACGTCCAAGTGTGCGGTCCTCGGCGGATAATGTATGCACAAAACGAGCTAGGCCGTGAAGTATGGGCACATTCAAAAACGATGCGGAGTCTCCAAAGAAGGCAAGAGTACACTGGTACGAGAAAAACGGTTGGCAAAGATTCCACGCACCCATTTCACGATGACTGCCTCTTTCCCTCGGTTGAGCATGACAAGTGCGGTCAGTCGCCTTCGGTCACGCTGACCAACCACATCAACCGTCAACGCACCATGCCACATTAATGAGCGGCAACGTCAGTTTGCAGCCGTTTGCTTTTTTTAAACACGCGCAGCATGAACAAAAGGAGAGGGAGAGAAAATCGTACGAAGCACCTGATTGGTTAACAACAATTGATATCAATGGCGATGGGAATTTTTACTACTGCCGAGCTGGCAGAGTGTTTCAGTGGTGTTTCGGTTTCGGAAGAGTGTGATACAGAAAGACTGCGAGAAATAGCCACAAAAGTGTAGTCAACATGTGCCGTTTTATTAGGCAGATGGAAATTATTGCAAACACTCAACTGAACTAAGAACTACGACACGATGAAAACTGCAGCAAACGCTCGGTGCACCTGCGGTGCTTAGGTCATGGTTAGGATTGGCTGTCTAATGCGCTGCGGCTGCCTCTGTATTTGTACTAGACAACGATGTCGCAACCCTACAATTATTTCGCTATCTGACCGTTCATATAGTCGCCAGCATGGCAATGCTGTTGACATACGCAAACGTACTGCGCATCCACCTGCAGAGGACGTCCTCAAGTCAACGCTCATTCTTCGTTTCGTTGACACCGCAAGTGGCGTTGTCCTGCAGGTGATGCGGCTTCAGCTGCACCTCGTAGTGCCCTGCTTCATTCCTAACGGCCTTGATCACATCCGTCTGAAGGACTTGCTCGACGTCTTTGGCCGTTTTCAGGAGCTCCTGGATTTTGCTCGAGTCAGTTTCGCTTAGATTCTTGAGGTACTCTTCTTTCACCCTGCTCCTCGCTGCCCGTATGGTGTCTGGGTCACCTTGAAAGACTTGCAGGATGACACGGTTGAGGCTTTTGTAGGAGTTTAGAACCAGCGACCTCGCGGAGCCGGTACTCATGTTGTATCGACGAAGATCGCAGGAGTAGTAGCTCTAAACGATTACTCTGACCGTACAAGCAAACGTAGACAGCGTTCGCGCGTCGATGTCCGCTTATGTGTCCAGCTACATGACAAAGGATAAATAAACAGCTAAGATGATACGTCCACAAAACTACATTGCATGTCAAGATTTTGATCGGATGCACTAACCGCGTGCGTCGGCTGCTCAATATTTGGCTATTTACTGGGCTACGCTCGACTGGTGCGGTATCGTCTCTGTGCTGAAACTCTACGCTATGTGCAGCTAAAATGCACCAGCACTAAATTATTTTTCATCATTAATTTTGCTTTAAATTTTTAAGTCCACTAACATACACTACGTATATGTGTTGCTTTATAAAAAAATTGTTTTTTTAAATAGTCCCACCTCAGAAGCCGCGGTTGCGAACCGCTCTGAAGCGGTCTGCTGCTAAAAGAAGGTTGTAGGTGCGTTCTCAACTTTCACGCTTATTATTCACCTTTTAATGCGTTTGCTGAAAAGTCCTTTTGAAGCAGCGCAAATTTTAATCGGGCGAAAAAGAGCGGTGTAGCATCCAGAGCGCCCTGTTTCTCGCAGTTGAGCTGCAGATTCCCATCGCAGCAAATGATCGTATAAAGCGTGCGGTCAGCATCGGCTCACCCTAGGCTGCCAGGAGAAACATGGTGAGTGGTTGAATTTATTCCAAACTGTGATTGCGTGCAGTTTGTACGAGGCAGAAGCATGTCTGCATGCCCAAGTGCAATTGTGGAGATGCTTTTGCTTGACATCTTGAAAGTTCTTGAATTGATATGTGACCACAATCCGTGCTCGGTACTGAAGCGGATTAAAACACGCTGCTAAAAAAAAAATGTTTCCAAACAAAAAAACTCCACAGGGATCGGTGATCTCACCGGTCCTGTTCAACATGGCAATGATCGGCCTCGCACGCAAGCTGAGCAAGATCGAAGGTATCCAGCATGCCATGTATGCGGATGACATCGCTGTCTGGGTCAACCAAGGGTCACTTGGCCGAAAAGAAGAACTATTGCAGAAAGCAGCGACATGCGTGGAGGAATACGTCAGGGCTAGAGGACTCGCGTGCTCAACCGAGAAATCGGAAATTCTGCGGGTCGGAAAGAAGCCAACGCCGGCAGAATTGAGAGTGCGTTTGGAAGGACAGACCATTCCAGAACGAAACATGATAAGAATACTGGGTATGTGGATCCAAGGATGCAATAGATGCAGCCACACACTCAGCCTCCTTAAACAATCAACACAGCAAGTCAGCAGAATGATCACCCGAGTCTCACAGAAAAGGCACGGGATGAAGGAGGGAGATACAGTAAAGCTGATTAAAAGCCTCGTAATCAGCTGGATCACCTATTCCCTGCCGTATCACCACATGACAAAGAATGAGAAGGAACAAGCGGACACGCTTATAAGGAAAGCCTTCAAAACAGCGCTAAGCCTACCAAGAAATACATCAAATGAAAAACTCTTGATGCTGGGCATCCACAATACCTTCGAAGAGCTACGAGAGGCGCAAGCTGGATCGCAACTAACCAGACTCCAGCAGTCGACCACCGGCTGTGCGCTCCTCCGCAGGTTAGGTTATAGCAGTAAAGAAACAGAAGGCAGAGTAGCAACCATACCAGACGAAGTCAGACAAACCATCAGAGTCTGCCCTTTACCCAGAAACATGGACCCAAGCCTGCACGTGGCTAGACGAGCCGCTAGGGCAGAGTACGTAGAAAAACACCTAGCTACCAAAGAAAACACGGTGTACACGGATGCAGGCCTGTATCCGTGGAACAGGGACACCAAAGAACATAGAGTTGCATCAGTGGTCGTCAACCAGAGCCTAGAGGCGGTCACGTGTGTAACAACCAAAAAGTTTTCGGTAACTGAGGGGGAAGAAGTTGCCGTAGCTCTGGCAGTAGCTGAAGGGAACCGACTAAATAAATCACTCACGATTCTGATGGACTCGAAAGCCGTGTGCAGAAGCTGCACGGCGGGAAGAATATACAAGGGAGCACTGCAAATCATCCTGCAGGCAGGGCCTCCCGATACATTATTACAACACAAAATTTTCTGGATACCAGGACACGCCAGAGTGGAAGGGAACCTGAGGGCAGACAGTCCAGCTCGCGAGATGCCCCACCGAGCAGACACAACGGAGTCACTGGAACATACCACAACGGTAGAACCCACATATGCAGAAATACTAAATTACCACAGAGGAAGGAGACTGACGTATCCTCCACCACACCCGTTGCTGACACAGCACGAGGCAGTGGGATGACGAAGATTACAAACAGGTACTTTTACAAACCTACACGCACTACATAAGATGTATCCAGGACAATACAATGACAAATGCACGTGGTGCGGGGCAACCCCCATGCTATATCATATTACATGGGAATGTAGACACAACTATGCATTCCATAAACTAGAAAAGCCCAGTGCGGAACAGTGGGAGGGCCTGCTCACCAGCAGCGAGCTGGCGATCCAGAGAGGACTCGTGCGGCACGCAAGCGAGGTGGCAGAGTTCAGCGGGGCCCTGGAATGAGGGCACCGACGGTTGGAACTCGGAAGGTGAAGACGTCCGGAATCCGCTAAACCCAAGGAAACGAAAATAAAGTTATATTCATTCATTCATTTATTCATTCCAGGCACTCTTCGGCATCCAGATTGTCATTACCATGATAATGGCCAGCGTTCTTCAGAAGCTGTCCCCACAGTATTCGATATCAAGGTGGATAATCTGCAAAAGGTAAGCGGTACTTGCCAGTCATGTCTTTGCATGCAACCAATTAGTTTGACTCGAAAGATTGAGTGCTGAATTTTCGCGTTCTTTATTTTTTTGTACAGACCCTCCTTGAGGCATGCGATCAGTCTGAGCTTAGTTTGAGACTAATCTTAATCTTCACTAATTATATATATAATATAATTCCCATGCACACCTTGCCTTTTTTTTTTTTGCCAGGTCTAAAAAGGTCTGTACACAGCGTCAGCGTAGCTGTAAAAGCCGCTGATACCTCATGCTTTTAATTACTGTCATGCAGATTGACACGATATCTCCATCCGTCCGATGAAGAACTGAAGTCTCTTGCTGGAATCTCGGGAAAATCTTTCAAAGGAAAAGGCAAAAGGGAGAAGTGGAGGTAAGCACTCTCTTTGCCTTCAATGTTAGTATACGTGTCAGCGAACGGCTGGACATGCAAGCGGGGTTAATGACCCCTAAAGGACAGAATTTTAATTTGCTGTTAGTATTTTAACAAGATGAAGAAAAAGACTATTGTAGTATGTAGATACAGGGCAAGGGAAAAATGAGGGGCTCGTTATGTCACATACATTCGAAGGAAGCCAACAGTCACCCAAACCAATTGGAAAGCACAGGGGGATGTTTCTATTTATTTTTTAATTTGTGGTTTTGACGAATTGGAAATTAATTGTGTAATTAATTAATATCTAAAAAATAATTGATTAGAAAGCAGAAGAAAGAAAATATAGAAACATTCCCCTGTGCTTTCCTTGGTTTCGGTGTCTGTTGGCTTTCTTCAGCTGTAGCATGTGGCATATGTGTATGCCTGACTGGAATTGCAGGTTAATGGCCCGGCAAAGCTGTTTGCCGGAGCCTTCATTTTTTTGTCTCTGAAACTGTCAGTCTTCTCTCAACATTGCTGAAACATTGCAATGCGCAGTTGCAGGCTGACAGTGTTAAATGCAGCACTGCTCTCTTTTCTTATCTTGGGTGAGGCGGCTATCCTGCGAAAGCATTTCCTCCGGGATAGTTAACCAAGAATGGCCCTCTGTGCTGCATGACGCAAGGTGGATAGCAAAGACTTCATGAAAAACTGGAAAAGATGGCAAGAGTATCCTTTTAATGCTTTTACATGCATGCGAAATCCAAGAAACAGCGCATGTTTCCCGACATGCAGCAGTGCTTCAGGCAGGTTATCCAGTAGTGCGTATATGTTTTGAAAGCACACAGAACTGCCAAGATGAAAATTGAGACTCTGCAGACTTTTGTCAGGGATACAAATTTCAGCTGTAAAAGCACTTTTTCAGCTGAAAAACTAGCTGGAGTGACATTTTACAGCTGGGAATTGAAGAGAATCCAGCTGAAGCTTCTCGGAGCCCTCTGCCTCAGAACCCCTCTTGTGCACACATCTCCATACCATTTGCATTCTGTGTTGTGTAATCAGAGTGCTGGTACTGTAAGTGCCATGCTGTCGGCATTGAGCTCACAAGTGTGATGCCTGGGATCTTTGGATATGGAGCCGTGGAGTGCATTTTGAGAGCATGTTAGCGTACGGCAGTCTAGTTTTACCACTCTCACTGCACATGGGGCATGCTTCTTTTCATGATTGCTGACGGACATAGATCGAGCACTTGTACTGTTGTAGCAGTGTAGTCTATTGCCCTCCAGGAGCACTGGGTGCACCTCGGGGCACACACTGGGAGAAATGCATCGCCCAACTACCCACACTGCACAGGAACCAAAAAGTGATGGCGAAATCAGATTCAAACGGGCATTGAATAGGTAGTTAATATAAAAGCAAAATGTACAACCAGATTTGTCGCATTACATCATGTGATTGCTTGCGCATTTTTTTTTTTGCCACTTCTGCATTTTGTCCAACCCCTTGATGTGATAGGTCTTAGCAAGCACTGCTTTGTTTTCTACTTGGTGTTTCTTTTTGTTTATGCACTGGCTACCTGCCACAGTGACCGATAAACAGATAACTCAGAGTTGCCGCCTTGATCTGTGTTCGGAAACCCCTGTAGGCACCGCAACGGTTCCCTGAACCGCGATGGCAGGGACCACGAGGAGTTCCTGGTGCCCAAGAGCCTACCGGTGGTGTTGGAACCAGCGCTCATCACGGCGGGGGAGGCCCTGCAACTACGCTTCTATGCCGACTACCAGTGGCTGATGGACTTTGCGGTTCACGCAGCTGCCGTGTACGCCCTCACAGAGACTTACACACACTTCTTCCCAGGCCGTGAGGAAGTCAACCTCAGCCTCGTCTGGTGCCTGCTGGTGCTGGGCTTTGCCACGTATCCTTTTCCATGGCTCCGCTGAATGTCTTCAAAAACATCACTGGCTGATGTGGAGGTGCTGGGAGATAATCCTGGATTTTTTTACACAAACACCACTATACAGCATATATGCACAGAAGCTCAGTTGTATGGCAGTTCAATATGTAGAAAGCATTACATATCAGGTTAGAGTGCAAAACTGGGCATAGTAAAGGAGTATGGACACCAAATTTACAGTGGTGTATTTTCTCTTTTGAAATAGCATGCAAGACATTATGCATGAATCACCGTGGGGAGTGCGCCTAGGTCTAGTAAAGCATTTCAGTTGCTTCCTGCATTGTTTCAGTTTCATTTGCAACAGCCAAACAGGTTATCAGCAGGCGGGTATAACCACTACGTTGCATTTCTTGGATGAAGTGGCGACTGCTCATTGGAATTTTCATTGATGAGGTGACGTCATTATGCCATGACGGCTTTGAGTCTATAGACTTCAATATATGCTGCGCTTATAGTGGTTGGTGGATGAGATTTATATTAACGTTCAGTATGTTGTACTTAAAACCGGCAGCAGAGAAGAACCAGACGCAAGGAAGAAACGCACGGATGTGGACGAAGCTGCACTGACAACCGAAAATCTGTTAGGAACGCCTTATGTAGTCGCCATTGTGCTCACTGATCATGGTTTCCAGCATCGGAGTACATAAGAACAGGTGCATACACATATTAAAAAATTCTTGGTAAAGATCTTCTACAGCATTTCTAACAAAACCATTGCAAAAGCATCTCGGACAGCAAGCTTTCTGTTGTGGCAGAAAAAATTGGGTGCTTAAAATTCGTTGGTGCCTTTAAAGGGACAGAACAGTAAATTTAAAGCACTCAATTTTTCTCACCAGGATGGAAAGCCTGCTGTCCAATGTGCTTGATTCCGGAAGCAACAGTTTTGTCAGAAATGCTGTAGATGATTTTTACCTATAATTTTTCAGCCAGTGCGAGTGCCCGTTTTTATGTAGGCCGATGCTGGAAACCATGATCAGCAAAAATGATAGCGATTGCACATTGGCACGAATAATGTGCCACAGAATAATATAACTCTCACCCACCAGACAGTAGTTAGACATTTTGTAGCGAGAACTGCACTACGTTACCCAGTCGAGCATTTTGCCGTGAGACTAGGAGGCCGGCAGTACGCATGCGCGAAACCAGAGAGGAGCAGCAGGTGCGCGGCGCATGACGTCAGAGCTTGGCCGCGGCCGCGTGTGGGGTCATGTGGATAAACTGCGTATGAGCGGCTGCGTGTATAAAGGCTGAGGTGATACGACTCGGTGTATCACAATCGCTTCGTATGGGTGACGAAAAGAAGACTCCAGCCACCGCTATGCGGCGGTATCATCAAGAGAAGCTCAATTCTTCGGACTCAGAAGTTGTTGCCTGGCACTTGGCCGCTCTGCAGAGAAAGAATGAACATCAGAAGGCTAAACGAGTGGTGGAGACGCCTGAGCAAAAAGAAGAATGATCTTGCCAAGCGGAGACGCCAAGAGGCGGAGCATAACAAGCGGCACATAGCAACTCACTTGGTTCCTTCGCAAGAAAATCAAGATGAAGCAATGCCAACAACATGATCATCAAAAACAAGTGAAGAGGAGGATGTAAAGGCTCGTCATATAACTGAGCACGCGATTAGACCAGGGGGGAAACTGTAGCTCTCGCTACATATCCTGGCATAGCTGAGCTAGGCCACTGCCAATTTTTTTTTATATAGAGTAGCATCCGTTTCAGTTTCCACATCCAAAGCTATTACGGCGCAGTGACATACCCCTGTCGAGGAAGGTTTTAGTAGACCATCGTGGCTGCTTCATCGAGGAAGTGCAAAATATAGTAGGACTATCTGGTGGCAAAAAGTAAAAGCGTATCTCCAGCTATGCAAAGGGTGCATTGCTATTCATCGAAGGGCACACTGGATAGAGCGTCAACTTTAATGGAACTTTAGGAATACTCCTGAAATAAAAAAAACAGTTTGCATTTAAAACAAATCATTGATATCTTACTGAGATGTGGTTACGTGGTGCTTTACATTAATAATGGTAGGGTTTGACCGCAGTGGCATTTCATGCAATTTTCAATGGCAAATTGAAATTATAAATCCTCGTTTCTTAGATATTAGAGTGTTCATTTCTCGCAATATAAGGCGTGATCTTTACATTTTAATTGTGGCACATTTTGATCAGTGGTTGGCCTTTTAATAAGAACTGATAGAGCCAGTGGACTAGCTATTACAGGGTTGTGATAAGACATCCAAGGTAGCAGTATTGTTGACGCAGTAGGCACAGGAATGTTGTGCTATAAGGTGCTATGGCAGTAGCATGAAGTGCATGTAGTGGCCTGGGTTTTGAAAGTCAGCTGCTGTCATCACGTACAATAAATTGTAGCGTAGATTGCAGACACTGGCCTGCTTCAGGGAGGCAGAACCTACCACAGAATGTTCACGTTTTAATCAGTGCAGGTGCTGGTGACTGTACGCGAGTAAGCCGTGGGTGCACCCTCTCTGCAGAAAGCAGCCCGCGGTTTTCTGAGCCCAATTACTTAAAATAGACCTCTCCATGGTGTAAACAACTTGATATCAAAGGCTCGTGGCCTGGTTGGCAAAATCATCCAGCTTCGCTCCTGAATTAGCTTCGCTAGTGTCAAGCGTTCCCCAGCCGCCTGTCTTCTCCGAATTAGAGCCGCTTGGGTATGCATCGCGTCAGTCGCACCTTTTGCACCATGCTGCCAAAAATCACCTATTTGAATTAGAAAAGCGCTCGGAAGGGTTGCTATAAATGCAAAGCAATAAAAAGAAACACTTTGCGGAGCAGGGCGCGTAATGAGACTTTCCCAGTAACCAGGGGAGGTATGGAATTTTCGCTTGCAAACCCGTGACATCATGACAGTTGGTCAAGACATTGGTTGGAGGGTCTCCTTTGAGGGTAGGTGCCCTATTTTTACGTACAAATAGAGCACACATGGGTGGTGCAGCTAGCACCCAGCTTTTCTTCTCTGTAGATTGCAATTTTTATTATTTCTAGAAATAAATCGGTAATAGCCTCTTTGTTCCAAAAGAGTAAGAACTTGCTTATGCAATGGCAAAATTTGTGTTGAAAGTCACCACGTATAGCAACAGGACACTCTCAGTGCTTTTGCAAATAGCACCTCTCATCCTTTTATCCAGCTTTGATTTGTGCTATTGTGAAACTAGAAGCAGAGAAGGAGACATGAAGAGAATTATTCCTACTGCAATTTATTTAAATATTGTTACGAGGTGGTGACAATGCCGCGAAAAACAGACAAGCAGATTAACATGGCACTGAAACAAACTTTATTGGGCTGACTTGCACCCGTAAAGAAACTGAACAACTCGGCAGCAGTCATAGCAACAAACATGCTCGGCAGTCAGGGAAGAAGAGCAATCTCTGAGATAAGGCACTAAAAGCAGCTAAAACAATCCAGAAGAATGTCTAAATAGTTGCACGTGCCTGCAATCTTTCGTAATAACGCTGGTCACATCTTGTCTAACAAACAAAGTGATATACCCGTGTGCCAATGTTTTTAAACATGAACAAACAAACAATACAAAAGTTATGCGGCATTACTTCCGTATTGAAGAAGCATCGGCTGAATGCTTTACTGAAAAGTAAGGTCAACTTAAGCAGTCTTAAGGGATGTTTAAAACTGCTTAGGTGTGAGAAGGCGTAAGCCGGCCTGCTTACTTCATGAGTGCAGTCGCGGTGTGCTGTGATGTTGTGTAACATGATGCCATGCAGCTGGCAATTCTACCACTGCACGGCTCTGCGTAGCCACCGCCACACCCCTTCTGATCAGTGCACTAGCTTTGTGAAGGCCCCCACTACCCCGCTACATTGGGTTGCATTCGGATGCACCGACCGTCTGCGTGGGTTCATTCTGCACTTTACATTCATAGATCCCTGTGAGTCCTCATACTACCCCTGGCACAGTGGGGCAGCAGTTAAGCGGTGCGCCACTGTCCTGCGATGGCAGGTGCCGCCACCGGTGGGGTTCAGGTTGCTCTTCCTGAGGAACCTCGTGTGACCAATCGTTAATTTAACCACCACCTGCCTGGTTGCTTGAGGACACCATCTTTTATGGGTACCACCAAGCGTTAACACAGAGAGGGAGCAAGAGAGAGACGGGTTTTTGCTTAGTGGAGCAAGTAAAGGGTGACCCACGAGGAGCGTTTTTCTTGCTGAAAACTGGCGAACGGCCGCCGGTCATCGGCGCAGCATGCCGAACCCTCTTCGAAGACTGAGACTTATTCTCATCTGCTGAACTCTCGTAGAGTGAACGCATTTTCAACTTCATCGAACTGGCAAAACCTGGAGATCAACTGAATCTCTCATCTGATTCATGAACCACGTTTGCAGGCTGAGTGTTCGAAACTGGTTTTGCCCCCGTAGGGTGCAGCGGGGTTTGCGGAGCCTCTTCCAAGCGCACACCCCTGAGGAAGCCGTGCACCGAGCCGGGGGACGCTTGTACCCATTTTTACCAGTGGGTTTCGAACCAACAAATCAAGCCGGGCTAGATATGTTTGCCTGGCGGTCAGCCGCTGGTCGGAAGCAGCCAATGTGGGCTATCAGCGCAGATCAATCAGGGCACGACCGCGTTTCACTTCCGCCCGCTTCTACAACATGGCCGCGCCTGTCAAAGCGGGGAGCAGGGCCTCTTGCTTCACCACGAACTCGTCATTACCGCTACACTGTGCCTCACGTTCGCGGCAAACAAAAGTCGCACAAAGCTTTCGCTTTGTCTGAAGATGCCCGCACCACAAAATTTTAGCAATGAAACCCACCAGATTTTCACAATGCTTCTGGATTTTCGAAGTTGCTAGGCTTAGCCACTACGCGTCGGTTGACATCAGGAAGCACGGGAGGTTCAAACAGGTTAACTATTTTGGTTCACAAAGGAATCACAAAGAATAATTCGTCCTCTTTGTCGTCATTGAATAAAGGATAGCTTATTTGTAAATGCAAAGCTGTTCTTTTCAGCATTTTACTAAGCATATAGAATCGCGCCGCTTCTAGCAACACCGAAGTCCTGGCGACAGCCGGCCGTTTTCCGCCGCTTGCGGTGCTGCACGGCGGTGGTGCAGCGGCGTTCCGCCGCGCCGCTCAAAATCCACAGCGCAGGTTCACTCCATGTGGGTCTCCCTTAAGGCGTACGCCTTAAAACATGAACAACGCAAAATAAACAGAGAGTGCATGTTAGCACGCATGTTAGTGGTTCTGTCAATAACGACTTCATAGTCAAATTCCCACATTCAGTGAGCAGTCTTGTACGGGTCTAAGTAGCGGCACAAAAGCTTTTCACCTAGTCCACAGCTTCGAATCTGCATCCACACTCATGCATGATCACCTGGCTTGTATTTCACGTGGCGGTGGCAGAATATGCTCAATACAGAATAGGCGGTGGAATACACACCAGCCTCAATTGAGAAAATGCGGTCAGGTTCGTATTAAACTTTTGAAGTGCTGCTGGGAAGGTGTGCCCAAGGTGTGTCAAAAGGTGACTCACACCTATCTGCAATGGCTGGGCAGGAGCGCAGCGCTTGCTGCTAGCAATCGTGGAGTCCTCATTTCTGTTTCCGCCGCTTTACATCACTCTTGTCCTATTTCGTCATCAGAGTCCTGAGCTTGAATCATAGCAGCGAGAAAAAGTTTTTCAACTTCAAATCTAAATCTCTGTGTCCGTTTAATGGCTTGAGAGGGGCAAACTCTTGACCTTTGGCCCCCCAGCTTTCACCGCATATCCACAGAAAGTTCTCGACTCTACTTTTTTTATGTGGAAGAACTAATACTTCTGTGTCGCGGTTAATTTTACCTGCAGAGGGGAATTGTATTTAAGTGCTGCCATCTATCGACATAAACAGTTCACATCTGAGTTGCCTTGGATCTGGTGAGCCCTCTTAACTGGTGGCACTGTGTGGCCCTTGACAGGGTTGTTCTATCTCACTTTGGAAGTAGAATTTTGCCGCATGACGGGGGGGAAAGGAAAGTGGCAGAGATTTTCATTTTTACTTGCTGTGAGTTTTGGGCTGATGGTTGTCATAGTCTGGGGAAAGAAGAAGCCGCGCTGCCGGAAAACATTACAAAATCAGCTGCAGTCACCAAACTGAGTGCTGCAGTTATTGGCTGGCTCTGTTATGCTTGCCATTGCATAATCTAGTGAGAGGGTGGATGTGGCGAGTTTGGAAAAACAATCTCTGATGTCTAACAAATCATGCTTAGAAAGAACCCACGTGATGACAGCTCGGTGCATGATTAAAGCTGTCTTCAGGTTTGGGTTTGCTCAGAACAAAGCGTGCTCAGAGTGCTGGAGTTCTTGACATGCGCCCAGCAAGGTGCTCTTCTCGCTTACCGCCCTCTACTTCCGCGGTGAGGAGCCCGTTGGAGAGCGCTCGCTCTGCCTCGTCTCGGGCTTCACCTTCTTTGTCTTCGCCATGGTGGTGCTCATCGCTGACGAGGACTTCCTTGAGTTTGGTCTCCGTGAGGGTGAGAGAGCAGTGCAAGCTTTTTTTCAACTTGCAGAGAAAATGGGCTGCCTTGGAGGAGCAGCCAACACCAGGTCAGACTGTGCAGAAATGCGGAGTGTGGGCATTAAGTCGGCAGCTTGCAGAATGGATACTCAGTGAGTTGGGTACCATGGGGATACTGAGCTGTTATAGGAGCCTGGCATGCAGCTGTGTCCAAACAGTATAGAACCCCGCAGGGTGTTATGGTTTTAATGGGGCCACAGAGAGAAAAAAAATACAGTGACCGGGAAACGCATGTAAAAAATTGTACATTGTCTTCTGTTTTTTTCTATACTTCTAGCAAGGGCAACATGTTTCTCTATAATTTGCAAGGGGCTCTCACAATTGTCCCGCATGTGCATAACGTCCAAAAAGAGGAGAGGAAATTGAGGCCGGCTACACTGTCCTTGTCAAATGGAGCATAGAAATTGCGACAAGGAAAACGTTGATGACAGTGACAGGCTCTTAACCTAGGCTGTCGAAATGCTGGCATAGGGGAAACATTTTTTCAAAACAAAGAGACGCCGACCAGTAAAACGAAAAAATTGTATTGACGTTTCGGCGCCCAGAACGGGGGCCTTGTTCACAATGGAAACACACCAAGAGGGTTCGTCTTTTTAAAAGCTATAGTAATCGCCGTAAAGATCGCGCGTAAATCGGGTTAAGATTGCCCTCGTTACGATTAAGCGTGTGAGCCGTTGTCTGTATCACCAGGGACTCGAGATGAAGCCGTGATGTTGTCAGTTTCTCTTTTTCGATGATTCTTGCTTTTTCCCAATCTATTCTGTGATTTGCCGTCACCGCGTGCTCTGCCAAGGCGTTATTGCGGGTATCTTCTTTCTGCACATCACGAGCATGTTGCTGTAGGCGCTTCTTGTAACTTCCGGTTTCGCCGATGTAAACACCGTTGCAATCTGCACAAGGGATGGCGTAGACAACTCCTGGGAACTTCTCTTTTGGCAACTGATCTTTGACGTTCATCAGTTGTTGTCGCATTTTCTTGACAGGGACATGGGCAACTTGCACGTCATACTCTCGTAATACACGGGCGAGGCACTCACTTGTTTTCGGCACATAAGGAATAGCCGCACGTTTTTTGGGCGGAAGAGGGGCGTCCGGATGACGAGGCCGTGACAGCCGTCGTTCTGTGGACCTGATGAAATGGCTTGGGTAACCACAGCTAGTGAGATCTTTTCGTACCCTTGACGCGTCCGCAGCGGCGTCAGTGGTGTTTGTGCATATCTTCTTGGCCCGCTGCATTAAACTGCTCACAACGGCTCTTTTTTGGGCGGCAGGATGGACGGAACTGAAATGTAGGTAGCGGCCTGTATGTGTAGCCTTTCTATACACGCTAAACGACAACTTCTGGCCTTTCCTTGAGACGAGGACGTCCAGAAAAGGCAGACTGCCGTCCACCTCTTCTTCCAACGTAAACTGAATGGCGTCTTCCTGGCTGTTCAGGTGTGTCAGAAACTGGCTCACCGCGTCCTTGTGCAGAATGCAAAAGCAGTCGTCGATGTAACGGAAGAAGACCTTGGGGGCAGGGTGAAAGGAGGTTAACGCGCGTCGCTCCAATGACTCCATGGTGAGGTTAGCGGCCGTCACCGAAACAGAAGCACCCATGGGGGTCCCATGGACTTGCTTGTAGTAGTTTCCCCTAAAAACAAAGTAGGTATTGCTCAGGCAGAAAGCAAGCAGCCGGCGCAGGTCCCGTGCTTCTATTGGCGATCTTTCCGGTAGAGAGGCATCGCTATCGAGCGCAGCGGTGCATACGTCGACAGCAAGGTCAGTCGGTACACTCGTGAACAGGGACTTCACGTCGAAAGACACCATCAATTCACTGTCTTCGATCAGGGTGTTGCGGGTCTTCTCAACAAAGTCGTATGAGTTGCGAACGTGGCAAGTCCCATGGCCAACAAGCGGGGAAAGAACACGGTGCAAGAATTTGGAGAGGCTGTGCAGAGGGGAGCGGGTAAAATCCACGATAGGTCGCATTGAAACTCCTGGTTTATGTATCTTTGGCAAGCCATAAAACGCTGGCGCGGAACCATTGTGGCATAGTAACTTGTAGTAGAGCGGTTTTTGGCTCGGCGGGACGAACTGAAATACGTCGGCGAGAAGCTTCTGTAGTTCCCTCTCCAACTTGAGTGTAGGGTCCTTCTTGAGGCGGACGTACGTGTCACCGTCTTCCAGGAGAGACAGTATCTTGCGGTCATAGTCAGACTTGTCCAAAAGGACTGTCGCGTTGCCTTTGTCTGCTGGCAAAATTACAATATCTTTGTTGTCACGGAGGCTCTTCATAGCGGATTGTTCCTCGCGAGACAAAGCAGAACGGGAAGGCCCGCGATGAATGGCGTTGAGAACGCCCACCACCCGTGTGCGGGCCTCTTCGCGGCGAGTGTTCTCAACTTGGCTGATCGCATTTTCCACAGCGCATACCAACTTCTTCCTATTCGGTGCAGCTCCTAGGCTGAAATTCAACCCCAAATTCAGAACAGCCTCTTCAGCTCGGTTGGGCTTATACGATGAAAGGTTATGCACAGCGGGTTTTGAAATCATCGTCTGCCCTCTCTGGTGCTCGGATAGGAGCCTGCCTAACTTATTGTCATGAGCACGCTCACCTTTCTGGCGTTGACCTTTCTGGCGCTCACCTTTCTGGCGTTTGTGAGGTGAATATTTATGACGCACCATGCGAAAACTCTGTCACATCGCGATGTAACAGTTGAGTTTGTATTGCATAGGTTTCTGTGGGAGGTTGGGCGAGACTGGCTCGCAAAAATGCAGCACACCCAGGAACATGACAGTGGGGTTCTACTGTATAATGCAGTTGTTTCTTTGTATGCTTCTGAATACAATCGACTCCCTGTGATTCGAGCTTAAAGGGAAATGAAAATTTGTTGGAATTTGTGGAGCTTGAATTAAGGGTAGCCCTGTTAATACACTTGATGCTGGCGGGGCCAAAGCCTCTGTTTGAATAAACCAGTAGTTCAGATTAATTAGGTTCGTATTAACAAGAGTCTAGCTGTAGGTTGCTCAGTGAGAAGCTATTTGTGGTATTGTATTCTGTAGTTATGTTTGTATAAACTAGGTGGCGCTAGGCATGCGCCCTATCTGGTCAGCTGACTCGCACATCTGTATATATATTCATCATTGAACTGGAATAAAAGGGAGTTGGTCGAGGATGTAAGTGGCGGGTGCTTGACGTGGTGGTGCTCCTGCTGCTCCGGGCAGTCGGACCGGGCAGTTCCCCAACGGTACGGGATACAACAGTTGGCGACGAGTGGTGAAGTAACCGAACGCGGAAGCAATGAGCCTGCATCAACCGCCCGAGTTCCTGCCGACGCCCGGGAAGCCCGCCATTCCTTGGACGCAGTGGCACCGCCTTTTCAAGAACTATCTCCTGGCGTCCGGGAGCGACGCTCACCCACCTGCGCGCCGTAAAGCTTTGCTGCTACACTGTTTGGGTGTGGAAGGCCAACGCTTGTACTACGCGTTGCCGGAGGAGAAATCGTCGACGCCGCCTACAGAAGGAAAGGAAGGAAGCGGTACGAGCGACGAGTACGATGCAGCGGTGGCTACGTTGGACGCTTGCTTCACTTCTAAAACGAACGTCGTCGTGGAGCGGCATCGGTTCGGACAACGCACCCAACTGCCCGGGGAGACTGCAACAGCGTTCGTCACGGCGTTGCGTGAGCTGGCATTAAGTTGCGACTTCGGTAAGCAGGCTGACGATTTTATTCGTGACCAACTTGTAGCGAAAACGTGCAACCCTGTTCTTCGGGAACGCTTACTGCTTGAAGGCACTTCGCTCACTCTTGAACGCGCACTGGCTATTGCAAACAGTATCGAAGAAGCCACGAAATACTCACTTGAGCTGCAGTCATCGGCTGCGAGCGTTCAAAAGGTCGAAAAACATCGGATGCCATGCCGCTCAGAAACGCAGTTACCGCGTTCGCAGCAGCCGAAGTCCTGTTTCCGTTGCGGGTCTTCAGGGCATCTTGCAGATTCCAAGACATGCAAGGCGCGGGGTAAAACTTGCAGCAAATGTGGCAAACGAGGACATTTTCAGCGTGTCTGTAGAAGCGGCATGCCTGACGAAAGGGCCCTTGCTGTCCGAGAAGTCGACACCTGCAGTGCATCCGGCGATCTCAACGTGTTGCTTCTCGACCGGCAGTGCAAAGGAGGGATACACACAGAAGTCTTCGTACAAGATGTTCCTATACGTTTCCTCGTAGACACGGGTTCTGCTGTCTCCATTCTGTCGAACGCCACGTATTCAAGGTTGAAACGCTTCCCTTTGCAGCCAACATCAGCGTCACTCTACGATTTCTCTCGCCGCAGAATAACCATCGAGGGGTGTTTCACGGCGCCAGTCATCTTCCAGGATCGGCAGGCCGACATTCTCTTCTACGTCGTCAAGGACGGTACTGACATTCTCGGCATCGACGCTGTCGAAACGCTGCGTCTGCAAATCAACGGTACGTCATTGCAATGCACCCATATTACGCAAGCGCCAGAAGGCCTTGACCGTGAACTGTTTTGCCAGTTTCCGCACTTGTTTGATGGCAAGTTAGGGCTTGCAACAAATTTTGTCCATAAGGTCAAGATAAGAGAAGGAATCACGCCTGTTGTTGCTAAGTTGCGGCGTTTGCCATTTTCAATGCGAGACCGAGTACGCGAAGAGCTGCAGCGCCTTGAGCAAGAAGATGTCATAGAAAAGATTGACACGTCTGAATGGGTGTCTCCAATCGTAGTAGTAGCAAAGAAAAACGGCAAGATAAGAATTTGTGTCGATCTGCGCGAACCAAACAAAGCGATTGTCGTTGACAAATTCCCACTGCCGCACACGGAAGAAATATTGCACAAACTTCATGGCGCAAATTACTTTTCAAAGATTGATTTAGCAGCTGCATATCACCAAGTTCTGCTAAGCCCTGAAAGCAGGGAACTGACTACCTTCATAACCGATAGTGGACTGTACAGATTCAAGCGCGTCTGTTTCGGTCTTGCATCAGCACCGTCTGCGTTTCAGAAAATGATGGCCACTATTTTGCAGAACTGCAAAAACACTTTGTGCTACATAGATGATGTCATTGTGTACGGAAGCACACGTGAAGAGCACTTCAAGAATTTGAAACAAGTTTTGCACTTGATTGCAAAGGCTGGATTGAAGTTGAATGACAAATGCATTTTTAATGTGCAAGAAGTCGACTTCCTTGGTCACAGGATCAGTCACAAGGGAATACGCCCTTTACAAAGTAACATTGACGCCATCAAGGCTGTGCCAGCCCCAACAAATGTCGGTACTCTGCGCTCATTCTTGGGCATGGTAGGCTACTACGCCAAATTTATACCTGACTATGCGGTGGTTGTCGAGCCTCTTCGAGAGTTGCTACGTAAGAATGCCACATTCACATGGAACCCTGCAAGACAAGCTTGTTTCGAGCAACTGAAATGTTCCCTGGCCACAAGATGTTTACAGCTATTTGATCCTGCGGGTGACATTATTGTCACTACGGATGCCTCATCCATTGGCTTGGGAGCAGTGTTGCAACAGACAAGGAATGATGAACTGGTGACGATTGCTTTTGCTTCTCGCAGGCTTACTTCACAGGAACAGAAGTATTCTGTAGGGGAATTGGAAGCCCTTGCTTGCTTGTGGGCATGCGAATATTGGAGAGTGTACCTTTGGGGTCGTTCATTCATATTACGCACCGATCACCAGGCTCTGGTCACACTCCTTAGTACAAAGGGAGTAGGTCGCCGACCGTTCCGGATTGCGAGGTGGCACGCCAGGCTGTTGGCATACAACTTCACGATTGAATTTCACAAGGGTGACAAGAATACTGTTGCTGATGCTCTTTCAAGGATGCCCCTTCCAGGTCGTGTGGAGGAAGAGGAAGAAGAGACTGTTTGTGTTGTCTCAACATGCATTACTCATGAAGAGTTTGTCATTGAAACGATGCAGGACCCGTTGCTGCAGCAGGTTATAAAGTGGGTGACATCGGCATGGCCCGCAGTGAAGATGTTGCCTGCCGAAGCAGTTCCGTTCTACCGGGTGCAAACTGAGCTCTCAGTCGTTGGAGACCTCCTGCTTCGTGGTGACAAATTTGTAGTACCTTCGTCCCTCGTAGCACGGCTTCTTGACGCAGCCCACGAGTCTCATCCGGGAATAACGAGGACAAAGCAGCGACTACGTGAGCAATACTGGTGGCCTGCTATGTGCAAGCAAGTAGAACAATTCATTGCATCCTGCGCGGTATGCCAATCTGTTGACAAGTCTGCAAAACCCGTGACACCACCTCTGCAGCCAGTTGCATTCCCATCTGCACCATGGCAGAAGCTAGGCATCGATATTGTGGGCCCTTTTTCCGAAGTGCCGGCAGATTGCCGTTTTGCCATTACAGCCATCGATTACTACAGCAAGTGGCCTGAGGTTTGTTTCTCAGCAAGGGTGACAACTGCAACAGTCATCTCCTTTCTGCGAAGCATCTTCAGCAGGGAAGGATATCCAGACGAGATTGTGAGTGATCATGGTGCTCAGTTTACAGCGTTGGAGTTTGACAGTTTCCTCAAAGAACGTGGCATCGCTCATACGTATTCGGCAGTCTATCATCCGCAAGCTAACGGGCAGGTAGAGAGGTTTAATCGAGTACTCAAAGAGTACGTTCAAGTCTGCGCACAAGAACATCGGCCTTTGAAGGAAGCTATCACCGAATACCTGGGAGTCTACCGTTTCACACCGCATGCGACCACAGGAGTGAAGCCTTCCGTCCTTCTTCACGGCCGTCATCCCAGAACAAAACTTGATCTTGTAGGAGCGCCAGGTAAAGAGTTTTTTCAAGATCCGCAGGCAGCGATGAAGTCCATCCACAGCAGAGTAGCACAAAGGCAACAAGCAAGTAAGACTTACACTGACCGTCGACGAGCTGCAAAGTACTCTCCATTAACAACAGGTCAACCGGTGAGAGTCAAGTTGCCTGGTCACGTGCCTAAGGGCGCTCTGAGCTACTCGAGTCCATTCACCATTGTGGACCAATGTGGTCAAGATACCTACAAGCTCAATGATGGCCGCACATGGAATCGGAGTCGGCTGGTACCTTGCCCCCAACCAGTTCCACCACCTACAGTTCCGAAAAGTTGTTCGCCTGAATCAGCAAAACCACTTGGCGAACCACAGCAGGAGAACCACGACCCACCCCAGCAGCCATCTGTTCAGACGCCAGTTGAAAGGGACGTTCCAGGACTGAGGCATTCGACGAGACAAAGAAGACCACCAGTGTGGTTTAAAGACTATGAAAGACATTGAGTGTTTATTGTGTTTTTCCAGTGTTAGTTGCTAACTCTTTTGAGGGGGAATAATGTGGTATTGTATTCTGTAGTTATGTTTGTATAAACTAGGTGGCGCTAGGCATGCGCCCTATCTGGTCAGCTGACTCGCACATCTGTATATATATTCATCATTGAACTGGAATAAAAGGGAGTTGGTCGAGGATGTAAGTGGCGGGTGCTTGACGTGGTGGTGCTCCTGCTGCTCCGGGCAGTCGGACCGGGCAGTTCCCCAACGGTACGGGATACAACACTATTCATATCTGCTTACCATTTCGTAGTGACAATCTAGAGCAGCATTTCTTCTGAAATTGAGTGTTTTTCTGCTGTAAGCATGGTAAAACTCATTCTATAAGCTGGTGGTGCAAAATTGATTGTTTTCACCTCGTAATGTGGTTCCAGGCAGTGCCCTGCCTTGCCATTGAGTCTCCTCACTTTCCATTAAAGGATGGTAGCATGAAGCACTGGACTTTGTATTTTTTGTGTCATATTTCTTTTTTTTAAATTTCGCTTTAGTCACCACTTGTAACATGTGAGTAAATGCAAAATTTCATGCATGACTGCATGTATGCGGTATTGGAGTGCATTAAGTTCTGGGCCTGCGAGAAGCCACAACTCAATTCTTTGCACACCCTGAAGCAATTGAAAGCCTTGCAGTTCCATTCACTAGTTCACTTTTTATGCAGCTGATTAAAAAAAATATCTTTATTGTTTGAAGGTGCAGGGGCTGAAATGCCAAAGCTGATTGGGCATTACTTTTCTATTTCACTTTTTTCTTGTTCACTTATTTCTCGCATCTAGTAGACTACCATTACTGCTATGAATGCCTGACAAACTGATATTATTCTAACCTTAGTTCTATACTCCATTTCACACATAGCAGGCAACGCTGAGGAAGCTACAGAAGTAGTGCGTCCACGAAACCATATTACTCCGCCGCGTATCATTCGCTCTTTTTGAAACTCCAGTGAATGTTTGGACGAAAACAAAGAGCGGTATAGAACGACATGGTAGCTTTGAAAATTACGGCAGAAGCTGTTAGGTGCTTAGAGTTCAGGCCTACTGGCTGCAATGTTCACTGCATGTGAACTACTTTTTGGGCGCGGATTGAGTAGGAGCGATTTGCCCTGCCAACCGCATATAATACAGCTGCATGTAATTCTTACTTCTCGAAGCCTCAATGAGCCAGAGGGCAAAGATGTTGCAAGATGTAAAACGGAGTCGGTGATTGCCATTCACGGCACTTAAGATCTTTCGCAACAAAATGCGTTTACTTTGGCTCTAGAGCGAACTACTTTTTGGGCACGGACTTCGCCTGCGCGAACAGGCGCAGTAACTTTGGCAGCATTGCCTGCTACGTATGAAATGGAGTATAGTTTGGCTTGCATAAGTTATCTTGTATAACGGGGCACTGGCCCTATCTTTACACAGCCTGAGAGCAAACTTCTTGCATTTCGGCCTCACACAGATAAATAAGTTGACCTGTTTAAAGGTAACACATTGATGAGGAAAGCATGTTTCGGATGTTCGTGCTGACATTTGTTGGCGTTCAACTCACTTGTATGGAAGTGGCCATGTTCTTGCAGTGTCTTCACAAAATGAGCGTGTGGTGTTCTCAGGATAGCTTTTCAGTGTTGCGTGTTGGCAACCTGTTGAACTTATTTCTGTATGGATGGATGGATAGATGGATACGGCTGAACCCTTTAAATCGGGCGGTGGCTCAAGCCACCTAGCCATGACTTATGAAATTTTACTCTTCTCTTGATTTTAGCCACCAAACAGATAACCTTCGCTTGGTTACTTCTACCCGCATAAAATATACTTTCCCTTCACTGTCCCTAAACCCCAATGCCTTGGGTAAATCAGCCCCGCAGCTCTCCACTGTAGGGTGAAGCCCTTTACAGAAAAGTATGAAGTGTTCAGCCGTTTCCTCTCCGCACGCAATGCACAACGTGTCTATCTCGTGGTACCTGACTCTATACGTCTTAGTCCGTAAAACTCCCGTCCTGGCCTCAAACAACAAAGAGCTTCCCCTACAATTATCATAGATATTTTCTTTGGAAATTTCCTGCTTAAAGGTCCGGTATGTTCCCAGTGCTGATTTGGTCAGCATCCCTGTTTTCCACAAAGCTCTCTCTGTTTCTTTAACCTTTTTCTTGACCGATAATTGCTGATTTGCCCCCTACTGCTGTCCAGATATTTGCTTGTTAATTTTCTAGTTCCCTTTCTCCATTTCGTGTCAACATTCTTTATATACAGGTATCTGAAAACTTTCCTAGCCCACTGCTTTTCCTCCATTTTTCTCAATCGTTCCTCAAATGCTATCTTACTGCTAGCTTCTCTGCTCTCGAACGACGCCCATCCCATATCACCTTGTACCCCCTGATTCGGTGTATTGCCATGTGCTCCCAAAGCTAGCCTCCCTACGCCACGTTTAATTTCTAACCTTGCTTGAACATCTGGTCGCATGCACAGGACTGCATTACCGAAGGTCAGGCTAGGAACCATCACCCCTTTCCAGATCCCTCTTACCACTTCATACCTATTGTAATTCCACAGTGCCCTATTTTTCATGACAGCTGCATTCCTACTACCTTTATTCATTACATATTTTTCATGCTCTGTCAGATACTCAGCGCCGTTACTTATCCACACCCCAAGGTACTTGTACTCATCCACTATTTCTAGCGTGAACTCCTGTATTAACATTGGATGGATGGATGGATGGATGGATACGGCTGAACCCTTTACATCGGGCGGTGGCTCAAGCCACCTAGCCATGTCTTGTGAAATTTTACTCCTGTCTTGCTTTTAGCCACCAATCAGATAACCTTCGCTTGGTTACTTCTAACCTCTTAAAATCCACTTTCCCTTCACTATCCCTAAACCCCAATGCCTTGCAAATAACATTGTTCGCCCCCTAGTGGAGGGTATATAAGCTGCTTACCTCAAATAAACGCTCTCTTGGTTTTGTTCGCCGTTACCGGAGGTTGGGGCTCCCTGCCCGGTGTCTTCTCTTATTTTCGCGCCCTTTTAGTTCGGGCCGTGATACAACATAAATGGCGGCGAGGTAAAACTGTGTACAGCACACACCTGCCAGCATCGCCCAGAAGCTTAGTCAACCTCAAGGATGCGAGCTCGAACTGCGTCGTCCGCTCCAGCATTCTTCGTCGCTCGCGACTTTGCACCGGCAAGTTAGGCCTTGCAGCGCTGCCATTGTCACCCTGTTTTGTTGATGCCTGCGTTTCGTTCTATGCCGATAAGCCATTGCTGCCTTGTTCAATTGCAACCCGCCGCCGCCTCCATGTCTTGCTTTCTACTGAATGCACTAGGCTTGGAGGGGCAGCGAATATATTACAGTTTGGCGCCAATTACCGCGTTGGAGCTCATCAACGTGAATGTCAAGACCGAGCCCGACACCGATGTTTTCGACGATGCACTTGCACTGCTTGACAAGCATTTCGCTACAAGCGCCAATGAGCTGATGGAGCGACACCGCTTTTGGCAGCGTCGTCAACTACCGGGTGAGCCCTTTGAAGCGTATGACGCTGCACTACGTGAGTTTGCCGCAAGCTGTGACTTCAGTGACCAAATCGAGAAGGCCGTACGAGATCAGCTACTTGAAGGAGCAGCATCACAACAAATACATGAGCGTCTGCTTTTCGAGGGAACAAGCCTTACGCTGAGCCAAGCTGGGGACCTTGGCAAACACATCGAACAGACACGCCATGAACTAAAAGAGCTGTCAGCTGATTCGGTCGTGCTGAGAATAGTTGACAAGCCGGCACATGGAAGTGCTAGTGACTTTTCGGCGTGCTATCGTTGCGGATCTACCAATCATCGTGCCAGTGCAAGAGAATGCCGAGCAAAGAAGGCTAGATGTCGCAACTGCGACAAAGTCGGGCTGTGTCTGAATACATTGCATCAGGATGGCCTGCCAAAAAGCTGTTATGTCCAGAGCTAATGCCCTACTATGAGGTGAAGGAGAAACTCTCGGTAATAGACAACATTGTGAGGAAAGAATTGTTGTGCCCGCAACCTTGACACGCACCCCGGCATAACGAGAACGAAGCAAAGACTTCGAGAGAAATTCTGGTGGCCAAGAATGGGCAAGGAGGTGGAACATGCAGTGAGAAGCTGCCATGTTTGCCAAGCAGCTGACAAGTCGGCAAAACCGGTTAATGCAGCCTGTGGCGTTTCCGGAGCTGCCATGGCAAAGGGTGGCTATTGACATAGTAGGCCCTTTGAACGTGCAGCAGGGCAGCACGAAGTTCATAATAACTCTCATAGATTACCATTCCATGTGGCCAGAAGTTTACTTCACCAATACAGTGAAGTCCGAAGTCGTCATTGACTTTTTGTGTGGTGTCTTCAGTCGTGAGGGCTACCCGGAAGAACTTGTCTCGGACAATGGACCCCAGTTTAAGTCCCAAGTGTTTGAAAATTTCCTGAAGGAGAGGGGAATCAAACATTGTGTCTTCTCGGTATATTTCCCCCAAGCTAATGGCTTAATGGAAAGGTTTAATAGAAGCCTGAAGGACTTCATTCAACTTTCTGCCTTGGAAGGCCAATGCATCCAGTCGACTGTAGTGGAGTGTTTAGCCGTGTACCGGGCAACCCCGCACGCTACTACAGAAGTCTTGCCAGCTGCGTTACTTCATCGCGGCCAGCCCAGAACCCGCCTCGACATTGTGGGCACACTTTCGAGGGTGTTCTTCCAGCAGCCTGCCTTGGCTATGCGCTGGCTGCGTGCCCGTGTTCGGACAAAGCAGACTTCGATGAAGACATATACTGACGAGAGGAGAGCAGCGAAGGCTCCAAAGTTCCCGGCGGAAAGTGATGTGCGAGTCCGTAACTCAGCGACCTTGCGAATAAGAAAGCAGCTGGGTCCGAGTTCTTTCCGACTGGAGGATGGCCGTACATGGAATGCATCCAAGCTGGCGCCCGTTCCAGAGGAGTGTTGGACCGAGAGGAACCAGCAGTCGTGCCAGCTGCCTACTGGGGAAAGCGCAGACCCAGGTGCTGTGGAAAACTCGAAACTGCCTCTGCAAGCTGCAACACCGCCTTCGAGATCACCGCCCTGTTGCTTCAGATTCTTTTCAACCCCCTGCAAACTACATTTCTTCAGTAGTGAGATCAAGAGAACCGTCGACTAGGGACAGACGGATGCCGTCACGTTTCTGGGACTTGTACGTGTGACTCGTCATTTTTTTTTTGCGAAGAGGATGATGTGGTGTTCCCAGCTATAGCTTTTTCAGTGTTGCGTGTTGGCAACCTGTTGAACTCATTTCTGTGCAAATAACATTGTGCGCCCCCTAGCGGGGCGTATATAAACCGCTTACCTCAAATAAACGCTCTCTTGGTTTTGTTCGCCGTTACCGGAGGTTGGGGCTCCATGCCCGGTGTCTTTTCTTATTTTCGCGACCTTTTCCTTCGGGCCACGATACAACAGAGCCTATTGCTCAATATCCTATGAAAACAATATATAGGCATTGGTAGTGTAAAAAAAAAAGGTAATGAAATAACACTGAATCTTCATAGTTTAGCTGCAGTTTGGAAAATCTATGCGTGGCGCCCACTTTCTATGCAAATTTTTTTCTGAGAAGAGAAGCAGTCTGTTTCAAATTTTGAAGGCGGATTTCATTTTTTCTCTTGACAGCATACCAAAGCTTCAATGAGAGTTCACATCAGTTTCTACAAACGCAAGGGCTGAGTTCAAGGTGAGGCTTTTTTTTTTTTTTCAGAGCTGAACTAGACTGCAAATTTTGTGTTGAAAGGGGGTTTAGTAGCTCAGGCACCACCAGAACCAGGAAGGCAGAACCAGGCGCAGAACGAGGCCTTCTAGGCGTCCGCGGTTATTCTAGAGCCCGGCAGCAGCACGCGCTCAACGATAGCACTGCCGCTACCTCGTTGTCACATCTTCGTCTTTACAGTGTTATTGTTAGCGGTATATGATCGGTAGGTGTTAATGGTGGCAATTATTATTATTGTTGTCTGGCATACTGTGCATGACAATTCTCTCCCCATGGCAAGCAGACTCTTGTGGCACTATGGTGACCTGTCTCTGCCACTAGAAGCTCCAGTTTAAGCAAGGTGACAAAGGTATGGTCCCTGGGTGCTTGGATGTGTGCTTTTTGTTGCATGTTTGTTACATGCTTCTTTACTAAAGGCCATATTCTCATTATGGGGACAATTTGTGTATTTAGTGACCTAATAGTCAATTGAGGACATTCTATGGATATTTTTGGATGGTCCTTTGAGGGAAAGCAGTCGAAAAAAAGAGGCCAGTTATTGTGGTGTACTAAACTAAAAACTTGTCATGTGGAAAAACTGACTGGCGATTGTGGTACTTCGTAATGCAAAATTTGAATGCACGATATATTACGGCAGGAAACTTGGATGAAGCTTAAGCTACCCTTAAGAGTACAGTGCAAAGCACTGCTGCTTTGTCGCACAAGGCCTTCTGAACTATCGCACTGAACGAACGCTCCTCAGTGGTGCACAGCGGGGCGGTGCAACCCTCTCCTGACTGCAGTGTCCTTTCCTGCGTTAGCTGCTCTCTGTGAGAAAGCATTGCAACGTGCTTTTCTTATTGCTTCAAGGAGGAATGCTGAAGCCACAAAGGAAGCATATTCATTTGGAGCGGGCCACAAGTCGTGTGGCCCACACATTCAGGGTAGTATGTGCCCCTTCCCATGGTAGACGGTGTAAACACCACAAACAGTCCCCATAGACACCCATGTATGTGCTGGTTGATGGTTCAGCTGCCGATCCATGGCTTACTGTACTGTAGTGGGGACTAGCTGTTCTGTGGTAGACCTTATGCTGATTCGAACATAATGAGCCACTTACATGGTAAGGGGCCCACAATCTTTGCACAAGGAATCGCCTCACTTGGGCTAGGCAGTGTGTCGTTTTCGCAAGCCCTCCAATGTGTGCCACCTTAAACGGAGGGGTTGAGGAGGTATCTGCCTGCTACCGCATCTACTACATCGCTTGTGCAGTAATCGTTGCCCTGTACGATTTTAGCATGACAGCTATCGGCAAATGCATTTAGGAAGTCATTATGTAACGGCTGACTCAAACTGAGCGCAACCTCTCTCGCCTGACCCCACCATACTCTCCTCCTCCATTTCGGCCTTTCTGTCTTCCACTGCTACCCCCTCTTCTGCTTTTTCAATGTCATCCTTCATTCGTCATTGCCCTACTCACCCACCGCTTTGAGTTTGTTTCAAGGAGTTTTCTTTGTTCTATCCCCGTCACCCTTTCTGGGTCCAGTTACTGGTCAAGAGGCGATGACATAATACAGTATTTGTGGCACGTACCCTGCTGCTGCCTCTAAAACTTATACTACTACTGCTGTTATGGCAGTGCTGAAGCCCTGCGTAGCATACATGATGATACAGCTGTCATTTTTGTTTAAATTAAACGTCCCCCTTGATATGTGCTTTTCCCAGTGGGCCCGCATCCCAGCTGATGTTCAAGTTATGCCTGGCCGTCTGGTGCGGACTAGTAGGGGCCTTCTTCACATTCCCTGGCCTCCGCTATGCCCGCATGCACTGGGACTCCTTCAAGTACTGCGAGGGACAGCACCTGCTCAGGTGCATGTGCTGCTCTGTCCCTTGGGTCACTTCAGTTGAGCATTGAGTGAACAATTAAACAGTGAGTTAAAAAAACAAGACCTCAAGAAAGTTTTACAGGGTTCAAATGATTTCTGTGATATCAGGCAGGGGGAACACAAACGTACTGGAAGACAAAAACGAAACTTAATAAAGGCCCAGCAGGGTCGGCGTGCGAGTCTCCCTTATCTCGCTCCTTCTTCAGCATAGTTGTTACCAACTGCACAATCAAGCACATTATGCGCCTTTCTGTCAGCCGCGGGCAATGCACACGTGCTGATATTTGGCCATCTGTGCACCACGATTACACACTGCAACGCCATCTCAGGTGAAAATGGTGGATGTCCTTAGAGCATTCCCTTGCTGCCCAAATGTTGTTAATGCGATAGCATTTAGGTTGTCGTCATGCAGTTTCCGGTTCCTCTGTAACAAAATCCCCTGATTGGTCGAGAGAGGTCATGTGACCTTGTGGCACTGTTGCAACCTTCCCTGATGGGTCATCCTAATTCGCTGAGAGTGGTCACTGACCTTGTCATGTCATCACAACCTGCCTGCCGTGGCAAAAATGCCCCCCCCCCCCCCCCCCCCAGAACCCCCCAAATTTTCAATTTACACTGGAAATTTCGGAAGTAGTCCTACTGGAGAAAATGGATTAAGGTTGATTAGTGGGTTGGATTAGTATAATCCCATATGATAATCCAGTGGAAGGTACTGGAACGTTCTAGGTGATGACTCACGCATGCCATATAAGGGTAATGGAACCGGATCCAACCAAAGTTTTGGTGGGAAAATTACAAGAAGAACATTAGACACTCATTGTAGACACCATAGCCGGCAGCCTATAGGCTATTGCATTTTCTTTTCTAAGACTGTGGCAGAGAAGACCACCAAGTTTGTACTGTGTATGAAAGTGTGCCTCCAAATGTGTCTCTCTTTATGTGCACAGGCTGCTTCTGCATCTGAGCTTTGTTTCGCCCCTGTTTGTGGTGCTGCTGTGGGTGAAGCCCCTGGCTCGTGAGTACTTCACCCAGAGGTCCTTCCCAGGCATGAGGGGAAACCTGTGAGTGCCTACCACGTAGTACTACATTTCTGCTGCAGTTTGCTTGCCCTTCGGAGTTGCACACTGCTGATAGGTGGTGACAAATTTGGGTCAGACACACAGTTCATTACGTGCAGGAGCAGAAGGATTCCACAGTAGTTGCGGTATTGAAAGCCTACTGCAAACTTGTGTTTGGCCTCTTGATGCTTTTGTTACATAAACTCTGTCCGTTTTGTGGGCGAGCACTCTGCATTAGTTGTGATGGCTCTCACAATTGGACTTTGCTGCATGCTGTGTATGTCTTGTGCACATCACGACACCCCAACCCGCAGTGGTCACATCCCAAGTTAGCACACATGCTGTCCATCTCTGAGGAGACGCTCCTCTCTACTGCGACGCGCAGCAAAGTGCCAGCCCTCTCTGGTGTGCGTAATAAACCCATATTTTTTTAGACAGGGCTCAGCGCTACTTGTGAAGATGATTAATATAAGGATTAACGTCTAGCATGGCGCAAGCTAGGCTTCTTTTATATCAATAGTGCTCTGCCTTCCAAACTGTGCTAAAATGCTGGGCGGAGGGGGCATTCACAACACTGTGGTGCACCATGTATTCCAGAGAATGGAATGTGCCCTCAGTGCATGGCCACAAATAAAAAACAGAGACACTTGAGCTCTGCCGTAAGGGTATGATGTGATAATGTTAATGGGTCTGTTCAGCAGCCTGAGCTCCTCTTTGCTCGCCACTTTGCAGTCACGGACACTTTTTTTTTTTTCGCTGTCGCATAATGCTTTACCTACAATAAGAGTTCAATGCGATAGCATTAGAGATGCCTCCCGCACAAGTACCCCTTTTCTATCACCTAGGCTCCGCCCATATCTGCAGAATTGGTCATTCTCTGCTTTACACTCATAATAACGGTAAGTCTTCATACCACTCCTGGTGCAGTGTTGCAGCGGTTAAACGATGCGCCGCTGTCCCGGCAATTGGCTGTTTCAAACACAGCTACTGGTCGGGCTTGTGAGACCACTGATCAGATCTGGCGCCTTCATGACAGCGAAAGCTGGCGTTGAAATGCAGTGGCCAAACTTTGCATGATTCAGCAGTAATTTCAAGAGCAGTGTGAAGGAAGGCAGGCCATGTTATGCTGAAAAAGAGCAGCTGATGGTCCCTTTTGCATAAGAGTGCTGATTCTGATGTGGGAAGTGAGACATCGCATTGTGTGTCAGAGTCACATGGACAGATGAGATGAGGGGAATCAATTAGTGTTGCCCTAGAGACAGGTCTAAATTTCGATCAGTGGGAGAGGCCTTTGTCCTGCTGTGGTTGTCGCCACATTTAATAATAATGATGATGGAAATTGTGTGTTCCAGCATCTGTCTGGTTAGGTAAGGATTCTGCTTCTTCACAGTTGAAGAGAAATCTGCCAGTCTCGCTTGATGGAGAACCCTAGCAGCAGGTGGCAGTGCGGGCGCGAGATGATCAGTTCAGAGCGACTGTGTCCAGTATTTGAAATAGGTGAATCCGAACACATCCATCGAGAAGCACATGAGAAAGTTTTGTAATTTTAGAAGGCCCCCCCCCCCAATGGACGGCTTTTGTTTTATATATAAAGATTTTTGGATTAAGGTATACCAGTGCATTTGGATGTCTTGACAGTTGTGAGCCCCCTTTCAGACCCCTTCACAGAAGCAAGAACAGTCAGTTATCTACGGTAACCCAGGTTACTGAATGCACTCGTGAAACAAATAGCGGGATTAGGAATAATTGTGTGTCTTAGAGGATTTGCTGATATACGCAGAGCATGCAAAGTGTAGTGATTAAAAAAGGAAGAAAAAAAAGTTCACGCTCTCCACCCAGGATGAGCGGGGAGGCGTTCGAGACGAGCCGCATCGTGCTGGTGCTGGCTGTGGTGGCAGTGCGGCTGTGCCTCATGCCCCGCTACCTGCAGTCCTACCTCAACCTGGCCCCTGAGAGGATGGCCGACATGCGCAGGGAGGCCGGAAACATCACCAACATCGATCTGCAGCGGAGGGTGAGGAACAGTTGTTCTTGCTCTTCAAGTCAGCAGCTTGGGATAGAGCTTGCTTCTGGCAGAGTGCTTCTCTTCCCAACTCATACATTATGCACCCTGTTAGCCACTTTCCTAGGCTTAACAGCTTAAGTGCAAACACCGTATATTGCTGTGTATGAGTAAAGCAATTTTCCACAAAAACAACCATCTGAAACTGGAACGGTCGAACCATGGGAAGTATGTGCATTCTGCCAGTACCTGTTCTCAGCAGGATAAATAAAATTGTTATAATTTGTGGACAAATGAGTTTCACTGACAAAAACGAATTGTGACCTCCAGGACATGCGTCATGCAGAAATGCGAAACTACAGGACCTTTTGGAATGTTGGGAAGTGTGCCATGCATCAGTGGAGAATGCGACCTTTCAGCGATGAGAGCTCAGGGTGGCTCAAAAGCGCGCTGCATGTAAGAGGAGTACTATGATACCGAGCAGACAGCTTGGCCAGCCACCTCCGTCACTGCTATTTCTGTAGAACTTCATCACGGCGCAATATTCGGCATAGTTATTGAAGGGGTTAATTTCTAAATTTCGTTGCTTTAACTATCATAAGCTTTACTTGAAGGGAAGCTGAAAAGGTTTTCAAATCGCATGAAACGCTGTGGCTGGGAAGAAAGGACCTTGTAAATCATGTGTAAATTTTTTCCCGATTCTGTCCGTAAAGAGAGCTGCAGTCGCTTCTTAAAAACCCGCTGCCGACACGCCCTCGTCGCTTCAGGAGGCGTCGGGTGGGGGGCGGCCGAGAGGGTGAACTGGCGGAAGTGACGCCATTCACGGAGAGTCGGCCAGCCATCAGGCTGCGCTTGCTTCACTGCGGCCCGCGCTTTGGCGAACCACAGATCAACGTAACCTTCTGCCAGTGCCGTTTACTTTCTCTCGTTCGAGCATTCCGTGTAATGCTTGAAGCCTGTATATAAACCAGTTTTGGCATGCTACTTCTTTCGAACAGCACACAGCTTTGTAGAATACGTCGGTTGTTCTCCCCCAGCCTCTTCCACGTTAACCAGACAACCTGGTGTGCAGCATGCCGAAACTGCCTGCACAAAATATGTGCATCCATATTTCTCTTTTCGTTATATTACTTTCTTACCTGTTTGTAAACTCTGCCTTTTCCAGCTGGTTCACATCCATGCTGAGCTAAGGCCACTTCCAGCACTGTCTTTAAGGCACACAGTCTTGAACTCTTTTAAGCTCGTTACACACTGTGTGCCTTTTTGCTTTTTCGTGATTGCTTGCACCTCATGGCAGCACAAGCAATTCTCTTAATCTTTCATCAGCGCACAGCAAACGCAGCTGCACCTAACTGAACAAAAAAGCGATTATATAAGCCTAATATACTTGAGCAAAGCAAACATTTGCATTCATGAGCGCTTGGTCATGGCTGACGATCGGCAATGGCGCCAGAATTCATACTAATTTGTCCTTGAGTCAGAACGGCAAAGTTGTCAGCCGCGTTACGCATACATGTATATCATCCACAAGTAATTCTGCTGGTTGTCTCAATACGCAACAGCAGCAACTATATATCTCGCAGCATACTAGTTTTGATGAGCAACACTGCGAGCTCCGAAATGCAGCCGTAATTATTCTTCAGAAGCGTGTTCAGCATGCAAAAAAAAAAAAAAACAACGTACGGGGGTAAGTGCAGAAGTTTCATGGCTGAGCAGTAGCCCGAACATTCGAAAGAACGAAAGTGCACACGGGAGCTTCCCCCCGGTCGCCTCGTCTCTTCGCGCTGCAGTACAGCAGTGAACCCACACCAACTCATTCAGTTTGGCATTCTTTTGTAGTTCTAAAAGACCTTTGGTAGTAATTAGGCAAGTAACTATAAATAAATGAGCAAACATATGCTTTACCTCGCGCGACTTGTGTAAGCGTGCCGGTGATCTGATTTAGATCATGCTTACAGGCGTTACAAGAAGTTCGTCAAGAGAAAAAAAACAGCAAAAAAAGGACGCAGGACCAGGAGAAGACACACACAGACTGTCGCCGGAAAGAAGCTGGTGGCCGGACATTTATCCAGCAGCGGCACACAACAACGTTTCAGCGAAATTTTCTGTTTTTTTATTGCCACTTGCACATGCACCTACACAAAAGATATGCACGCGCATGCACCTACGCAAAACATATGTATCAGTCGAGATTTTGTTTTCGTGTTACCCTGGTAGGACGCGAAAGGCCCATACTGGGTTAACGAAATTTCCAGCTTGCAGGCGCCGCCTTGTGGTCGCTGCTCTATTAGCTTCTTATCCGGCGGTGGCACCAGTTTTCTGTTCAGTCTGTAGTTCTCAACGATTTCAGAATAGGTTTGCGCGCACTCGTCCTGGTTCCGACAGTCCGGCGGTTCCACGGTTACCCGGAAGAAAAGAATATGGGAATGCGCTGACTACCCCGGAGTCGATGAAAATATTGATAGCAGAGAAAGCTGGGAATCCCTGCTGCGCAGCGAAGAACCCGCTCGGCAGAAACAAGGCAATCCGCCTGGCGGTTGATGCCACGAAGAGATAAAATCTCTTTGTTAGCCTTTGGTCACGGAGGCTCCGGCCCCCACCCTCCAGGCCTGCATGCCATGGGCAGTGAGTAGTAAGAAGTCTCCATTTCCTGTGGAAATGAAAACTGTCATCCATCCATCCATCCAGTCGAGATTTCCAACACGGGAAAATGTCGCGACTTGACTTTCGCTTTCGGCGTACTCTGCGGCGTCGTTGGTTCCGCCGTTTTCTGAAGCTGCTGATGGCTCGAACATGCATGGTGAAAGTCCAAACAGTTCAACACTGCTTTAATTATCCATAATTTCCAAAACGTAGTCCTTAAAAGCTAGCTGAAGAAACGCGCTACGCAGCAACGCCGTCGGTGCCGGTCGGAGATCCCCGAGGATGACGTCACGACAGTCCCGGCCAATCGCGGGCAAGAACGGCGTTCGCTCGGCGCCCTGAGGCACTGGGGCGCGTTTTCTTCTAAAAAACAGCTTTTTGCGTTTATGTCCGTGCTTTTTGAATGAGATATTCTTTTTCAGCAGACTAAAAGCTATAAAATGGCGTAGCGAACTCATTTTTTTCTAAAAGTGCTTCAGCTTCCCTTTAATGCATTTGACCATCCCAGCTCACGCCTAATGGTCATAGTTCTCTAGAACTGTGGTTGGTGGTTGCGAAAGAACGAGTGCGCTCAGGAAGACTGCTATTGTAAGCGTAGAAAAGATATCGAAATCAGGTAAGCTGCCAGACTATACCATGCACTTTTCTGAACATGTTGTGGGAATCTGATTTCTTGTACGTTAATGCATAATATTGTTATAATAGTTACCTAGTTAGGTTACCAGAATGTGCCGTTTTGCAGGCAGGGACCTGCGAGTAAATGTGTTTGCGTAATTTGTATACTTTACATGCAAGCTGACAGAGCTATGCAAAGAGCACTTGATGGAAGGAAATAAACCGAGGTTATTGGACATTTTATGATGAAGATGATAATTCGGCGCATGGCAAATTACGTTCAAGCATACAAAAAACGCACAGTACAAGTATAAGCAACATTATAAACAACACAAGCACTTATCATTACGAAGAACTGGGGCAATGTGCGATGATCTTTATTTCCAGTAATCTATCTCAAGATGTGCGAAACAAAATATTCAGTAACCTCTTTTGATGTACCGTGAATAAGCTTCACGTGAAGCGGCTACAAGCAGAGTGCCAGACGAGGATCGCACCTCTTAGCATAAGCGGCCACCGCTATTGCAGCACGCCACAAAAATCCCCATCTCTCTTGTCCCGTCGCCTCTCCGGCGTTTTCTTCAGTTCACATTGCACCATGGTGAGACAGTAAAACAACACCCTTTGGCAGAAACAAAGGCAGAAAATGAGGTGCAGAGGCACATACCGTGCCTGCTCAACCTTAGCCTGCGTGAAGCTGTGCTTCTACCTCAGTTATCCTCAGTTATTGGTGCTGGCACCTTCTGTCGGCGCTTACTGCATCGCATTGGTCGCCACGAAAGGATGGCCAGGTCCGCGAAGCGCACCCATGGCCCATAGCCTGTCTGCCTTTTGAGTGCGTTCGAGCAAGATCTCCTCTCTTTCTTTGACATGTGTGCCAGAAATGCTTATTTCAAACCACAGCGGCCTTACGCAGAAAATATCATGGGAAGAAGATGACGCGAAAGACATGGATGAGTGCTGACGAGGGCACTTTACAATCCAACTAGCTGTTACAGGTGTAAAGAAGACGACGAGCATATGCGCAAGCCATATGGTCATCGCCTGGTGCATGCTCCTGGCTCCATTGTAAAGAAGGCGACGAGCAAGTGCGCGAGCTGCATGGTCATCGCCTGGCACATGCTCTCGGCTGGACTAGCTGACCTGCTGTTGGCACTGCTCCCGTTAAGAAGCTTCTCAGAATAAATCCCGCCTTACATTTGGTGCAGGTGCCGGGTAACGTCCTCTCGCCCTGAAACTCCGCAACCGAACGCTACCCCCTACCGCGATGCCTAACCACCAAGCCGTCCAAGTGAGCCCGGCCGCCGTCATCTGTGCTGGTTCTCTCCGCCAGCGAGACCCTGCTATCTTCAGTGGCAAGGACGACCATAATGTTAAGGATTGGCTCGCATCGTATGAGCGGGTGAGCGCATACAAGTGGGACGCGGAAACCAAACTGAACAATGTGATTTTCTATCTTACGGGCATTGCGAATCTGTGGTATCGGATCCACGAGGCGGACATTACATCATGGTCTGTTTTCAAATCTAACTTCTGAGAGGTATTCGGCTGCCTGGCAGTCAGAAAACTCCGTGCCAAACAGCGCTTGCGTGCGCGGTCACAGCAGGTTGGCGAGAACTTCACGAGTTACATCGAGGATGTTGTCGATCTGTGCAAGAGGGTGAACGCTCAGATTCCCGAAGCCGACAAGATCAGGCATATTCTCAAGGGCATTGATGACGACGGCTTTCAGATGTTGTTGGCGCGAGACCTGCGCACCGTCGCGGAAGTCGTCACCCTGTGTCAGAGCTTCGACAAACTACACAAGAAGAGGGCTCTGACACGCGAACACGCCACGAATGTTGACTCGCTTGCTGGCCTGAATGATGCAAGAGACCAGTCATCGCTCCAACCGCACATCAAAGCTTCATCCAAGAAGAAGTTGCTCGCCAGCTCTCGCTTATTTCCCGCCATCAAGAACCATCACCACACATAACTCCGAATTTGCGGCACATCATTCAAGAACAGGTCGCTGAAGCTCTCCCGCAAGCCCCTCAGCCCACACCTCTTGCGGCCCCGCTGACATATGCGGACGTTGTTGTGCGACCTCGTCCACCTACCTATTCTCCGCCTCCTGGTCCCGTTCGAGAGCCCGCTGCTTTTATTTCTCCGCCTGCTCATCTGCGAACCTCCTGGGGCACGCCTTATAATAATCGACCACCTGCTCAACTGGGAAACTCCTAGCGCACGCCTGACAACCGCCCGATCTGCTACTTCTGCGGCTTGCCAGGTCATGTGGCGCGGCTTTGCCGTCGACGCATGAACATGTCACGAACACCTCCTGAGGTTTCCGGTTACTGGTCCCAGCGTCAGTACTCACCTCCTGCTGAGCCACCCCTAAGCCGTTCTCTGTCTCTTGAGCGCACCTCCTTCTCTGGACGCCGTTCGCCTTCTCCACGTCGGCGCTCCATCTCTCCGATGCGACGGCGTCCCTCGACCACTCAAGAGGAAAACTAGGTGCCGCAGTTCCTGAGGCGAGAACTGTGCAGTCGTCGAAATTTGAAAGGCCTCGTCTGTCTGCCGCCAATTTAATTGAAGTTTTTGTAGAGGGCGTATCTGTGATGGCGCTTGTGGACACCAGTGCTGCGGTTTCTGTCATGGATGCAGCGCTTTGCCGATCTATGAAGAAAGTGAAGACGCCCTTTCTGGCCTGTCGTTACGAACTGCAAGTGCGCACCTCATCCAGCCATTAGCAGCGTGCACTGCTCGAGTAGTCATGGCAGACATTCTATATTTGGTTGAGGTCATCGTTCTGCCATCATGCTCGCATTCAATCATCTTGGGCTGGGACTTCTTATCGCTTCATGACGCGGTCATCGACTGTGCTCGAGCTCAAGTAGCGCTCTCCACGTTGCCGAATCCCGTGCCAGAGACTGAAACTTGCGGTGCCCCTGTTCCTGCTAAAGCTTCTGTCGCCGACAGTACCGATATTCCTGCGTGCTCTTCCATGATTGTGCCTCTCTCCTGTGCTTGTGTTCGCGATGCCAGTGTCCTCTTCACGCCGTCTCCTACTTTTCTGCGTCGCCATTGCCTGCCGCTGCCTTATGCCCTCCTCACTTTCTCCGCCGGACTCACCGCACTGTGGGTCTTCAACCTGTTTTCAAGCCCCTTCACTTTGCGCCGTGGAGAATGCGTCGGCACCGTGCAGCTCTTTGATTCTGTTTTCAACCATCCCGACGCTGCCGCAGAATCACCGCCGGTCGCCATGGACGCCCTCAGCTCACCTACTCCTGCGCCCGCCCCATTGTTGACTGACCTATTCCTTCGCTTTATCGACGCCACTCTACCTCCAACTCAGCGAACCCAGCTTCTTGCGCTACTTGAGGAGTTTCACTCGTCCTTCGATTGCCACCAAAGCGGATTAGGGCGCACGTCGACTGTCGAGCATCACATTGACACCGGCGCCCATGCTCCTCTGCGACAGCGCCCATATCGTGGTGTTTCCGCCACTGAACGAAGAGTTATTGAAGAACAGGTAGACACCATGCTTCAGAGCGGCGTTATTCAGCCTTCCACCAGCCCCTGGGCTTCCCCGGTTGTCCTCGTCAAAGAGAAGGATGGCTCCGTTCGGTTTTGCATCGATTACCGCCGCATTAATAAGATCACACGCAAAGACGTCTACCCTCTGCCCCGTGATGATGATGCCCAGGACTGTCTACAAGGTGCGGAGCTCTTTTCTTCCCTTGATTTGCGCTCTGGTTATTGGCAGGTCCCAGTGGCAGCTGCAGACGTGCCAAAACCGTGTTCGTGACCCCTGACGGCCTCTACGAGTTTACCGTCATGCCTTTCGGCCTGTGTAACGCTCCTGCTACTTTCGAGCGAATGATGGATACCGTTTTGCGTGGCCTCAAGTGGAAGACGTGCCTGTGCTACCTGGACGATATCGTTATCTTTTCACCTAACTTCCAAACGCATCTATGTCGCCTCTGGGATGTCTTGACATGCCTCACAAACGCAGGCCTGCAGCTAAACTTAAAAAAATGCACCTTTGCAGCCTGTGAACTGACAATTTTAGGTCACGTTGTGTCGAAAGACAGTGTACGCCCTGACCCAGTGAAGCTTCGTGCCGTGACTGAATTTCCTAAACCTTCCACCACTAAGGAACTTCGCAGCTTCCTAGGGCTCTGCTCTTATTTTAGGCGTTTCATTCGCAGCTTTGCCTCGATTGCTGCCCCTTTGACTCAGCTCCTCGGCGCCAATGTCGATTTTTCGGCTTGGTCACCCACCTGCGACGACGCCTACAACACCTTACGTCGTCTCCTCACGGCACCTCCCATCTTGCGTCATTTCGACCCGGAGGCCCCGACTGAAGTTCACACGGATGCCAGTGGCATTGGTCTCGGTGCAGTGCTCGCTCAGCGCAAATATGGATACGACGAATATGTCGTTGCCTATGCCAGCCGCACACTTACAAAGGCTGAGTCTCACTACTCTGTGACTGAAAAAGGGTGCCTCGCCATTGTGTGGGCCTTAGGCAAGTTTCGCCCTTACTTGTACGACCGTCCTTTCGACGTCGTTACGGATCATCACGCCCTTTGTTGGCTTTCCTCTTTGAAAGATCCTTCCTGGTAGTGGTGAATGGTTAATAAGAAAAATTTTCTGATCAAATTTTGGGGCTGTGCATGCATTCTATGGAAGTTACCGATAACTGCAAAAATCCTGCTAGCTGAAATGTCACAACTGTATGAACAGGGGAAAAATTCTATTTGTATATATTTGTAATGTTGTTTTATAGTTATTATTTGAACAGTATGATATTTAAAATACAGCAGCAGAGCTGCCGCGGTGGCTGAGTGGTTACGGCGCTCGGCTGCCGGCCCGAAAGAAGCGGGGTCGATCCCGGCCACGTCGGTGGAATTTCGATGGAGGCGAAATTCTAGAGGCCTGTGTACTGTGTGACGTCAGTGCGCGTTAAAGAACCCCAGGTGGTCGAAGTTTCCGGAGCCCTTCACTACGGCGTCTCTCATAGCCTGAGTCGCTTTGGGACGTTAAACTCCCATAAACCCATAAACCTTAAAGTACAGCAGCATAATGCTTAAGTTGAATGTTAAACTAAGTTTGCAGTGCCAAATTTGCTTTTTAACAACAGCATATCCATAAACTGGGACAATGCAGAATGATCTTTATCGCCAATAAACTACCGCACAATACTGAACGAAATTGTCACTGTCCTTTTTTGACACCAGTAATACAGTAACCCCTCATTATAACGAATACTGCGAAAAAATTCGCTATAAGCGGTAATTTGTTATAAGCGACCACCTGAGAAAAGCTAAAGCAGTCGAGCAGCTGCGATGAAGTCAAAATACAATGTATTCAGTGAAGGAAAACTTTATTTAGGTGCAAGAAAAGCAGTGAACTTTGGCTGTTTCAAGTTCCTACTGGGGTGCATGCAACTCCTGCTCTAATCTGATCAAGCATTGCACTAGGCGGTGGTCGCCGCCCATGCATTCAGTCTTTGGGACATTTCAAATCGCAAAGGCAGTGTCCGCTTTTATGGGGTGGCCACGGAACGCTACAAGAGTATCGCGCTGGAAAGCACCGCAAATTCCGTGTGGCTCGAGTCTGAGGTTGTGTTTGTTGTGCCCAAAAAACGATCAGCTGCTCATTGTGGGCACGCAGTGCAATTGTGAAAACTGAACATTTTTGCAGTAGGAGCTTTACATGATTGCTGGGAAATTTTTTCCCCGAGGTGTGCAGTCGTGAAGTTTACAAAGCAAGAGTTTTTGACGCAACGTTGTCGACAACACTGCGAATTCTACGTTTTGAGTGTCGGGGTTAACGCAGCGTCGAGTCCGCGCCGTTAACAAGTGTTTAGGAACAAAATTCAATGACCCTACCACGCGTTTAGACCCTTTTTCTAGTCGGATGGCGCGAATTGAGCATGACCGACTTGAGAAAATCGCCGGGGAAACAGCATGGTCACGTTGACCTGCCATGTTGACAGCCTGACTCGCCGCTGGCGACGCTCGGATTTTTCGTGTTTTTGGCAAGTTATCAGTTGATTTGCACCGTCAAAAGTGCAACGAAGCTAGGGGCAGTGTTTTATTGCGATGCAGGCTGATTATGACGAGCGGCAAGCAAATTTCTAGACCGGCTTCCGCAAAGTCGTTTTCTAGATTTGTTAACATAGCTCCTCATGTCGTAGGGCTTGCGACCAGCAGTCGCTTGCGACCGGGCAGCAGCTATACAAACATCATTGTTCTTACCTTTAAGCGTGACTTGTGGGTCACCTTCCCATTTAAAGCGACAACTCTCGGGAATGACGTTGTTCACACGCTTTCAAGAGTTTCGTCTGCTTTGGCAGATGTGAAATGGTTATGCTTAGCGACGACTACGGCAGCCAGAGAGCAGCTCAGTTCGTTCGTTGCCCGGCGCGTCCATTGTTGGCATCGTTGCCAAAAGCTCGGCCCACTCGCTGATTGGGTCAGTGGTTTGCGGCTCGCAGTTGCAATGCTGGAAGATTGAGCACCGAGCGACTGGCCTGCGACTGACGCTTTTCAACCAATGCGACTGTTTGCGACTGTCGCTTTTCGACCAAAACAGTCGCACAACCTCTGCGACTCGCAAGTGTGAAAGGGCCCATATTCGAAGGGACACTTCTTTTGGGGTTTTTAGCACGTTTCATCACCAGAAATGCTCTTTAGAGCGGTAAAACTTTGCTCATCGAGTGAACCTCATGGAATGCTACAGCGTAAGTCTGTCCGCGGTCTTTTGGCCACTTTTCAACATCCGAGAGACTGCGGTTTTCTGGTATTGCAAAGCATCAGGAAAACTTTATTTTCGTCTGGATTCTATCATGGTGGACACCAGTGATGCAATTGCAACCAAGATTAATGGTTCTGGCGTGCTGCACCGTGGAGTTTGACAGCTTCGTTTTGCTCTGCTATAAACAGCTGGGGGTACTCACTTGGTACCCGTTACTAGGCAGGTCATCGGTCGTAGGTTTGGTACTTTTGTGGCCTGTTCTGTGCCTGCATCAGACTAATTCGTCGGCGATATTAATTTGACACTGCATACACAAAAGGGTCACCACTGCTCGGCGGCGGTGATGTCTCCGCTCGCCACTTTGCTCTAAGCAAGTCAAGCTCTTCATGCGCTTCGAGTAATGCGGCTTAAAATGCATGCTTTGGGGTCGGGACCGGAACAAATTTCGAATAAAGCGATTTCGTTATAACGAGGGATTACTGTACATCCATGAAGACGGGGCGTCACTTGCGACTGATTCATTATTGTCTATTTTTTATTTTGTTATCTTATTTCTGTTTTGCTGATCTTATTTCGTTACCCATTTCTCTTTTCATGGCCCAGCATGCTTAGTTGGCGTCTCACTCGCTGCTTTCATTGCTGCCCTAGCTCTGATCAGTTTACCTGGATATTTCTTTTTATCCGGCACCTTGAGCGTAGGCTTCAAAATGGACAGGTGTTCGATCTTGGGCTGACGCGTCCAAGCGACAGTATGCTCTCGCATTTGGACTGTTTCATGCATGGATGGAAGTTAATGAAGGCTACGATTCCAAAGCACAGCATAACAGCACAGTACAGCAGAGCATAGCAAAGCACTGCAGTTTAACACGTGGGAAGAAAGGCAGCAGGGATAGCCGAGTTTAACAGCAAACACCATCCTTGCACTTTCCAGACCTGGCCATCACCGCAGCCTTTCTTCCCGTATGCTAAATGCCAGTCTCTCGTGCCATGCTTTTGAAATCGGCGTCTTCATGCACTTTCATTCATGCTTGATATAGTCCAAATGCAAGAGCACGATGCCACTATAACATGCAAGCCCAAGATCGACCACGTGTCCGGTTTGAAGCCTATGCTTGATAATAATAATAGAGCAGCGCATAAGACCGGATCACCAACTTGCCCAACGAACAACACTTCTATGCTTGATGGCACTTGATCAAATGCTTGATGAAACTAGCTAGGCATCTCATTTGAACAAATTGAACAATATCCCAGATGATTTTGAAGAATTGCAAAACATGGCAAGCAGCGTTCCTCCACTTGTGTTCAACTGCCTGGCCTCTCACACTGTCGCAGTAGATGGCACAACTGCGCACAGAGGGTGCCACAGTATCTTGGAACAAATGCCAGTTTGCATGGCTGCGCAAGGAAGGTGCCATGAGTCAGTGCACTCACAAAATTGGAGCTGACTTGTTAACGCATTCCTCTCAGCATCCTTCGCTTTGATCGCCTATGAATTTTTCAAGCAGTTATGGGTTAGCTTGAGTAGTTTAAACTAACAGGGGAACTGGTAGTAGTTGAGTGATTTGTCTTGGACATTAAGGGAATGTGGCTAAAGTAAAATTGAAAATTGGTTTTTGTGGAAAGGAAATGGCGCAGTATCTGTCTCACATATCGGGAGGGGACCCCTGAACTGGGCTGTAAGGGAAGGGATAAAGGAGGGAGTGAAAGGAAGAAAGAGGTGCCAGTTATGTAGCGGAGGTCTCATAATTTCCACCACCTGGGGATCTTTAACGAGCACTAACATCCCACAGCACACAGGAAGGCACCTTTTGCGTTTCGCCTCCATCGAAACGTGGCCACCGCGGTCGGGTTCGAACCCGGGAACTCCGCATCAGTAGCTGAGCGCCCTAACCACTGAGCCACTGCGGCGGGTGGCTAAAGTGCAAAGACCTAAAATCTGTGTTTTGTGCTGAGCTCTGTTTTTGTTATCCCCGTTGCTTCTCTCCTCTCAGGTGGTTCGGGTTTTCTATTACCTGTGTGTGGTGGCCCTGCAGTACATCACACCCCTGCTTGCCTGCGCATTCACAGCTCTGCTGCTGAAAACCCTCGGTGAGTGAAGCAGTTTGTGCATTGGTTCCAATATGCTCCAAATGGAACTTGCATTGCTATGTAGTCATGTTATCGCTGTCAATGTCATTGCAAGCCTGCATGTTAAGTTACGTCGTTACAGTTTTACTGCTAAGCCTCAAGGTTTTTTTAGTTAATTATTTTGAAGATACTCCCAGCGTTCATTTGAGGCCTTAGGCATGAGTGGGAAATACAGATACAATCAAACAGAACACAGCATAAAAGCATTGCAAGACATTTTTCGCATAGTTTGCGCATGCAAAAATGGAAAAATGGAGGCACATGAGTCCTACTTGTAGGCCGTCGCTGTGACAGGAAAAATGACAACAAATAAATAAACAAAACAGGTTACACTTTATCTGTTTTCAAAAAAGATTTACATATCTATGTTTTTCTTTAGCGCGCCGCAGAATGACTCAGCCGACCGACTTTCCAGTGTGTCTGGAGATAGCAAGTGCCAATCTCGGACCGTTCATGGGAAATACGAATTTTTAAACCATCTGTTTTACTAGAATATTCCTTTAATTTTCTTGAGTGGTGCCATCGCGTTGGATGTCTAGTGACTGGTTCAAAATACTTATTCTTGTCTACTCCTACTTTATCATGGTACAGTACGTATTTACACGATTGTAAGGCGACCTATTTTTCAAAACTTTAAAATCCGAAGTTGGGGGGTCGATTTAAAATCGAAATGAAAACATCGCACTATAAGTAAAGGTGAGACAAACAAGCTATCTGGCCTGCTACAGCGTGGTTGCATTTTTGCTGCGCGGCTCCGGCTCCATCGCATCGCTCTTGGTGCTGGCCTTGAGCAGCTGCTATGTCAACCTGCAGAACTGGCGCCCCTCTCTGCGCGCGGGGGCGGCGGCCAATGGCGGCTATCGATAAGCAGCAAACTGGCACCCAACACTCACCACACGTGACTGCTGATTGCGGTTGCTGATAAGCGGTAGTAGTCCGATAACGCAATCACGTTCCGCAATCGCGATAATGCAGGCGCGTCCAACAAGTTTTTACTTTCAAATGCACGCTCGGCGCTCAAGGGAGCGTTGATAGTTGACGGAAGGGCCGCTGTTCCAATTGAAGCGGCACCCTCACTTGGAACGAAAGCGGTGCCAGGGAGTGCCGATAGCCAACGGCAGAGCCGACGCGATTCACGCGCAGGTTCTCTTTGGCTTTGCCAGCTGCATTTCACAAGTTTTTAATGTAGTGCTTCGCCAGTCGTCATTTGTTTTGCAGGTCCGGCAAGCGACCGGCGCTCGTTCACGGCTACATTCAAGATGGCTGCCTGTAAAAGATCTGTGGATTTCCGTGGCTTGATTCGAACTATCCATCTTTTTTTTTTTTTTTTGTCGACGGCGTGGCGCCGAGAAGCGGCGATTTCCCTGTTAATCCCCGTCAGTGGGTCGGCAAGAAGCGTGCAGGGTGAGGCAGGCGGGCGTTGACTGGCCAAGGCAAAGACCATGCTTGAGGGAAGGAGAGAGTACGTTTTCTCTCGCTCGTCTAGGTTCAAGGGGTTGTCACTGCTGGGCGAGACAGGTCTGGACGCTCGCGCTTGACTGAGAACAATTAAGCGTAGCGCACAATCAGTGCAGACGTGGCTGTCAGAAGCCGCGGCTGAGGTTGCCGAAGCCCGAGGACAGGGCATACCAACGGGTCCCGAGAAGCGGACCAGCTTAACGAAACGTAGATGTAAAAAGGGGATGCTGAAGCACGTTCAGAGGCAGCAACGACAGACTGGCGCCGCTTTCCAGATTTTGTGGGGACGCCTGTCAACAGTCATCGCGAGGACGAGTAGTTTGCTTCTCGCGCCGGTAGCGGCTCGGTTGAGATCAATAATTGGCGTAAAGCTGGGAGCCACCAGGGTCCCGGGTTCCCGGGGAGCCGGCGACCCGGGAGAATGTTTTGGTGTATTTTCATATGTTTCTCTTTTTACTTTGTAAGGGAGAGAGTTTTAGTAATACTCTGGAAGTATGAGGCGTGGCACGTAAACCTAGTGGGCCAATCATTTCGAGAGTCCATTCCCGGAATTACATTTTCTTATAGCAATTTTGATGTTCTTTTCGTGCTATGTATTTTAGGGAGAGGGTTTGAACCTTGCCGAAACTGAAAGGCATGTCATGCAATTTGTAAACCAATCATGTGTTAGTTTGTTATTATTGGGTGATGTAAGGGGTGGGCCAGGCTTCAAGCTCTTTAAAACCGTGCCCCAGAGCCTGAAAATTTGTTCTGAGCTAAATTTAGATCCCTTGCATTTTCGACAATGTGAGGGAGGGAAGATTTTCTCTTGGCCAGTTCCATGTAATCTTGCTCGCCGTTTATTCTGTTGTAAATATGTGAATTTCTGTATAAAGTTTCAGTTTGCCTTCAGTCAAGTGTTGCCTGAGCTCGTCTGTTATACAGTCTCGGACGGTGGGGCACCTGTTGTGGAGCCTGAAGAACGAGCCTTAACACTGTCATTCGGTACGCTGAAGAAACAGAAACAAACAACTGTGTGTCGGGCCGCAAGTTCTACGTTCGCAACGGGTGGTACAGGTGTGGCAGCTGCAGCGAGGCAAAATTTTCAGCTTTCCACGCGACGTCGTGATGTGGCTGTTTGCGAAGTGCGGGATTTCGGTGTACGACGACGTTAGAACAACGTGCGGTGGGACTGCTGCAGCGATCACGACAGCAGCGCTAGTGAGGACGATGGTGCAAGTGTGGACGAGTAATCCAGTGACTAATACATTCTCGTTTTGGATTGTGCCCCCGGGCGCTCCTGCGCGCGGCAGCTGATAGCGGCTGGCGGTAAACGGCGGCCACTGGATAATGCTAGCACGTTCAACTATTCAAGGACAAACTTAAACAACCTCGAAGTTTTTTTTTTTTTTTTGGAAATGTGATATGGGGGGGGGTCGACTTACATTTGAGTCGACTTACAATCGTGTAAATATGGTAAATACATGAACTTCAACCTTTCTCTATAGCGTCTGATTTGTAGTGGGTCTAAGCCAGCCTGTTTAACAAGTATGCTTGGTGAAGTGCACCACTTCACCAAGAACTGAATAGAAATCTTGCCGATTTTCTTTGGATGCTCTCCAACTTGTTGATGTTTTGCTGGGTCCATGGGTCCCATACAATTGAGCAATATTCAAGGATTGGTCTAATAGAGGTTTTATACACTAGAAGTTTTATTTCTTGCGTTTACTGTCGCAAACATCTCAGATATCCCAGTTTCTTCATGGCCTTTTTTGTGATGCAGGTTATGTGTTCATTCCCTCTCAGGTCGGATGTCAAAACTACACCTAAGTATTTGTAACTTATTAAAGAAGAGGGAGCCTGTCCATTGATGCAATATTTTTTTGGTGACTGCCATTGCTACTGTTTTCTTTGTGTTTATCTTCATTTGCCATGTCGAGCACCATGTTTCGATAGAGGTGAGTGAAGAATTTAATACGGCCTGATCTCTTGGGCTGTTAATTTCATTATAAAGGGTTCAGTCATCTGCAAGCAACCTGATTTTCACCGGTATATTCATTACGATGTCATTAATAGAGATAAGAAAAAATAACGGGAGAGAAGCAACTTTTGGTGACACACGCGGTCAAATGCTTTTTCGAAATCTAAGAAAATCATGTCAACCTGACCTTGCCTATCTAGAACTGCTGCGATGTCGTGAACATTTCGACTAGTAGTCGATAACCCTTTACGGAACCCGTGCTGCGTACAATCTATGATGTTGTCAAGTTCGATAAACATCGTAATGTGCTTGAAAGTAATATGCTCGAATGTCTTAGCGCATGTGCACAGTATTGAGATGGACCTGTATGAAGTAATTAATGAGCGGTCTCCTGTTTTGGATATTGGCTTAATCTTGTCATATTTCCAATCATTTGGTAACTGTGCTCGCGACAAGGATTTGCTAAATAATGAACACAAGTAATAAGAGCAGTACTGTCAAAAAATTGACCGGGTGTACATACGAGCAGCATTTAAATGAAAATAAATACAGTAAAACCTCGTTAATTCGTACTCGAGGGGGACCGGAAACGCAAAAACGCGGAAATGCCATCACGCCCGGCAGCATGGGCCGAAGCTAAAACAGACATATCTGAGATCGTTATCGCTTGCTACACACTACTACACATTTGCGACGGGCGATTGCGGGTATTAAAATCATAGAGCCCGAACGGCGAAGGAAATAAAGTTAATCAGTTTATGCACCTGGAACTAATATCAAAATGCATTCGCATGAGCAGCAAGCTTAATGATTAAGTATGACACAATGCTTCAAAAACATGTTTACTAACAACAGAATGGCAAAGTGTATCAAAGCGAAAAATGATCGGTCATGCGCATTTGTTAGCGTTTTCTTTGCCGCGACTCAACAAGCATCATCTGCAACTTGCCCAACAGCTCTAACGCAGCATCCGAATTATCATCGGCGGAGAAGTGGCGCGCAGCCAGATCGAGTGCTGACGCTGTTTCACATGCACTAGGGGGTGGCAATGGATCGTCAGACTCGTCGTCGTCAGCTGTGCTCGCCGCGCCCGAGTCGTGCGGCGTCTGGTCAACGCATGCCACCTCAATAATCTCGGCATCGCTTAACGGCCCCGATGTCTCCACGCCGCTGTCAATGTCCACGAAGCTCTCGAAGTCAACACCCTCTGATAAAGCAGCGTAGGCAGGGTCCAGCGCGACGGAGTCCTGACACTGAACATCCAACTCTGCCGTGCTGCAGGCTTCTGGGCCTTCACTGAAGCCGCACTTCCGATAACAGTTCGCGATTGTGACCGCCTTGACAGCATTCTACGATGTTGCCAGCATGTGGCACGCTCCAAGCAGATTGGACAGCGGAAAATGTCCATACAAACAAGAATCCGCTCTAGGAGGTGGCGCCTGTACAGTGTTTTGAGGTTTTTAATAACCCCAAGTTCCATAGGCTGCAGCACAGCTGTGGTGTTTTTCAGCAGAAATGCCAGACGGATCGCCTTCAGTCCGCTTATGACACAATGGGCTGAACAGTTGTCGACGAACAACAGAATGTTCCTGTTCTGTGCCGCGAACTTGCTGTCGAGTGTGCGCAGCCAGTCGGTGAAAATTGCTCGCGTCATCCGCGACTTTTTGTTGAAACTCTAATCGACAGGGAGAGTTTTTAGGCCTTTAAAGCAGCGAGGCTTCACTGCTTTGCCTACAACTAGCAAGCGGCACCGTTCCGTGCCAGTCGCGTTTGCGCACACCAACACTGTTACTCTTTCCTTACTTCTCTTACCGCGCGTATGAGCACGTTATGAACACGTGTTGCCTTTGTAACTCACAGTCTTGTTTGGGAGCAACACAAAAATAAAGCACGGTTTCATCAGCATTGAAGAGATCGCTGGGCGAGTAATCGTCAAGGTATTCCTTTAGTTGGCCTGAGATCCAATTTTCACACGTTTCTTCATCGACTGCGACTGCCTCTCCACAAACGCTTTTAAACGTAAGTCCATAACGGGCCTTGAAACTCGACAATCAGCCTTCCAATGCGCTGTAGTCACTTATGCCCATCTGGCTGGCGAAGTCCGCGGCCTTTGCAGCAAATATCAGTCCACTTAGTGGAATGTTCCTGCTGCGAACGTCGTTAATCCATGCCATTACAGCATTCTCCATCTCGGGATGAGCCGATGTTTATAGTCGTTTCCGCGAAGGCTCCATCTCCTTTTGAAGCGCATCGAAGATCGAGTCCTTGTTCTTGAGGTAGGTGGACAGCGTGCTTTTCTTGACTGCGAACTTCTCGGCGATCACTCTTTGTTAGGAGACCACGTTCGGCCTCCTGTAATATCTCCACCTTCATCTTTAAATCCTTTGCAGAGTACTTTCCTCGGTATGCCATGATTGGCACAGTCGATGAGACGTCACTGGCTAGACACCAAGCAAACGAGGAATATCCCGCAACACAAACTTCGCTAGACACCGCGGCAACAAAAAGATTACTCGAGGCGCAAGATGTGCCGGGTGCTGCGTGCAGTAGGAAGGATAGGAAAGAGGCTCTCGCTACCCAAGCTGCACGCAAAAAAGTGTGCCGGAAGCCACGCGTTCTCGCAAGGGCTACTGGGAGTGTTTAGCCGACAGCACAGCAAATAAAACGCTGGGCACAGCGGTGTCGTCTGCTGCATGGGCAGGCATGTTGGGACGGCGCCCAAGTAGAGGGAAGCAGGTGAGGGGGGGAGCCCGCTTGATTGAAACAACTTTTATTTCCATCATAAAAAAGCGTGGCTTCAAAAAAAACGTGACGTAACCACCTCTCCTGAGTATTTTCCTTCCTCAATGGTCGCGTGCATCTCCAACGATCACGGCCACCTCGGCGCAACGAAAACCTGCAACGGCTTGTGCCGCAGCCGCCATGGCCAGAGCATAGGCGGCGCCCGCGCTAGGGTGGCTACCCGCGCGACCACGCGTCATCCAAAAATAGGCAAGCCAGCGCTTCGGCGCTCCGGCAGCGAAAGCCTGCTACAGCATGCACCGGAGGGTTGGTTCGGGCAACGAAATTCACGTCTCGCCTCGTGCATGCTGACATGCTTGTGGGCTTATTTTTTTTTCTCATCGTTCTGCTTTTTTTTTTAATTTTCAGTGCATTGTACCTGCTACGAGGCGACTTCTATATGCGAGGAGCAATGCCAGCCATCGGCGCTTAGTTTGAATTATCCGACGTGAATACCGGAATATTCGAATTATCGGAAGTTTTGGCCCACTGAAATGCACAGGGCTTTGCCGAGACCTGGCCATCAGTTCGAATTAACCGGAAGTTTGAATTAAGCGATTTCTAATTAACGAGGTTTTACTGTACTGTCACCATTGTGCAACTTGTCGAGTCGCATTTGTTTCAAGGTAAGGGTGTCTTTCGGTACTTTTTTCATTCAGAAAGATTTTTTTCATTTTTAGAATTGGTTAGTTGCGGGGTAGACCTATATTCTGGTTCGACCTGTAATCCAGTTTTTACAGTATTTCTAGTTTGGATTCAGTTTCGTTTAGGTGCCTTTGGATGTTCTTTTGGCCCTCGAGTAATTCAGCTAGCATTTGTTCAGTCGGGGGCCCGAGGTTGGGCGCTACATCGCCACAAAGCATCAACAAAGTAAAACAAAATCATTGAAATCAAGGAGGACCATAGCGACACTATGTGGGCACCTCAGCTGCATGAAACGTCAGTTGCTTGTTTTAACATTAGAAAATGTGTTACTGACCTGAATGTAAAATACAAGCGTGTTTGACATGATGCTGACATGCGGCCAGCCGACGTGCCCACTGAAGGAACTTGAAGGCAGCGTGCTTTTTATAGCCGGAGTAGTTGATGTCGATGAATCTGGCCGTGATAGCGCCCAGCGGTCGTCATACCATGGTGGTACTTGTGTGCAGCCTCCGTGGGAGAAGGGCGCTTGGATGACTGGGTACACAGAAGCTTGACAGGGTGACTGGTATGCGCAGTCTTCGTAAGGGGAGGGTTATTCGATGACTGAGCATGCTGATGCTTGCAGTGTGTTGGCCGTCAGTGTTGAGACAAGCAGGAACGTCTGCATGTAAAATACGAGCGGGTTTGACATGAGGCTGACACGCGGCCAGCCGACGTGCCCACTCTGCATATAAATACTATGAGTGCACCTTATTTACATGATTGTAAGTCAGCCTATTTTTCAAAATTTGAAAATCCAAAGTGGGGGGGGGGGGTCAACTTAAAATAGAAACCTAAGCATCACGCCATAAATAGAGGCGATACAAGTGAGATATCAGGCACGCTACAGCATGGTTGCATTTTTGCTGCGCGGCTCCGTCACATCACTCTTCCTGCTGGCCTTGACAGCTGCTACATCAACGTGCAGAACCGGCATCCCCACCCCACGCGCGGCAGCCGATGGTGGCTGTCGATAAGCAGCAAACCGGCACCAGCCCACTCCCCACACGTGGCCGCAGATTGCTGCTGCTGATAAGCGGCTTCGGCCCGATAATGCCTTCGCGTTCTACTCTAACTAGGCGTCGTCCGTCGTCCAACTTTTTGGTTTACTTTCAACTGCGCACTCGGCACTCAAGGAAATGTGGATAGTTGATGGAAGAGCCGCTGTTCCAATCGGGACGGCACCCCCACTCGGAACCGCAGCGGCGCCAGGGAGTGTCAGTAGCCGATGGAAGAGCCGATGCCGCTCACGCGTTGTTCCTCTTTGGCTCTGACGCATTTGACCACTGCCGGCCGTGTTTCACAAGCTTTTAATGTAGTGCTTCGTCAGTCATTTGTGCTGTGGGTCCGGTAAGCGACCGGCGCTCATTCACGACTACATTCAAGGTGGGTGTCATTCTTTATGCCTAAGAAACGAACAACTGTGCGCCGGGCCACAAGTTTGACGTTTGCAACAGGTGATACAGGTGTGGCAGCTGTAGCGAGGCAAAGTTATCTGCTTTTCCACGCGATGTCGTAATGTAGCTGTTTGCGAAGTGCGCGATTTCTCTGCATGACGATGTTAGAATGACAAGCTGTGGGACCGCAGCAGCACTAGTGAAGATGATGGCGCAAGTGTGGACGAGTAGTCCAGCGACTAATACATTTTCGTTTTGGAATGTGCCCACGGGTGCGCCCGCGCACGGCAGCCGATAGCAGCTAGTGATAAGTGGAGGCCCCAGGATAATGCTATCGCGTTCTCTTATTAAAGGCCAAGTGTAAACGACCTCCAAGTTTGTTTTCTTTTTTTCAGAAATATGATGTGGGGGGTTGGCTTACATTCAAGTAGACTTACAATCGTGTAGATACGGTAAATTTCACCTTCTTGTGCACATCCCATTTCTCTGTCTTCTCTCTTCTGCACCACTATGTGTCCTAGCCAGTGTCCATTTTGTTCTCACAATTTCAACAAAGGTAGTTCAGCTAGGCAGCAATGCTTTAGTAATGGCAGTGTTATAGCAGTTGTGATGAAACTTTTTTCGGGCTGCTTTTTTTATACAGTTGTTATCCGTGCTTGCCCAAATTGGTGGGTCGCCTAAATGAACTGTTATGTTGCTCTTAATGGTCATGATTTTCTAAGGTAAGGCAGAGACTTGGACAATTTGGTGAATCTTGGAATTAGAAGTGGTGATGTCCCTGATTTGTTCTAAGACGCACAAATGCTCCACAGTATGTAATTTTCATTGCTGCGTCGTTTTTGCTTGTTTTTTCTTTTCTTGATTACTTTTCTGTACATACCGCATATCACCACATTATTTATTGAAGTCAACCACCCAACTTGTAGCCCTGTGTAGTCAAAAATATTTTGACTGAACATACAACTCAATGCCCCCCCTCCATCTTGCCTGAAGAGATGTATCGAAAGTTCGCCGTGAAATCGCTTGTTTGGGTTGTGTCATCCTTTCCACATTTGTGAGGGTCCACACAGAATGAGGGGAAACAAGACACAATTAAGACTCAGTAACAAAAAGAACATGTTTAATAATATGGCTTGAACTGCAACTGGTGCCAGTGCTGCTCATCCAATGGGATGTGGCGATTTGGCAGACAAGTCTCTTTCCTGGAGCTATTGCATGTACTACGTGATGCTCAGCGGTGGCTTCAGTAAATGTTGCAATGGCGGCTGCTGTGGGGTGGGGTGGCTGTTGCCCAGTCGCATCGCCGGTTCTTGAACCGTGACAGATTAAAAGGCTTCAAACTGCTTTCAGATCTCTCCTTTAAAAAATCTCATTAGACACTATAGACTGTCTGTAGACTGCTGTCAGTAGTATGTAGACTTTCTATAGACGAATCGTTTAGACTAGCCTTTAGTCAATACTGATCCTATCGAGTCTTTATGGCCATGCACATTTGGTAGACTTTTCTCAATAGACGGTCTTTAGACTACAAATAGACAACAGGAAATATCTATAGGAAGGCAATAGAGTCTATAAGAAGTTAATAGAAAGACTATAGACCATTTTTATAGGGGCTATGGCATGTCCTCGTCTATTTGGGCCACATTTGGAACGGAATGAAAGATAAGCACGAAGCACTGGCACTCGTCTTTTTGTACCCTCTCTCAGGGTTATCACTTTCTTCCTTGCTCCCCGCGCCGCAGCTGCAGAGTCCATCATGACCGACATACTGTCGATGACATATGCAAGAGTGGCAACCGGGCCCCGGGCTGCCCGACACGCATCTGGTCACGCAGACAATGAGTAGTCGTGGATTCTCATGCTGACACATTTTACTCTGCTGTTGTGCACAGGGCATGTTTCGTCTGTTGCAGCACCTTTTGTTGTGTGCCATCTCCGTGGGATCATGGCATCACGGGGTATGCACAGCTCAAGCACCAGATGCGTCAGGACGCAATAGCAAGACCAGCAATCAAGGCAAAATAAAAAGCGATAAAATGTCGCGTCATCAACACTCGCATGCATCCCGACTGACTCCGATGTACTAACGGTCCTGTAGCTTCAGATTAGGCACGACACATACTCCTGAGGTTACCAGAAGTTTGCACTCCGTGGTACTGCTTTTCCAGGCAAGCGACCGCCAGCGCGAGTGAGTCGGGTAGGCTGCGCACAGTTGGAATATTCATTAACGAACTGATTTGCTATGAATTAAGCATTTTTTTTAACATATGGAGCTCTGTATATCCTGCTGGGCATGGGCACCAGCGCAGGGCATATGCTGCCCGCAGCTAGGCTGAAACAACTATAGACCTGGCAATAGGTCGGCTCTGCGTATATGTCGACACGCTCCCCACATTTTGGATAGCTATTCTTATAAAAACACAGACTTTTACATGGTAATACGTGGCAACTAAATTCGTGGCTAGCAGAACAAAAGAATCATTTGTTAGCGCTGTGTGCTATCTGCCCATCCTGTTGAGCCGGCACGGAGAGGACATTTCATGTCTGCCACTATGGCTGGATGTGGCGCTGGCTGTCTGACCTACTCAAAAGTAGGAGGTTAAACAGCTGCTCTAGCACAGTTCGCAGAGCACTGCACATGGCATGCAGAGGTAGTGAATCCGGATCCAACCTTGTGGTGGTCTTTTTTCCTACTTCCTGTAGAATGGTCTCACTTCTCAAAAATTACTATTTATTACATTATTCACAATACCTTATTAATTCGCAATGCTTCACAATTATTCACAATGTTGTTAATTTCTAATTTTGATCAAGAGTATAAAAATACATTTCCCCCTGTGCTGCTTTCTTGAGTTTCACTGACTCTTGGCTTCTCTCTTATTTATTTCTTGCAGTCCTGTATGTTGTACCTTCATTCCTGATTCTGCATCATTGTGCATTCCTTTTGACTGTTTCATGTAGGTGGCCACAGCTGGGGTGCCTACCTGTGGTCCTCGTCCGGCCCCGGCACGATGCCCATCCCACAAGGTGTCCCGACAAAAGGGAGTGCGCCCTCCCCAGAGTCCATCCTGGCAACCAGCCAGCAGTTGTCACTCACCCTGGCTGGGCTGCGGGCCGTCTTCACCCCCATGTTGTTCCGTGGCCTCCTTAGCTTCATGACCTGGTGGCTGTGTGCCACTTCCTTCGCCACCAGTGTTGTCGGACTGGTGTATCAGTCCTATACCTCCACCTCCTAGGCACTGACAGAGAGAGGGACGCCCTGTAGAGTAGTATTCCCATTGTTGTGATACAACCATTAGTGGAATGCAGATATTCTGTGGAGGCCGGCCTTGTGGACGTTTACAGCAGTCCCTTGTTTGACGACCGACACACTGCGTGCGACTCGGGTCGGGCAGTTTTTTGGTGGGCAGCTGATGGTTTCTTGCCTTGGTCAGTGTGGTACACTGCCCAGTCTGGAAATGCACAGGGCTGAAGGCAGCAGATGAGCAACGCTGCTGTGGCTGTTGATAGAAAAAGAGATTTGCTAGTTGGGTTTTGCAGAGCAAAACATCACATTGCTTAGCTTTTACATTCATAATGGATGCGGGTAAACACAAATCACTTTCACATCCTGTATAGTCACATGCCCTCGAGTGGGACTCACAGAGAGAGAAACTACTGAACAGGGAGCCGAAATTGCAAGCTTTTGGCATTTGGGCCAGAGTGTGTTAAATTGCCACTCATCACACGCGTTTATGTTGTCCTGTGATTGATGGGCACTTTTCAATGCATGGCAGTTCACTGCAATAGCTGTGTAAGGGAGCTTCTCCGGATTTGGCAGCACAGTCGTATGGCATAGGCAGGCACAATCGGTAACCCCCGATTTGGTAGTTTTCTGGAATCTGTGATTTCATACACTGAAATTCACATGGGCATTGGTCTTGTGGGCATGGACACGGGAAGTGAGGAGAAAGTGTAAGTGTGGCAGTGCAGTGATGGGAATGCATTGCAGCTAGCATAGTATTGGCCACAACTGTGAACATTTTTTTTTTCTTTTAATTTCGTTGTATCTTGTGTTTTCACTCTTTTGGATTTCTTGTTCAGGTTGAGTGTCACCCTCATGTATTCTGACTGGGTGGAAAACAGTCCCCCCCCCCCCCCCTTTTCCTCCCATTAACTTTCATTTTGCTCTGTGTTCAGTTTTATATAGTTAGATATTCACCTAATTGTTCCATTAGGTCGCAGCATGCCATCATGTGTGTAGTAAGAAACGTGAAAGCAGCCATGGGCGGCATGTTCTTCCTCCTCCAGTGTTTTATATGGACCTCATAGTGGCATACTTGAAGTGCTGTAAGCATAAACTGCTTCCCAGACAAGTTCGTAGCGTTGGCTTTTTAAAAATATTTTTGGTGTGAAACACGTGACACCTTGTAAACAGATTGCAAACCTTCTAAATGTTCGAACTGGGTGAACATTTTACTCTCCATTGTACAGTGCTTACTTCCTTCTGAAGTGTTGTGCCACGTGTGCCGTGACATTCTTTCTTTCTTTCATGAAGCGTCTACTGTAGCTCATTCTTAAAGTGGAATTTTTAAAATGGCAGATGTATTCCACTGCTGTTGAAGTACAAACCTCTGTTTGTGCAGTGTATCATGTGCAACAAGCCGTATGAATTCATGAAAGAAGCAAACATATGACTGTGACCTTTAATGGGGTGTTCGAAAATGCACTATTCTTACATAAAACAGATTTATCGCAAACGAATATGTGAAATGTGGCAGTTTAAAATTTGTCTGTTCTGCTCAGATGCATCAAAAATTGAATGTTTAAGCACTAGTGCACTTGGAAACACCGATTACGCACACATCCAATGTGGCATCATTTTATAATCACTTGCAAGAACCGCGCACACTGTAAGGTTGTCAGAAGGGAACATAGCATTGAGCTAAAGTGTTGTGTGTTCTAGTCCATTTCATTCCATTCTCATGATATACAGTCGCCGGCCGATTTTTCGGACTCAAAGAGACCCGGAAAAGGGTCCGAGTTATCAAACAGTCCGAAAAATCCATGAAGTACAAAAAAATCACTTTATTGAGATGAAATCGGCTTTAAAAAGTCACTGATTTTACCTTGCAGCAAAATTCATCTTGCTGGCGACAATTTGCACCTGTATTTGCGCCAAAGTTGTGCTTTCACTGTACACGCTAGACAGCAAGGTCATGGTGTTCAGTTGAATACTTCCCACGCTTCTTTGACGGACCCAGCGGGGCCATGTTGTCCACAACCCGAGTGCGCACCACACTGCTTGTCAAACACACGCAAGAACAAGGCACTTTTCATTTAAAGCAGTGGAACCGCCGGACGCAATCACAAAACGGTGAACAGATAACTTCGTGAAGACAGAGCGCCACTCGGTTGACGCGGTCAGAGAAACCCAAGTGACGAATGTACCCAGGTTCGAACCCGACTGCGGCGGCCGCGTTTCTATGGAGGCAAAACGCAAAGGCACCCATGTGCTGTGCGATGTCAGTGCAGGCTAAAGATCCCCAGGAGGGCTCCACTACGGCACCTTTCTTCTTTCACTCCCTCTTTTATCCCTTCCCTTATGGTGCGGTTCAGGTGTCAGCCCCTGTGTGAGACAGATACTGTGTCATTTCCTTTCCCCCAAAGCCAATTTTCATTTTCAAACGGCGAATGGCGAACGCATAAGACAAGCTAGGCTCCCTAGACAAGCGATTACTGCCCGCGATCCCCGCGACAACAGAAGCAAGTTGACAGCGATGACAATCCAACTGCCACCTCGAAGTGGCAGAGTTCGCACAGACTTCTAATGGCAAAAATGAGGTACCAAAAGTATGTCAAGCCAATCCAACTGCAGAGCAAATCCACCTCTCCAGCCGATAAGATGGCCGGTTCTAGCCCGCAGGCGACTGAAATTAGTCCGAAAAATCAAACTTTCGGACTTTTAAAGTCCAAAATATCCGTCGCGAATATGTATGCGCTTCTATGGGGTGACTGATGGTGCCTCATCGAAGTCCGAAATATCTTACAAGTCCAAATTATTTGAGTCCGAATTATTTGTCGGCTATTGTAATGCCTCCTAGTGTGACAGGCGGTACCTAGTCGGCATTCAGGAGCCTTGTTTGTTGTTACTTTTATTACATTTGTACTTGATAAAAGAACACCGTAAAAAACTGCTTAACAGTGACCTAAGGTGGTGATTAAATGTACATCCATGGAGCAAGTGTTACTAGTTAAATACCAAAGGTGTTCCTGGAAAATATCATACCACTTTCTTGTATTTTTGTACAAGCAATATTTGAATGCTACTGATTTGAAACTGCTATCACTTTCCTTCCGGAGTTATAGCTTGGTCAAAGCCGCCTTAGGGTGTGAACCACCATTTTCGTGTAGCAGGAAAATGTAAACTATGCAATTAGGCCATCAGTGTAGCATTTGGGTGTTTGGTGTGTTGCTGACTGCATAGCCTTTTATCCATGATGATGCCAATCACGCGCAAACAATCATACACCAGAGCTGTCACTTGTTTCTTGCTGACTTTGTTACTGTGAAATGTGCCTTTAAAGAATCTAATGAGCATAGGCAGAGCGCTGCATAACGAGGTTGTAATGGCTGTCACTTGCAAATGTACCATCGTCCCCACATAAACGAATTTGCCACGTCCAGGTTCCTTCTGCTTTGAGAACACGTACACCAGTTTTGAAGCCCCACTGTATAAGCTCCTTGATAAGACTTGATAGATGTTTGATACGGGATGCTGTGAAACTGAATGTGAAGACCATTTTTAAGGAAGCAAGTGTAGGAATTTCAGTCATAGCTTTGAACCAAAAGGTGTGGTTTATATTGCGATGCTTAGGGGAATCCCCCAAGGTGGGTCCCTCAGACAAGGTGAACTTTTCTTCAACTGCAATGTTATGAAAGCTGTATAACTTTCTTTTGTAGCTGTATGGTTGCGCTTGTGTGGATGAGTAATTACTCCCTTATTAGTTATGGTTTTTGTTGTGGTGACTGCCAGCTATGAATGTGTCATATGTGCTCCTTAGATGACTGAGAGGATAAAAGTTATGATGAATTTAGTACTATACAATTTATCCTGTGTTAAGTACAGTCTAACCTTGCAACAATGGATGCTGCCACAACAAAGTGTTTCCAGTTCCTAATCAAAAATCAGTGTAGTTATTTCACCCCACAGCAAACAATTTTGGAGCGCAGTTTCGTATCAAAGAAGTATTTTCTAGTAAGCATCCAATTTTTTTTTTTTGCACACCTAAATGCGCCCACAGACTTCAATATCTCGTGCGGTTACACCAAAAATGGCCGCTGAAGTCACTTTACAGTTTCAGTGGTGCCACTGAAATTTCCAGCAGAATTGCAATTAATGCACCAACGTGCACATAACGACACAATCAACTGCACAACTGCTTGCAGCTGTCTTGGCGACGGCTTGGACTCCGCGTGTGTTGTTCGCGGCCATTGATGTGAGGAGGCAGCTTTCGGCTGGCCCGCTTTTTCACTTGATTCACTTACTAAAGCGTGATGCAAATCAGTTGTATGGTCATTTCAATGTGAAGTTACTCTGTCAGTGGTAACAGGTAACAAGGTACGACCTTTTATGATAAATAGTGGCTAGTTACAAAGTGTTTTCACTGTAGCTTCAGTGCAATGCATGTTAGGACTAGCGACACTGAGCAAGTGGCGCGTAACCAGTTCACTGTCGTCAAGCGTGCGAGAAGTCATTGTAGGTCATGCACCGCTTGCTTGGTGTAGCTAATTGCTCGATGTACAAAACATCAGTTTCAATCTGCATCTGACGTAAGCACACGTGTGCCTTGTCAATGGTAAAATGCCTCCAGGCAGAGTGGTCCCAGTATGAGCTCTCACAAGACAAAAACGGATGCTTTGCGAAAAACAAAAACACATAGATGTATTACACGAATTCGTCTGTTGTTCGAAATTTCCAGAGTAACGCAAAAGTCCATGCTGTGGCACAGGCTTCGAAACTGTGAAAAAACAGGCTGACAGCTTCTGGGCGTAAGCGTTGTTCATGAGCTATCCAGTCCTGTCTGTCAATGTCCTAGTCGGATACAACTTAAGTCTGCAGTGAAGCTCTGCCCACATTCAGGACCGCTGCACACAATTCCTCCACTACAAAAAGTAGTCCGTTGTTAAAACTTGTTAACTAAACAAGAAGCTAATCACAAGGAAAAAATTATAGGCTCTAGAATTTTGATACTACCTGGCTTGTTTAACAAAGTAAAGCATGAAAAAGTGGAGTGTCGCCCAGTATTAACTGCTGTTATTTTAAGTTGTACCCTACTATAGTCTCATTTTACCACTTAAGCAAAATTTTTCTCGGGTGCTATGTTATTGCAGGATTCAACTGTACAGGAGCCGAGCACTTGTGGATGCCATTCAGTGCATTCAAGGTTTGGAACTGCAACTGACAATGTCATTCGACATAAATACTGAGATTGAGTGAAAAAAAACTACAAAACAGTCAGCACTACACCAATGAGAATAGTAAGCTAGGAAGAGTACACCGTACAAAATCAGGAACATTGGCTCGTACAGTGTAGCAAGTGGCAAGATTAAAGAGGCTGTGCACAACCAAATGCACTGCAACACAAGAAATATACACAAAAAGGCAGGAGAGCCGCTGCGGTGGCTGAGTGGTTATGGCGCTCGGCTGCTGCCCGAAAGACGCGGGTTCGATCCCAGCCGCGGCAGTCGAATTTCGATGGAGGCAAAATTCTAGAGGCCCGTGTACTGTGCGATGTCAGTGCACGTTAAAGAACCCCAGGTGGTCGAAATTTCCGGAACCCTTCACTACGGCGTCCCTCATAGCCTGAGTCGCTTTGGGACGTTAAACCCCATAAACAAACAAAAAGGCAGGAAGTGCCAGTGTGGAGGACATTACCATAAACTGCCAGTAATGGTCTGGGAAGTAGCTAAAGGTGAATTGAAAGATGGCAGTAACAGGTAAAAGCATGGTAAGTACAGTATTGGGAATAAAGCAATGCTGAACTGATATAATCCTAAACGAACAACGTTTTGCTTCAAACATATGGCTGAGTAAATTCGGGTTTTGGTTTTTCACCTCGTGAATTTTTTTTTTTTTTCACACTGCTTCGACCGAAAGCGATTACTAATTACTGCGGCAGTACAGGCTGCTGCGCACTATGCATGAAAATTACATGAGGAAAGACAATGTCCTCTTATAAGCCAATATTGCATATATATGCTTACCCAAGATGACAATCACCTAAATAAACAACATTCTAGTGAGTCATGCAGAGTTGTAGCTGGCGCGAAGCAGTGGTTAAGTCTTTTTTGATTGCTGCTACTCAACCAATACAATTAAGGCTACATCAAAATTATTCTGCTGACAACCGTGTTACAGTGCACAACCAGGGCACCGCATTAACCTATTTACAAAGAAACAATTAGCGACTACCGTCATTCGAATCCTTTTAACGTGAGCCTGCGAGGTGTCTGGGGCGTAGCAACTCTGAAATAACTGCCGAGCTTTCCTGCACTTAAAAAAATATTAAGATTTGCAGGCGCCTACGCACAGCCAACTGCGCGAGCAAACACACCTTTGAGAGAATATATTGTGGCGGCGTTACACTACCATCCGTTCAAATAAAGCCTAGGCCGCGGGTCTACTCGTACGTCAGTGCACCTCCTCTTGACAAAGTTAAGTTTTGAATAATATTGGGCAAAAGACGTCCGTCCGGAAACAACACTCCGGGGATGTTCACTGTTATGCCGCGAGCTCGCTCGCACATGCCACTTCCAGAGTGCACCGCGATCGCAGTACAAAAAGTTCCGATTGAGAGGTGTAACATAGTTCGGGGCAGTTGTTTGGGTAACTATAATTTGTTATCTCCCATGTCACGATCTCATTGCAGCTGAATCAGAAAATGCCACAAATCTGGTATTGTATCGGTAATGAAGGGGAAATTCAAGACCGGCTTCAGGAAGCAGCGTATGTAGTGTGCCAGCATGCGGTGAGGCATGGTTTAACGTGCTCTCCCGAGAAATCCGAGTTACTCCTGATCGTCCATGGCAAGAAACAGAATAAGACACTTTTATCATCCACTCCCTCTGTCACTATTACGGTCCAGGGTTTGAACACTCCAATAAAGAAAAAGATCAAGATCCTGGGAGCCATCATACTCACCAACAGCACTAACACCACTACAATCAGACAGCTCCAAGCCTATTCCGAACAAGTCTCTAGAATGCTACGCTGGGTAATCAAGAAAAGAAATGGGCTAAGAGAGAAGGAGGCCCTAAGATTAGTTCAGGCTTTCATTCTCTCTAAGATAACATACGCCACCCCGTACTTACGGCTTAGCAAAAAGGAGAAGGACCAACTGGATGTTATTATTCGAAAGGCAGTTAAGACGGCGCTGGGGCTCCCTTTACGCACATCCACTAAGCGCTTATTACAGCTGGGGATCCATAACACCATCGACGAACTAATAGAGGCCCACCGTGTAAATAAAATTGTCAGGCTGTCAACATCTAAGCCTGGCAGGAAAATATTGCAGAATCGAGAATCCGTCCACCCCGGGAAGTCGCCGACAAGATCGACATGCCCATGCAGATGAGATTACACATCACGGCTCACCACGTACCAAAGCGCATGGATGAGGAATACAACAGAGGACACAGACTAGCCAGAGCTAGACACCTCTCTAAGCACTGGGATGGAAGCAAGGACATGATCTACGTCGATGCGGTGACCCGTTAACGGGGTCGCAGCAATTGCAGCAGTTTCACCCCAGGGGGGTATAACTGCAAGCAGCATTGTCCAAGCGGCGGATACCACATCAGCTGAAGCGGCTATCGCACTAGCAATATCAAAGAACAGCGAGGCAACGGTTATGTCCGACTCACAAGCAGCAGTACGCAATTAGCTCAGAGGTCGCATTGGCGCTCTGTGTTGGGAAATTTTGGTAACGCCTAATCCTTCCAACGTCGAGATATTCTGGACGCCAGGGCACCTCTCAACAACGGGCAATGAGGCAGCCAACACAGCTGCTTGAGCTCCCCTCCTCCGAGCATGTGGCATGCAGCCTCCCTCTGACACAGTTAACCCCTCACCCTTACTAAGCTACGTAGAAATTACGGAGTACTATACAATCATAAGAAGGAAATATCCTCTTCTTCACAAAACCTTTAGCAAGATTGAAGAGCACATAATCAGGAGACTACAAACTAATACTCTGCCCAATCCCTACTTGATGAGTAAATGGTATAAATGGGTTCTGCTACTTAACCCACCCATTATTTGTGCTCTTAATAAATGTTTTTCCTCCTCCTGCCACAAACAATTGATTCGGGCGCGCGCTCCACTGCGCTCCAAAGCACGAGCATTGGGAAACAGCACTCTGAGGATGAGCGGTATGCGAGCTCGGCCGTGCGCACCACCTCCACCACAAAAATATTCGATAAAGCAGTGGAACGTTGCTTGGGTCAGTTATTTGAGTACATGATTTTTTTAATCTCCTATGCCGTGACCTCATTTCGACCGCAGCCAAGGCAGAAAATATGTGTCAATTGTGGACATCTCATTTAGGCGTTCTTATTGGTCATCCAACACAAGGCAAGATATGGTAGCTGATGCCACGAATGTCAATCGATGGGAAGAAATACTGTCAGTCATTCACCTCAATGATCCAGTTCTTGAAAAGAAGAGCAAAGATGATGGCTTTGGTCGTCTTCAGAAGGTTCGTAACCATGGTTGAGACGCTGAATGTGACATTTAGCAGTTTGGCTCAACTGGAGGCCTGCCAGGCAGTAGATGAACAAATGATCCCTTTCAAAGGAAGGCACCCGCTGAAATATACATGGTGAAATAGCCCAAGAAATGGGGCTACAACATCTGGGTCAGGGCCGGTCAGCCTGGATACATCCATCAAATCGAGTTTCACGGTGACAATTTGAAGTTGGACCCACCTGATGCACCACTGACAGTTGGCGCGTCAGGACTTGTCATGCTGCGCCTTGCCAGAAGTGTACCTTCAGGTACTTTCCTCTTTTTTGAAAAATTCTTCGCATCTCCAGAACTTTTGTTTCATCCTAAAGATATGGGATTGCATGCGACATGTACCATGCGCAAGAACAGAACGGCCAAATGCCCCTGATGTCAGAGAAAGAGCCCGAAAAAACGGCAGAGGTTCATTTGACTACAAAGTCGATAGAGACCACAGCATTATTGTGTGAATGGTACGGCAACAGGCTTATCGTAATGGGGTCGAACGTACATGTGGTTCACCCGCTCGTAAAGGTGGAACGGTTCGACCGAAAGAACAAAAGACTAACCTGAAGACTAACAAATGGTACAAACAAGTTATTTTTAACCTCATGGATTTGGCTGTTGTGAATGCATGGCTCTTGTACCGCGGTCTCTATGCAGAGTGCACCATGCAACTCAGCCACTTCAAGCTCTCGGTGGCGATTGGGCTGATAAAAGCTGTACGTCTGCCTCAGCAAAAGGAAGGCTACCTGTCAAAGTTCCCCAGCCCTTCTCCTGTGTCACCGGCGAAAATACAGAGAACAAAGCTGTTCACTCGGGCGAGGTTTGCCTACACCGCCGCGCTCGTTCTGGACAAAGAAGACGTTCGGCCACGCGCTCGGGAACACAGTTCGACCTCCAGGTGGCGCCGGCAGAAAGTCAGCAGCGTGGCATTGCCCCTCCCATCTAAGAGGCATCGACTCGATGCCGCACGCGAGGGGAAAAAAAAAATAAGGCGAAAAGTTAATGGCGGGGTTGGGTCCGGGGCTAACGGGAATAAAACGGCTTCATTCGCGCCACGTGGACGACCTCGGACGTCGGGTGTCGAGAGGACCGGACAGTTCCTTGAGGGAGCACCTCGTAGGTCACCGCGCTGAGGAGGCGTAACACCTGGTAGGGACCAAAGTAACGGCGAAGAAGCTTCTCGGAGCGCCCTCGCAAACGGATTGGGCTCCACACCCAGACTTGGTCACCGGGTGTGTAAATCACCTCCCTGCGGCGGAGGTTGTAACGCTCGGCGTCGCGTTGTTGTTGGCACCGGATTCGCTGTCGAGCAACTTCGGCGTCACGGACAAATTGGTCGGCATCCACGACAGAAGAGGGAGTAGGATCCGGAAGAAGCATGGCGTCCAGCATGGTCAAGGCTTCGCGACCGTGCACCAATGGAAAGGAGTGAAGCGCGTCGTTTCGTGAAGCGCAGTGTTGTGCGCGAACGTTATGTAAGGAAGTATCCGGTCCCAGTTCGCGTGGTCATCGTCGACATGCATAGAAAGCATATCGGCAGTTGTCTTGTTAAGCCGCTCAGTCAGTCCGTTGGTTTGCGGATGGTAAGCGGTTGTCTTTCGATGACTGGTGCCACTGAGTCGAAGTACCTCGTTCGTAAGTGCCGACGTAAACGGGGTTCCCCTGTCAGTTAATACGACCGTTGGAGCTCCGTGACGAAGCACAATGTTATGAATGAAAAAACTTGCGACTTCGGCGGCGGTACCACGGGGAAGAGCCTTGGTCTCACAGTAGCGGCTGAGATAGTCAGTGGCAACAGCAATGTACCGGTTACCCATGGAAGACTCCGGAAACGGACCGAGTAAGTCCATGCCGACCTATATTTATTTATTTATTTATAAATACTGCGGTCTTATAACAACAAGACCATCGCAGGTGGGTACATAATTTGTGTAACACCAAAGGACAAAAAAAGGAAATACAGCAGACAAGGCGTCACAGCAACGAAATTAGTACATCACACTGTACTGTATCGTTTCACAACCTCAGAATATATATACTGCAGTCATAGAGCCAAGCATATAATTAAGTAAATCTCAACAAATTACTCATCAACCGAACATTCAAAATTTCGTCACTTGTTGCAGCAGCGCCTCAAAATGGGACAAATTATTCTCTTCGACTATATGACCAGCAAGGTTGTTCCATTCGGTAATAGTTCTAGGAAAATAGGAATATTTGTAGCAGTTCGTTCTTGTGGATAAAGGTTTTACGGAAAGAGAATGTCTCAGGCGTGTTGCATAACCACTAGAGTAACTAACAATTTTCGAGATGTCAATGTTGTATTGCCCATGAATTAACTGGAAAAAGAATTTCAAACGACAGATACGGTTTCTATCAGTAACGGATGGTAAGTCACTCTTTTTAATAAGATTAGTGATAGAAGTGCGACCATAGGAATTATAAATAAATCTTTCTGCTTTCTTTTGAATCCTTTCCAATTTGTTAATGTTAATCTTGGTATATGGGTCCCAGATCATTACGGCATATTCTAAGATTGGCCGCACAATAGTGTTATACGCAAGGAAACGCGTTTCAGGAGTAGCGAACCGTAGTGCACGCCTCAAGAAGAATATTTTGCGCAGAGCATTTGCCGAGATGGTATCAATATGTTTGTTCCAGGAAAGATTATTGGAAATCCATAGGCCGAGATATTTGTAGCATGTTACCTCTGAGAGTGCACTATCGGAAGTACCATACTGGTAGAGAAGAGGATTCCTTTTAAGCGTTATTCTCATATATACTGTTTTATCAAAATTTATCACCATTTGCCACCTATCACACCAGCGCATTACCTTCCGAAAGTCATTATTTAGCCTGATTTGATCTTCACTTGAGTTAATTCGTTCATAGAGGACACAATCATCGGCATATAACTTAACATTAACAGAGAGATCTTGGACGATATCATTAATATAAATAATAAACAAAACCGGTCCAAGCACAGATCCTTGAGGAACTCCCGATTCAACTAGAATGCAATGTGAGAGGGCACCATTTAGTGTAACAAACTGGCGCCTGTTTGTCAGGTAAGCCTTAATCCAGGTTATTAGTTTATCGTTTTTTATTACAGAACTCAATTTATATATTAGCTTGTTATGAGAAACCGTATCAAAGGCCTTGCGGAAATCTAAAAATATTACGTCAGTTTGTTTTCCTTCGTTTATGGCTTCTGCAAAATCATGAATTGTTTGTATTAGCTGTGTACATGTCGAATATCCTTTCCTGAAACCATGTTGAGCTTTCGATATTACGTTATGTTCTTCAAGAAAGGTAGATAAATGTTTATGAATAATGTGCTCAAGTATCTTACACGCTGTGGAAGTAAGTGAAATAGGGCGATAGTTTTGCACCTGTGTTTTGTCACCAGTTTTATGTAAAGGTTTAACTCTGGCAACTCGCCAGTCATCGGGTAGGGATAGACCTTCTAAAAATGACACATAAATACTTGGAGCACCATTGCGCGTACCCAGTCAAAAAAAACCATTGGGTCCAATTGAATTTTCCAATGGGACCCATTGGACCCAAATGGTCAGCCAATGGGACCCATTGGACCCAAATGGTCAGCCAAAGGGACCCATTGGACCCAAATGGTCAGCCCATTGGGAGCCAACTGGTCAGCCAACTGGACCCATTGGGAGCCAACTGGTCAGCCAGTTGGATTGATGAATCCAACTGGACAGCCCAATTGGTTTCTCTAGTTCCGATTGGACCATCCACTTGATTTTGTAAGTTGGGTCGAACTGAACTTTCCAATTGGACTTATATTCCAGCTGGTCAGTTCAATTATTTTTCCTTGTTCCAACTGGACTACCCAACTGGTTCCCTGCTCCCAAATGAACTGGTCCAACAATTGTCACGTTGTGATGACGGCAGTCCAGCGGTCAGAAAGATGAAAACAGCTTCCGAACGAAATATTTCGGCTGACTTGCGCCCACAATGAACTGATCGAATGACTTGGCGGCGACGAAAGCAACAAGTATGGTCGGCGGTCGCCGAACAGAGTGCCCACTGTTCTCGGCCGTGTCCAACTTAAAGCTGATAGCGAACTTCTGAGATACGGCGTGCAAAGCTACCGTAAGTCTGGAACAACGCAGAAAAGGCTCCACCTCAGTGCGATCAACTGAGATAAATTTGTGTGCCAGCAGCTTTCATGAAAGAACAAACATACGGTACAAAGATTTGCGGCAATATTGAGTTTACATTGTGAATGAACTCGGCACTGGCGAGACAAGCATTTTCACCTGTTCTTACAAATATACAAACAGTCAATATTTTAGAAACTGGCAGCTCCATCATAGCCTCACTCCATAGATCGCCACATTGCAGTTCAAGCTGATCCAGTCAGCCGGTGAGCGATGTTATCCACATTTTCACATTATGCAGAGTACTGCACAAAATAGTCAAATATTAACAATTTATACACAAAATCGCAATACTTAATTTTAAAAATGTATTAAAAAGTTTTGTTGCTGTTAATCACTTTCAAAAATTTTGCTCTAGGATAATAAAATGATTCCTCAGTTTCGTATCACCACAACTGTGTGTGTGTCATGGCGCGCGCAGTAAGCGTGGTCGTGGTGGCTTGGTTCTTGCGCTGCAGTACAGTGCTCTAGGTGTAGTACTAGGATACCTGTGTGCGCGATGTCTTCGAGTGCGCCTCATTTTGCGTACGTCAGGTATAAAGACAATATAAGCTGTGCGGTGGTGCCCGTCACGGATGTGAAGGACTTTGCACCTGAAAATGCCCAAGACTTGATTCGCGAATCTATCATCAGGTGAAGTGGACAGATGCCGAAGGAGAAGCAGACTTTTATCCGGCCCGCATTCTCATGCTTGGGAGGTAATTACCTGCACTTTTCACTGTTAACTTTGTGTGATATGTGTGTGCCTGATGCAAATGTTAAGCGTTAATTGTGAAGCTGTTATAGAGCCTACGTCCGCGATCTATGCTTGGAAGCAGAGCACGTGGTCACATCTTTGTGTGCAAAGCAATTAATGAACGAACGTAGTTTGATAATAGGAATAGGTAAAATGATTGAATCTTTTTTCTGCTTGTAGAGGATGGCTGCAGCTTACGCACTTATTCAGCGTTGATGATCTGGAGAATACAAATCTTCAGGAGTATACATTTATAAAAGTGCTGTATTTGCAGCGCAGGACATGGCTCCTGGAATGCAGTATATTGCATTTTGCTATTAATTTGATCGCATTGCGTAATTACGAAAGAAAACATAGCAAGTACCTGTGATGCTTTATGAATCGCCAACAACTGAACAAAAAGCTTTCCCATGTTGCAGTTTTCATCACGTATCAATTACTGCTTCTGTTGTGACTGCTTGCATCAAAACCTATGCAGTTACTGCAGTGAATGCTCATCCATAACTTGATTCCACAAAGAGAATCTTAGTGTGCAGCTTAATGGATTTCGTTTGTTTGTTCACACATTAAATCTTATTCCTTGTTATTTGCTTTTCGGTCTTTATATTCTCTGCAGTAATGCATTCTGTGTCATGCTTCTGTTTGATTGCAGGGAGCTCGCGAAAGAAATGGAGCCTTAATTTTAGGACCTGCACTAGGACCTGCAAGAAGATTTGTGTCACGACTATTTATTTATTCATTCTTATACTTTAATAAAATGCTACAGATAATGCACTGCTTGCCTCCTGACTGTTTAATAGCCATCTGGTGCCCGATAATCGGAGCAGCCCAGTCGGTATCGGCCATAGAGTGGACCAGTTGGAGTCTACCAATTGGACATTACCAATTGGAAATTTCCAAATGTGTTTTCGACACCATTGGAAAATTCCAATTGGAATAGTCCAATTGGTTTCGGCCAATTGGAATAGTCCAATTGGTTTCGGCCAATTGGAATTTTCCAATGGTGTCGAAAACACATTTGGAAATTTCCAATTGGTAATTTCCAATGGTTTTTTTTGACTGGGTACTGCTTCAGAAAGGCATTTGGGATGTCGTCTGGGCCAAACGATTTCTTAACATCAAGATTTAGAAGTAAATTGAACACTCCATTTTCAGATATGGTAACATCAGGTATAGGGGGTAAAGACAGACTGAAAGATGGGAGATGACCATTGTCTGCAGTAAAAACAGTTTTAAAGTGGTTATTAAAGGCTACACAGGCTGCATTATCATCGCGAATACATTTTCCATCTATTACAAACATGTCGGCACTGCGGGGACTCGGGGTAATCGTCCTCCAGAATTTTTCAGGAGATTTTTCAATAAATGATGGGAGTTGGACACCAAAATATCTTTCTTTGTCAAGTAAAGTCTGATCTAATAATTGTTGTGACACCTCCTCAATAACACGGACTATGGAAGGGGTGGTTGATCTCGCTCGCTTTTTAAGACGTTTTAGTCGACGTTGCAAGTGCAGCGTCTCTCTGCTGATCCAAGGGTTGCGGCTACAAGACTGCTTAGATATCTTCGGCACGAAACACCCGATACATTCATGAACCATGTTCTTGAAGATGAGCCACAAGTCATTAATACTGCAAGGATTCGTTTGGAAATCGTCATAACGAAGGTCAAGAATGTCGATGATGGACTCATTATCTGCTCGTGAAAAATTTGGAAAGGAATGAAGAGCATCTTCATGCTTTAAAGAAATATCATTTAGTGACAATAAAACTGTCTTATGATCTGATATACCAGTAGCAACATCACAAGAGATGTTTTCCGTAATGTTGCCACTTAAAAAGAAGAGATCTAGGATGGACATCGAACCGTGCTGTATTCTTGTAGGCTCATTTACAACTTGCAGCAGATCAAAGTTTAAGGCAAGGTCCAGCACTTCGTTTTCCATCAAATTACAGGACTGTGAAGAAAAAGTGCACCAATCAATATTCGGGAAATTGAAATCACCAGTCATAATTATTCTGTCTCCCGGTTTTACATGACACTGAATATACTCTTTTAAATGGTGCAAGACAGGGACATGAGAGTTAGGGGGCCTGTAAATGGCGCCTAGTAAATACTTGATGTTATCAGCATAAACTTTGCAGAATATGCCCTCGACTCCGGTGACATCAGGTAATCTTATAAGTTGTAGAGATGCTTTGTATAGTATCGCAACTCCCCCGCCTCTTCTGTCACGATCTTTTCTAAAGACCTGGAAGTTATTTGGAACAAATTCACTGTCATATATATCTTCACTTAACCACGTCTCAGTTAGCACTACTACATCAGGGTCATGCGTAAGTAAAAGACCTTCCAACTCAATGAGTTTATTAACAACACTGCGACAGTTAGTATTTAAAACTCGAAAACAACCTTTTTTAGTTTTGTTCTGTCAGGTGTGCTTGGTAATCCTGTAACGCTTGTTTTTAGTTTAGTCCCAGGCAAATAAAGTCCCGTTCACACTTAATTTATCGAAGAATAACTTGACCTTGGCACCGTTCGACCTTTCCGCTGCAGAGCTTTCCCATAGTTTTTGCCTTATCTGACGAACGCCAAGAGAAAAATCCTCTGAAATCGATATTTTAGAGCCCTTGAGTTTGGGACAGGCTTTCATTATCGATACTTTTTCACGGTAGTCTAAAAATCTCACAATTACTGGACGATCACCATCTTTCTTCTTTCCCAGCCTATGACAGCGTTCATCCACTAATGGTTAAATCAAGCTTTTCAAGAAACACACTTTCTTTTATCTTCTTGATAAGATCATCAAATGTTTCAGTGCTCTCTTCTTTAACGCCATAAATTATCAGATTATTCCTTCGACTCCGGTTTTCTAACTCATCAACCTTATTCAAGAGGCTGGAAACATTTTGTTCTAGTTCAGCTATAGTTGATTTCAGGCCAATTACCTCTGTCTTCAATGTACCAAGAGAAGCCATTTGAGTTTCTATGCCACTTATTCGGTCATGTAAGCTAGCTACATTTTTTTCAAGTTTTTCTTGTCTAGTCAGGACATTGTTGATTGAAGTAGTTATGTTATTTTGCCCCAAGAGAAGTTGTTGCAACATTTCCTGGTCTGTAGGCCCCGGATTCGACTCAATGTCACCACAGATCAAAAGGCTTATTTTGAAAGAAACAGCAGAGACAACACTTTGTAAGCCAAGTGGGCATGGCAGCAGCAATAGAAAACGGTCATCACTGCGAAAACACTTCATTCGAGAATAATCACTAACCTGCACGATAAAGCAGAACTGATTGAGCATCATGTCCGATGTGCTGCTGCTTAGCCCACTGGTTGAGATGGCCGGGGGACAGCTTCTTATAGCCGCAGGTATGTCCACGTGACTTGACGTCACCGATGAGGTGGCAGAAGGTGAAACGAAGAAAGGCTGGACGATCTCGATGACGGGGCAACGGCTGGCTCGTGCGAATGACTTGATGTCTGGTTGATACGGAAGAGCAGCAGTAAATCCTTCTTCAGCGCAACCAAGGGAAGGCTGAACTTGAAGAAAGAGCGCCAAGGCCTGCACGATAAAGCAGAACTGATTGAGCATCATGTCCGATGTGCTGCTGCCTAGCCCACTCTGTTGAAATGGGAGGCGCGGGGGATCGATAGGCTGCAGGAGCCCGGCTGGTTTAGTCGGTGGCGTCTTCCGGCGCTGACATTCTCGGCAGGTTCGGACGTAACGGCGGACAACCGCAGCAAGCTTGGGCCAGTAGTACTTGGTGCGTATGCGCGCCAACGTGCGGGAAAACCCGAGATGGCCCGAAGAAAGGTCGTCGTGGCACGCGCGCAGAACTTCGTCACGAAGCGCAGCTGGCACTGCAAGCAGATAGACAGTGTCCGTTGGGCCGTAGTTCTTTTTGTAGAGTACCCCATCGCGCAAGCAAAACGATGACAGTCCGCGCTTGAAGAGCCGAGGTGGAGATGGGGCGATTCCTTCAAGGTATTCTATGAGGGGCAGCAGGTCAGAATCGGCCCTTTGTTGTTGGGCAAGGGTGGACGTGGGGAGAGCATCAAGAAAAGCGGAATCGTCGTCGGACTCGTCAGTGGGACACAGGATTGGGGCGCGGGATAGACAGTCAGCATCGCTGTGTTTCTGGCCAGACTTGTGCACGATGGTGACATCAAATTCTTGTAACCGAAGACTCCATCGAGCAAGCCGCCCCGAGGGATCCTTCAGGTTCGCCAACCAACAGAGTGAATGGTGGTGGCTCACGACCCGAAACGGGCGGCCAAACAAGTACGGACGAAATTTCGTAACGGCCCACAGCACAGCTAGACATTCCTTTTCCGTTGTGGAATAATTCACTTCTGAACGGGACAAAGTGCGACTGGCGTAAGCAATCACGCGTTCTAGACCATCCTGCCGCTGAACAAGGACCGCGCCGAGGCCAACGTTACTAGCATCAGTGTGCAGTTCAGTGTCGGCCTCTTCGTCGAAGTGGCCAAGCACAGGCGTACACTGCAGACGGGACTTGAGTTCTGTGAAGGCGCTGTCCTGGTCTTGGCCCCAGATGAAGGGTTCAGAATCCTTCGTCAGGCGGGTCAAAGGCTCTGCTAGCCGGGAGAAATTGGGAACAAACCGGCGATAGTACGCGCAGAGGCCCAAGAAACGACGCAGGCTCCGTTTGTCTGTTGGCTTAGGGAAGGCAGCTACGGCGGCCGTCTTTTCGGGATCTGGACTAACACCTCGTGTGCTGACAATGTGACCAAGAAACTTCAGCTCTTGAAATGCAAAATGACATTTCTCTGGCTTGAGAGAGAGACCAGCGGAACGTATGGCCTCGAAAACAGCACGCAAGCGTTTCAGGTGCTCATCAAACGTGTCAGAGAAGATCACGACATCGTCAAGATATACGAGGCATGTCTGCCACTTCAGACCGGACAGCACGGTGTCCATCATTCGTTGGAACGTGGCAGGGGCCGAGCACAAGCCAAAAGGGAGTACCTTAAACTCGTATAAACCGTCAGGCGTAATAAAGGCGGTCTTCTCTCGGTCGCGTTCGTCGACCTCTATTTGCCAATACCCACTGCGGAGGTCAAGGGATGAAAAGAAGGTGGCATGGCGCAGGCGGTCTAGGGAATCATCAATGCGGGGCAGAGGGTACACATCTTTTTTTCGTGACGGTATTCAGGCGCCTGTAATCGACGCAGAACCTGAGGGTGCCATCTTTCTTCGTGACGAGAACAACAGGCGATGCCCAGGGGCTCGTGGAAGGTTGGATGACGTCGTCCTGGAGCATCTGTGTAACTTGGCGGCGGATGGCATCGCGTTCTTTGGAAGACACGCGATAAGGGCGCTGGCAAATTGGTCTTTGGTCGTCAGCAACGACAATTCGATGCTTGGTAAGCGGCGTCTGTCGGACCTTGGAAGTTTCCGCAAAACAGTCGCGGAAGGAATAGGCTTTGCACGCAGTTTTTCTGACTGGCCGAGAGGTGCGGGTTCACGTCAGTCGGAATGGCTGTAGCCGTCGCGTCGGCGAGGTCTGACGTGGTGGATAAAGAGCACTGCCTCGTACACTCTCCAAGCTCGTCAAAACAAGCGACAACTTCTGACTTCGTCAAATGTTGCGGTTCACGAGTAAAGTTCGTGACTAAGATTTCGGTACGACCATTGACAAGGTCTACTAGGCCTCGGGCGACACAAACTTGCCGAGCGAGTAGCAGGGACATGTCCGCTTCAGCAATGCCAAGAGCGCCGGTGCTGTCAGTACACTCGACTGTGACGAACTTGCTGGCTCGCGGAGGGATTGTTATGTGGTCGTCACATATGCGCAACATTACTTTACAGGGCTCGGTGGTTGTGTTAACGGCTCGCTGGGCGGAAAAAGATACCATGAGTTCCTGAAGGTTTATGATCGCACCATACTCGTGAAGGAAATCCATGCCCAGTATGAGGTCCTTTGAACAGTCAGCTAACACGGCAAAGGAGCCGGTGAAAGTAAGACCACGGATTTGGATGCGGCAAGTGCAGACGCCGATTGGTGTCACGACATGGCCACCGGCAGTGCGGATCACGGGTCCACACCAAGGCGTCAGAACCTTACGGAGTGTCATGGCTAGCTCCCTGCTCATCACAGAAAAATCAGCGCCGGTATCGACGAGTGCGGTCAGTTCATAACTGTCGACGGTTACTAAAATTTCAGCGGAAACTAATCGTTCGCAGCACGTCGGTGAGGTCGTCGGATCGGGTCGTTGGCGCTCGGGCCGTCGCGTCCAATCGTCGGGTGGAGGCTGTTGACTTCGTGCAGCGGCGGCGGCCCTACCCCCGGAGGACGCCGTCTTCAGTTTTCCCGCCGAGGGGACGTGCCTCCGAACTGACCGGAGGTTGAGGGCCGACTGGGCGTAGCAAAGCGCCTCGGGGATGGCGATCGCGACTGTCGCCGCTGTGAGGTCGGGGGCGGCACTTGAGAGTTCAGGTACTCCTATATGTCCCGCGGTCTTTCACCATAGCGCGGTCGAGGCGCGTCCGGTGGGAATGATCCTCTCAGACCCATCCGCCGGTACGGGCAATTCCGCAGAACATGGCCGGGCTCCCCGCAGTGGTAGCAGAGCGGACGATCGTTGGACGTTCGCCACACGTACGCTTTGCGGAATGGAGGGCACGGGTCCTGCTGCTGCTCGATGGGACGCACGTAACGATGGGGTGGTGGTTGTTCGGCAACGGGGCGAAACGCTTGCGGCGCCGAGGCAGGTCGGCGCAGGGCATCGCTGTAGGACATTACGTGCGGCTCCGAAAGGGGTGCTGGGGGTGGCTGCACCGCTCGCCGGATTTCGTCACGGAGAACATCGCCTGTCGAAGGTACGCTTTCTGACGGAGCACTCAAGTGGAGGTGTCGCAGTTCTTCGCGGACAATGCTCCGCACAAGCGCTCGCAGCGCCTCATCCCCGGGGCCTGGCAAGGACGTGCAGTACTGAGCGGCCGCTACATTTGCCTGACGGCCGTATTGGGCACTCCGTTCCTGCAAGGAACGTTTTATGGTCGTCGCTTCCTTGGCAAAGGCGGCGACAGTTCTCGGAGGGTCGCGCATGAGGCCAGCGAACAGCTGCTCCTTTACCCCACGCATAAGGTGCCTCACCTTTGTAGCTTCGGGCATGGCTGGGTCGGCCCGATTGAAGAGGCGGGTCATGTCCTCAATAAACATGGCCACGCTCTCGTTGGACTGCTGTGACCTGGAGCGAAGGGCAAGTTCGGCATTCTCCTTTCACTCGCTCGAACTGAACGTGGCGAGCACCTCGCGGCGAAAAGCTGCCCAGTTAGAGAAGGACGCCTCGTGGTTCTCGAACCACGTTTTCGCCGAGTCTTGCAGTGCGAAGTACACGTTCAGCAGCTTTCGCTCGTCGTCCCATTGGTTGAACGCGGCCACACGGTCAAAACCGGCCAACCAATCTTCTACATCCTCGAACCGGTCGCCGTGGAAGGATGGTGGCGACCGAGGTGCAAGAAAGACGAACGGCGGGGCACTGCCGAAGGACTGACCTGTCTGGCTGCCAGTGGCGGAAGTCATGGCCCGAGCAGGAATCGTGAGTGGCTCAAATTCGGGTTGCAGTCCTCGCAGGCGACGGCTCGCTTTGTGGACAGGTGTGGCGTCTGCTCGTCGGGGAGAAGCGTCAGAGCTATCGTCCCGGTCAGCGTACATGGGATGATACCCAGCACTTCCACCAAAAATGTCACCGGCGAAAATACAGAGAACAAAGCTGTTCACTCGGGCGAGGTTTGCCTACACCGCCGCGCTCGTTCTGGACAAAGAAGACGTTCGGCCACGCGCTCGGGAACACAGTTCGACCTCCAGGTGGCGCCGGCAGAAAGTCAGCAGCGTGGCACCTGCATAGACTGTTGCCAAGAGCTCGGCTGGATGTGGTCGGGCACCCGTCAGCCATATGCTTTTCTGACCCTGGTTCGGAACTCCGCCACCTACGCGAGCGGGTGAAGCAAAAACAAAATTACAGTAAAAGATACACGGACGCTCGGGGGGCCGCTAGAGAAACCAGGGTGGTTGTGGGCGACCTCGTCCGAATCAAGAAACTCACAATTTTTTTTAAAGGCGACCTGGAATTCAGTTACCCAAGAAAAGTGATCAGCAAGAAGGGACCCTCGTCTTTCCGCCTTGACGACGACAAAACGTGGAATGCGTCAAGTTGTAAAAGATGCCACGAGCGTCTGCTGCCCTTCATACGTGGGATGAAAGAAACTGTGTAGCTAATGATGGCAGGCCTGCACCTACAAGGCAGGGCCCTACTCTGTAAGCGACCACCGGGACATCAGCTGTTTCGGCAAAGCAGTCGGCCTTGGCACCTGTAACTGGCAGTGAGCCCAAACTGATTCCAGTCGCCAGTGGTTCTCCTAAAGAAGCAGAGCCGCAATGAAGGGAACAGCCATCAAGAAGTAGGCGACCCCCAGATCGCTACGGCTACCAAGAGTCGGGTACGATGGGCGCTGGTGTTAATAAGAGCGGGTTAGATACTTCGCGAGTGTTATACGCGTATTTCATTGAGACTCCGAAAGACAAACACTGAGATGGCTTGCGTTTGTTTTGCTATTTTGTTGTTTTTTTGCTTTTAGTTACAGCGTACAGACAAGCACGCTGTTTTTACTATAATCTTCTATAGATGCACTAACCTACTACTTTATTAGTACGTGTAGCTTTGTTTTTGTAAGAAAGGGTATATGTTGTATATTTGGTTTTGGTTTGTCGATCGCCGCCGCTAGGGGCACCAGTTTAGCCCTATGGATTAAGCATTCGTATCCTTGAATTTTGGAAAGTTTATGTGCGGGTTGCTCGGCAGACGAAGCCGCGTCTCATTTATCGGCGTCTCACGCCGATAAGTCAGGACCAACGGGGTCCCGGAATGAGGGACTCCGCCTTCTATTGTAAAGGGCGAGACCCACTAGGGGCCTCTCCCCGAGCATCTCTCTGTACATATAGATAAATAAATCCTTTTCACCACCACCCCGACGAGATGTGAGAGAGATACTGCACCATTTCCTTTCCCCAAAAACCAATTTCACAAATTTGTTGCCCTCGCGCCACGTGTACCGCTCGTCCCCGAGGAAGCGACCGCAAAGGCGATCAAGCCGGGTGAAAAGTGAATTTGGTTTTTGAGGAAAGGAAGTGACGCAGTAAGTGTCTCACAAGTGAGAAGTAGATGTTTTAGTGGTGGGCTCCGGAATAATTTCGACCGCCCGAGGATCTTTAGCGTGCACTGACACAGCACAGCACGCGGGCGCCTTTTGCGTCTCACCTCCATCAAAACGAGACTGCGATTGTCGCACGTACCGCTACTACGCGGCCGCCCAGTGTCTACAGTACATGGTCTATAATCTGCAGGGCCGTATACTGCTAAGTACTAATAGGCATGTACTGTCACGTTGGCGGCGTTGGCGTAGAGTCAGCAACGGCGTTAAGCGACCGAGAGTCAGCAGCGGCGTAGCCCTGTACGAGAGCGCTTCCTCAACACTTCGTTCTCTTCTTGATCGGCGCGTTCGTCTTCCCGAGCGCTGGCGTCCGTACGACGAAAAGCTAGTTCATTACTAGAATGGCATCTCCCACCTTCTACTTCGAAGTTGTGGGGTTTGACATGGGGAGATAAATACGTTCTCCCCACTCAATCGCGGCTGACACGGTTCAAAGCCGCCCGGACCCCACCCCGTGATCGCGTACGCTACCGAGCGCTCGCCGACCACGGCGGGCCTTGCTCTGGGGGAACAAAGGAACGACACATTGGCTGACACAAACAGGCATTTATTGCTACAGAAACAATAACGCCAGCTAGCAACAAGGTACGCTAATGAATCAAGGACGTCCGACTCACCAGCAAGGTTCCGAGCGAATGTTCGCCCGCGCTAGGGCAAGGGATATAAACTCCGCAGGCCGGACGGGACGAGTACGGGAGCCTGTCTCCCCGTCGCTTCTTCGCCCCGTCGGCGAAGAGCGGAGACCCGAGCGACGCGTCCGCTCAGGGTGATCATCCCGGCCCAAGAGACCCCATCTCCCGCGGGCAGGCTTCAGCAGTCTCCCGCGCAGCGACGCTGGCGCCCTCTCTTGCCAGTTAATGTAACTGACAAGGGAATCCGCTCAGCCTCGAGGTGAGACCGCCGCTGCACGGTGCCTCGCGGGAAAGCAAACTCAGGGGGCTGCAGGGCAGGTCCCCACATCCCCCCAACCTTAAATAGACCCACGCGCCTGAAAGTACATGCTACGGAGGAGTCTCCTGGTCTTCATGTCTTTGAGGCACGTCTTGCAGCGGAGGTCACGCCGACAGCGTCCACGCAGACCTTCCGCGGTATTCCGAAGGCGGCGTGAAGGTCTCCGCTGGGACGACTCGTATGGCCCGCGGACTACCGTGTCCGCAGGGCCCGCGAATCGAAGGCCGGTGGGAAAAACTGCAGGCCAGGATCCTGCAGTAGTCGCCAGGGCAGCAGCAGCCGGAGGTGACTGCTGACTGGTCTCGCCACAGCTGCCCCGGATGGATGCGGCGAACAGGATACAGGCCGCTCCGTCGCAGCAGGTGGCAGCGAGACGATGTGCACCGGTCAGCAAGCCTGGGTGGCTCCACCGGATCTGCAAAATCGTCGAAACGCTCTCGGCGTGCCTTTAACGTAGGTCACGGGAGGGGAAACGGCATCCGCAAGGGCCTCGTGGCACAATGCCTAACTCGCTAGCAAAACGTGTCGGCGGCTGTGCAAACGCAAAGTTCGAGTGAACAAGCCCTTTCTTGAGTTGAACGAGACTGCTCAGTTCGTGCGAGGTTACAAAAAAACGGACGGGCAGCAAAGTGCGCCCCCTCTCAACGTCACGGTCCGGTGGTCATGTCTCTTTTAATGTGGTGCAGGCAGCTCCGAAAAGCCTCAGGCCTAACGACCACTCCTACAACGACCGTGACCACAACAAAGACCCGAAACGGGTTTGGTGCGCGCAGCCGCGAGGAGACATCAGCTTTGTGGGGTGGTCCTACCCCGCTCACTGCACAAAGCAGCTTCTGAGCGGTCGGCGCCCACCGTATCGGACGGTGTCGGAGCGCCCGGTGCCGAGCTGCAATACCAGCGAGCTCGTAGCGGCACCCGTGGCCCCAGGCCACCCGGCTCCCGGAGCCGCGACTCCCAGAGTCGAAAAAGAGATAGTAGAGAAAATATATACAGAAACTCGGACCACCCACGCGGCTTCCGTACTCACTCGCTTCGGGCTCGGCGACTCCGCGGGCGCTAGACCTCGAACTCCCTCGATGCGGACCAAGTCATTCTCACGAAGAAACTCCAGGGAAAAAAAATGTGCTGAGCATGTCGAAAAGTTCAAACATGCTGCAGCGCAATACACCTCGCACTCAAGAAAGCATGCCGCAGGTCCTAGCGATCAAAATTCACTCTAGGCCTAGCACTTGTCAAGTCCGGACAAAGAGCGTTCCTCGAACCGAACCGACAGTCGTCCAATGTTCCAAGAGCAGGCCCCACGTTGGGCTGCCAGATGTGGGGTTGAATTGGGGAGATAGGTACTTTCTCCCCACTCAATCGCGGCTGACACGGTTCAAAGCCGCCCGGACCCCACCCCGTGATCGCGTACGCTACCGAGCGCTCGCCGACCACGGCGGACCTTGCTCTGAGGGAACAAAGGAACGACACATTGGCTGACACAAACAGGCATTTATTGCTACAGAAACAATAACGCCAGCTAGCAACAAGGTACGCTAATGAATCGAGGGCGTCCGACTCACCAGCAAGGTTCCGAGCGAATGTTCGCCCGCGCTAGGGCAAGGGATATAAACTCCGCAGGCCGGACGGGACGAGTACGGGAGCCTGTCTCCCCGTCGCTTCTTCGCCCCGTCGGCGAAGAGCGGAGCCCCCGAGCGACGCGTCCGCCCAGGCCCATTATCCCTGCCGAAGAGCCCATCTCCCGCGGGCAGGCTTCAGCAGTCTCCCGCGCAGCGACGCTGGCGCCCTCTCTTGCCAGTTAATGTAACTGACAAGGGAATCCGCTCAGCCTCGAGGTGAGACCGCCGCTGCACGGTGCCTCGCGGGAAAGCAAACTCAGGGGGCTGCAGGGCAGGTCTCCACAAAGTTGCGCGCGCTGCCAGTAAATGCACCTATAGTGTCTCCGGCGCACTCTCTGAGCGTGGCAGACCTGTGCGCCAGCGACGGCATCTGCATACCCACCATTCCTCCGATCGGCGTCGACTTAGTGCAGCCGCACCTTACGTATACCGAAGGAAAACTGGGTTACTGCTTTCGCTTTACCCCGCCGCGGTGGCTCAGTGGTTATTAGGGCGCTCGACTACTGATCCGGAGTTCCCGGGTTCGAATCCGACCGCGGCGGCTGCGTTTTTATGGAGGAAAAACGCTAAGGCGCCCGTGTGCTGTGCGATGTCAGTGCACGTTAAACATCCCCAGGTGGTCGAAATTATTCCGGAGCCCTCCACTACGGCACCTATTTCTTCCTCTCTTCTTTCACTCCCTCCCTTATCTTTTCCCATACGGCGCGGTTCAGGTGTCCAACGATATATGACACAGATACTGCGCCATTTCCTTTCCCCCAAAACCAATTATTATTATTTGCGGCACCAGTCACTATATTATGGACGACTGCTACTTCGATATCCCGCGAAAGTGCAGGTGACAAGAGACCTCGCTGTGCGCACTGCAGCAACTAAAGCAGACGTCGTTGCTCTGGAGTTTCCCGCTCTCAATTTCGATCGATTTGTTTGCAATATACAGTTAGCCCTGGCCACCCAAATTCTGGCAATTGAATCAATGGCTCTTGTATTATTTGCTGAAGTACGAAGCTGCAATACGCAGAACGACCATGTCATGGCCGCTTTAACCATATCCACAGTGGCGAACAAAGATATCCGAACTGGCAAATCGCCATCTAGTGCGTGGATGACTATCTGCATGAGCTCTATGATGCACCAATGATAGGAAATCTTGAGCGCATGAGTGACGCCGATATCCGGTGGCTGGATCCAGCCCTGGGCATTTAGTGACGAGAAGAACGTTGTCACTACAGCGAGAGAATGCAACAAATGGTCCGTGGCGAAGTTACCAAGAGAGGGTGTAAGCTCATGTTTTATTCGCTACGTCATGGTCGGAATAAACAAGCCACTCGGTGACCAAAACGCGCGCGATACCCATCGCGCATTGGAACTTATGCTTGGTTTGCACGCTGGTTGCATAAAAACAAAGTCACGCGGTATCCAGGCCGTTGTGTTAGCCCTGTAGCGTATGAAAACGTAGCTCCCAAAGCATCGCAGTGCCCAAGACTTGCCGACGACAAACGGCCCCCGCCAGTCGCTGCCGTTCCTCATAGTGCACAGTAGTATGCTAACGCAAAAGTTTCCCGCGTCTTTCACCAGCCAGTGCAGGAGTCGCCTTTCAAGGCACGCGCTTTCTACGGCAGCATTTGGTAAAGCTGCCGTTTTGCCAGCAATGTCTCGCCCTTTTTTGTTGTTGTTGTTGCGTTTCTAAGTCCTCATGTTCTTTTTGTGGGAGGGTTCCTTCCCTCTCTGCGCAAGTTTTTGGACCGCGGGGCTGAGTCTACGGCGCCTCCTCGTTCGTTCTAACCGAGTTCCGTCGCAACGGTTGTTCGTTATATCTGAGACCCAGATCCGTTGCCCTAATGCATATTTTAACGTCCCCCATCGTGGACCTCTTTTTTCTCCTCTTCCCGTTCCCCAGTGCCGAGTAGCAGGCCAGATATAAAGCCTAACCTCTTTGCCTTTCCCGTCAATGAACCCCCTCTCTCTCTCTCTCTCTTGACGGTAGCACCGCCTTCTTTCTTATAAGCAAGCGTTCGTTATAAATGTGGCCGTTATAAATGGACTCTACTCTAATTGTTTTACAGGCCGGAAAGATCTTCGCATGTTCTGGGGTCAAGCTTCGAAGTGCAATAAAAACTCCTACTGAAGTCACTCTGCATATTTATTCGCCAGTTCAAGCACCGCCGTTCTGACCAGCTATTGCCTGATGGAATGGACAAAGTACGAAAATCAGGAGCACAAACAATTTTCAAGTGTACATGCAGCACGCATGCATGGATCGTACGTTACTGAACGGGACATAACACATTTTTTTATTTGACACGAAAAGTGAAAATGGAGAGTGGGGAAAAAGCTGCTTGAACACAGCTTGACAGCTAGCGCCCAATCCCCCCAAAGGCAGCAGTAATAGGTTTCATATTTCACGTTACATGATTACAAAAAAGCCTACATATTTTAAGCGTTAAATGCAGTATACAAGACTACAAGTTTCAAAGTTTCGAAGTTACAAAGGTACGAGGCAAAGGACAGTAATAGTTCACAGGACAAAAAAAAATTCTTCTTTCTCTAAAAAATAAGATCAGACAAGTATACGTGGAAGAGAGTCATACAGAAGCAAGGCATTTGTCTAAAGTGAAAACGCTAATATTTACAATGAAGTGAAAACTTCTCGTCATTGATTATTTCGACTGACATCACAAGTGTTCACCATGACATAAGATTATCTGCAAAATGCGGTTGTTTTTAAGCCTTTCCACATCCACGCCTTCTGAGTGGAAGCGGTTAAGAATGCCTGAAAACGTGTGTGCAATTTTTTGTTGGCCACGGTATGTACGCGAAAAAGGAATGTTCCACGGTACATGATGACGATAGGGGTAGACGCTCTGTGTGCTCTCTAACTTTGCCTGTGTTAGGAATGTCTCATGTTTGCCCCTAATTGCTCTCCTTTAGCATCTAATTAACTTGTAGCTATATATATGAGTAGCTTTTAATATATTGTTTTTGAGGAAAAGTGATTGAGTGTGTCCCAGGAAACATTCTGCATTGCTCGTATTGCTTTATTCTGCAATAGAACTAAGCTGTGTATGTTCTTTAATGTCGTGTGCCCCCAAATCGGTAAGCAATATTCAAGCTGCGAATGGATTAAAGAATGGTAACGAAGTTTTTTTTTACGCCAGTTGGAACGAGTTACGGTACCTATTTAAAATACGAACAGCTTTTTAGACTTTTCCGAAAAGAATCTTGGCATGTTCGTTCCAACTCATGTCATCTGTGAACGTCACCCCAAATGTTTTCACACTTTTGTCTCAAGATATACTACATGGTCCCGATCTGATGGTATTTGTCATTTTGACGCAAGTCCCTCGAGCTCTGAAAAGAACGCATTTTGTTTTTGCTTCGTTCTTTAGCGGGTTGTTTCTTTGCGACCATTCTTGAAGCGTATTGCAAATGGAGTTTGCTTCGCGAAGCAGAAATGATAAATGTCGGCCTGCAACATACACAGTACAGTCGTCGGCGTAAATTACGAATTTTTATCTAGGAATTGTTTAAAAAATATAGTCTACATAGTACAAAAACAGTATGGGGCCTTGGATACTGCCTTGTGGAATGCCAGTTTTCATAGGCCGAGGGCTTGATTTATGTTCGTTAATTGCTTCTAATTTGGTTCGTGAGTGAAGATAAGATTTTAGAAGCTGGAGCGAAAGTCCTCAGATATCACATCTTTCTAATTTTCTGAGCAATAAGTCGTGGTTGACGCGGTCGAAAGCATTGCTGAAATCTAGGTAAATACCAAGCGTCATTAATTTTTTTTCTAAGTTATCTAGTATTATGTCTCTTGGAACTAGGAAGGCGGTTTCTGTAGAACGATTTTGTCTGAAACCATGCAGACTATCTGTTATTAAATTATATTTGCGAGAGAACCTATTCACTCGGACATTAATTACATTTTCAAGGCCTTTGGAAGAAATTCGCAGTATAAATACTCGACGATAATTACTCATATTCTTCTTATCTCCTCATTTGTGTATAACTGTCACTTTCGCGACCTTCATGCTCTGGCGGAAAACCCCTGCTGACAATGCAGTGTTGAAAATATTATTTAATACAAGTTCAATAAGATACCCTACATGGTTAACTGGTCTGATATCGATGCCGTTACTGCGGCTGTTCTCGAGGCTCTGGATAAGCGTTATTACTTCTTAGGCAAAAGTGGGCTGCAAAAATAAGGTATTTGAATTCATTGGGCGGGTGCGTTTTTATGGAGGAAAAACGTTAAGGCGCCGTGGGCTGTGCGATGTCAGTGCACGCTAAAAATCCCCAGGTGGTCAAAGTTATTCCGGAACCCTCCACTACGGCACCTCCTTCTTCCTTTCTTCTTTCACTCCCTCCTTTATTCCTTCCCTTACGGCGCGGTTCAGGTGTGAACGATATATGAGACATACTGTGCCATTTCCTGTCCCCAAAAGCCAATAATTATTAATAATTCATTGGGATGATTGTGGGGGCGTCATCATCGTTTCTGTCGGCTTTTATATCAATAAAAAAAGCTGTTTAATTGGTCTGCGAGCTCTTTCTCTTCGAGAACTGTACCGTTTATTGTCAGGCTGTCAATGCGACTGCACTCAGTTTTCCTGTTAAGAGCACTGGCTATCCTTTTCCACAAGATGTTCCTTTTTTGTGGACAGTTTTCATGAAATACACGATATTAATAGTCATTTCTTGTTTTTCTTTTATTTATTTACTTTATTTCGAAAAGCTTTACATTCTAACCATTTACTCGTGTCTCCTGATTGGATAAAACATTGATAAAGCTCATTTTTCTTGCTTAAGAAGGTGTCTCATGATCCATGGCCTCCGTGCTCGCTTTGTTTTGATGGTGTATCTTTAAGGGAAAGGATTCAAAGTAAAGCGTCCGAAAAATGCTCAGGAATTTGTTATAAGAGTTATTAGCGTCTGTGAGCTGAAAGAAATCGCTCCAATCAATCCGGAGCAGTTTCTGTCTGAAACTTCCTAATGCCGCAGATGAGATCAGAATATGGAAGGCGAAGACGTTGTTCGATCGCCTGTCGCCTCAGCTCTGTTTATTTAGCTAATTTTTCCTTATTTACCTAGTTTTATTTGAATATTCGAGGACGGCAGCATCTTCAAAGCGGTACTGTCCATACGGGAAGAGTACGGCTGCTCCGGCGCCGGCAAGCCTAAAGGGACCACGCCATTCAAAGGAGGCTGGCTCGGCAGAGGCGGCCATGGCTTCCCAGGCTGTGGAGCGACAAGAACATGGACTCGACCACCCGTCCAGTGAGACCACATCGCTTAGTGGGGCTGAGTCGACGATCGCGGACGGTGACGAGTCAGTGGCCGATATGGTTGACGTGGACAACGAAGGCTTCAAGTTGGTGAGTCATCGCAAGCAACGAACGGTAGGGATCCCGGTAGTGGTTGAGCCCACAGAAAAGGGGGTTGATTTAAGAGAGAAGAATCCCATCTTACTTTTCGCGGCCATTCAATCACTGCTGGGATCAGCTCCGGTTCGAAGTCGGTTCACCATGCACGGTGCTCTTCAGCTGGATGTCTCGACGGAAGAGCAGGTTGACAAGCTCCTGCCGAGCTCTCAGATTTTTGGCATCAAAGTTAACGTGCGGTTGCCCCATTCCAACACGAAGAACACCTGTGTTATTAAGGGTGTACCAAAGTGGTATTCAGAACGCGACCTACTTGATTATCTGAAACCACAAGGTGTACTGCACGTGAAACGACTTGTGCGTCGTGTGGAGTCTCCAGGAAAAGAATGGGCTGCGAAACCTACCAACTCTATCGTGTTGACATTCGCTCCCAACTCAGAGCGCCCCGAAAAAATTGATCTTGGATTCACAAAACACGCAATTGCAGATTTCACTGAAGCTCCTCCACGGTGTTTTAGATGCCAACGGTTTGGGCACGTGGCCAAAGTTTGCACAAAGGATCGACGCTGTAAGCGATGCGGAGGCGACCACGACTTTAAAACCTGCAGGGCAGATTTTGCTTGCGCCAATTGCGGTGGCGATCATCCAGCGAGTTTCGGAGGCTGCCCCTTCCGTGTGAGCGCTCTGCACCGTCGGATGTCCTTTATTGCTGGTCCAAAAACCCCACCGACTGAGACGCCTGTCCCTGGATTAGACGAGTTCCCAGTACTGGAGTCTGATGTTGTTGCGCTGCCCAACAATGTCCCTAAGAGACCTGAGTCCAGCAAGACGCCAAGGCCCAGTGCGCGCGAGTCGACTGTTCGACCTCCAGCAAAAAGTGTCCATGTTCTTGAGCGGCCGGATCACAGCCAGACTCCACGGCAAGGGGGACCCTCATATGCACAAGTGACAAAAAAACCAGCTACTGCGGCCAAGAGTGTGTCCCCGTCGGCATCTTTTATCGATGTTGTAAGTGAGTGCGTTGCGCAAAATAAGGAGCTCAAAAATCAAAGTATGTCTGACCTTCTTCATGTTTTGTTTGGGGCCCTGCGTTCACATGTTCCAGCGATGGCGCCTGGTAACCTGAAGAACTTCCTACAGCTGGTGCTTTCTTTTGAGTCCCTAATTTCCACCTTCGCAGCAAACTTCCTTGAGAACTAAAATGGATGGGGCTAAACCTCGTGGATCTCATATGCACCGCAAAGTGCCGTTTATATTGTAGTGGAACTGCGCTGGGATTTTAAGTCGGTTAGCAGAACTCAAACTATTCTTGAAAGAGACTTGTGTTCCAGTATTGGCCCTGTCAGAAGCTGGCCTGCCAAGCGGGAGATGTTTGACTGGATATGTCGCCCATAAAAACTGCAGCATAAAGTCATTTCCTGCAGGAAGTGCTGCGCTTTACATAAGAAGAGAAATTCCACATGTTTCTCTAAGCGTTGCCGATCTTTGCACGGATGACATTGAGGTAGCGGCTGCAAGAATACAGCTCGGCTCTCGAACCCTTTCTATTGCATCCGTGTAGGTGTCTCCGCGGAAAAAGGTAGCATTAGATTTGTTTCTACAGCAGCTCTGCGACCGCTGCCCAGCACCTAGAATCATCTGTGGTGATTTCAATGCCCATCATGCCGTTTGGGGTGACCGGAACACGGATTCCCGTGGACGCAAACTTGTAGAGGTTATTAACAGTTTGGACCTGTGTGTTGCCAATGACGGAAGCCCCACTTTTTTCCGGCCTCCTGCCTCAGCGACAGCTATAGACCTGACACTGCATTCACCTGACGTCCGCGTGAGTTGGTCAACAGCACCCGACCGCATGGGAAGTGATCATTATCCGATTTTTGTGTTTGCTGCCGACTTTCGTATGCATGCTCCTAAAATTAGCAACGTGGTCAACTGGGACAAGTACAGAAAACACATAGAACGTGTTTCTGGTGATGTTGCTGACAAAATGATTTCTAGTAAGCTAGCAGCAACTACGGCGGTCAAGTTACCTGATCATTTTCCGGCCCCGGATTTAAAACTCAGGAACATTTGCGCAGCGAGAAGGGCGGAGCGCCAACTCGTGCGGAAGAAGGACGACAGGCAACTGAAGACGACCTTCAATAGGCTGAATTCTGCTATTAGACGGCACACGAACAAGCTGTACAGGTCGCAATGGGCCTCATTCTGTGCTAGTTTGACTGTGTTCTCACCGATAACGAGAATATGGCGAGTTATTGGCAGCTTTGCTGGAGAATCTCGCCCTTCGAAGCTTTTTGAAGCTCTTGCAATACGCAAGGAAAAATCTATTGCGTGCTTGGCAGAGGAATTTGCAGACGCACTCGTACGCGCTGATTCTGGAATAGATATATATTCACCACCTGCTTCCTCCAGGTCTATCACGGACGTCCCGTTCACGCTTCGTGAGCTTCAGACTGCGCTCAGTGGCCTGCGGCGCCGGTGTTCACCAGGTTCCGACGGCATTACCAATGAAATGCTGAATAATCTGCCCTTGCAACTCAGAAAGGAGCTCCTCAACTTCATCAATCGAGTTTGGGAGACTGGCGATGTTCCTCCGTCATGGAAGGTGGCACATGTAGTTCCGGTACTGAAGCCTGGCAAAGACATGAAAGACCTTGCCTCGTATCGCCCCGTGTCATTGCCCTCCTATGTTGCTAAGTTGATGGAGAAGATAGTAAATGAACGCTTATCATGGTGGCTTGAGGACAGCAAGGCACTGCCATCCTGTATGACAGGATTCCACCGAGGTCTTAGTGCCTAAGATAGCGTCTTAGACTTGATCAGTCGCATTGAACACCAGGGAGATTTCGGCCTTTCCACCTTAGCCATTTTCCTTGATGTTGCGAAAGCTTACGACAGCGTGCTTCAGAGCTCAATTCTAAACAGTTTGCAAGGAATGGGCATACAGGGCCATATGTTAAGATTCATTTACAAGTTTATAAGTGATCGCGCGGTTCGTGTACGGTTAGGGAGTACGTTAAGCACCGAAAGGGTTCTGTCACGAGGTGTGCCTCAAGGAAGTGTTCTTTCCTCCACGCTCTTTAACGCCGTAATGGCTGGCCTACCCGATTCGTTGAAAAAAAGTTGCAGGCAAGTGCGTATGTCACTTTATGCTGACGACATCTGTATTTGGATTACTGGCTACCAACACAAGCGATTAGCCCTGATAGCTCGACAGGCTATACTTTCGGCACAAGCTTACCTTTAAGGTGTGGGGTTGTCTCTGTCAGTGGACAAATCCGGCTTTATTCTGTTTCCAGGTGTAGGAAGACGTCAAGCGCGGTTGAAGATAGACCTCGGTCACTCTTGCATCCGTCAATTCAACCACGCGCGTTTCCTGGGCGTCATTATTGACTCCCGTCTACAGTGGCGAAAAGCTGTAGACGCGATTGTTTCATCTATATCTTCTCGTCTCAATGTGATCCATAGAATTGCACGTGAGCAATGAGGAAACCATCCTTCTTCAATGGTCAAACTTCATGAAGGTCTGGTGGTCAGCCGGAGAATGTATCAATTACCTTTAATTTCCCCCTCGGCATCACAACTTGAGCGTCTCGAAGTTGTCCACAGAAAGGACCTAAGAAGAGCCATTGGAGTTCCCCAGGCGGCTGCGAATAAGGCAGTACTTCATGAGTCCCTATTGAAACCTCAGCCTTATCGCTTCTCAGAGACTATTAATGCATCTTGACCGCTTAGGAGAGACGGTAGCTGGGCGATCCCTTCTCCAGCGGCTCTGCAAGAGATATGAGTCGAAGGCTTACTTGGCACTCAATACTCTTAGTTCTTTAGGCATTAATGTCCGAAGGCAAAGGAAACGGTTGAAACCCCCCTGGTCTTTTCCGACCCTCGACTGTAAGGTCACAATTCCCCATGTGAGCGCAAAGCGCAGCTCTCCTTTGGCAGCAACGCGTTCGCTTGTACTGGAATACTTGGAAACAGAGTATGCCTGCCATCTTCAAATTTTCACGGATGGTTCTGTGGACAAGGTCAAACAAGCTAGCGCAGCGGCTTTTTACATTCCTTCTTTGGACTGTAAGTGGTCCGTACGCTGTACTGCTGTTGTATCCTCCACAACGGCTGAAAGTGTTGCTATTGAGGCGGCTTTACGGAAGTTAGGGTCTTGTTCGGCTCAACCTGTTGTCATCCTAACTGATTCAAAATCTGCCCTTCAGAGGTTAGAGCGCGGATTCCCTACTGACGCCTTGTCTCTAAGCTCTCTGCGCTTGGTGCAGAATCTGCACAGCAGAGGCTTTACTCCACATTTCCAGTGGGTGCCCCCTCACATAGGAGTCAACGGTAATGAGGTGGCAGACAGTCTCGCCCATAAAGCTCTCTCAAGGATTCCATCAAAAAAAGTACCTCAAGATGGGAAAAGTCTCTGCAGGAAAACGGTGCTCGATCACTTCAGTACCCTGTGGAGTGCGTCCCACAAGCCATGTGTGACCAAGGGACTGAGAAGATCTCAGGCGACCCTTCTACATCGAATTCGCACGGCCTCTGCTCGCACTCCCGCATGGATGCATAAGACCGGCATAGCATCGTCTCCGCTCTGCTCTTTATGTGGTGTGTGCGGGGATATCGAACATTATATTATGTACTGCCCAAAGTACAACGCGGAAAGGCATGTGATGTTCGCTTCCTTCAAGAAGACAGGAACCCGTCACAGCACAGTGCAGGACATTGTCTACCCGAGTGGAAACCAGACATGCAGAAGGGAGGCTGCACGCCTTCTTTTAACATTTCTGCAGAACACGGATCTTGTTTTTAAATGGTGACAGCAGGAACGGACTATGGCCTACTGTGATTCAATGTGTGCGTAGATGATGTCTTCCGGAGTGGACTACTTTATACTGTGAGTGAATGTGTGTATGGAGTGTGGCACTACAATGGCCTATGTTCTACTGTGACTGAATATGTGCATAGATGGTGACTTGTGGAGTGGACTGTGATGTGAACTGTGTGGATTGAATGTGTGCATAGATGGTGACTGCGGGAGAGAATGTGTGCTATTATAAGAGACTGTGCGCTTAGTGGGGTAGATGCGGCATTGTTATATCGAAGGGACGCTGCGGTGGAGCAATTGCCGGCTGACAAAGCAAGGCTAACCCCACCTGTAGCATTTAACACCGCAACCTCAACGTCATCAGAATATGCGATTACATCTGCCTACAAACGCTACGGTGCTTTGTAATCAAAACTATAGGCATGTGGTCGCTTATGTCCGCATATAATAACCCCGATAGTGTGGCTTCTGACGGCGCGGTCTTAAGGAACATGTTCAGCAGTGAAGATGTAGATGCAGTGATACGTGTTGGGGATGTAATCACATTGCGAAAGTTATTGCATTCAAGGACGGATAGAAACTGTGCCGCTGGTGTTGAATTTTTAGATACGTCCACAATAAAATCACCTGCACAGATTAACTGATATCTGTTATTTGCTTGTGACAAGACAATCAAGGAATTCTAAAAACGCTGATAGGTGGACGGTACACTACCGCAAACAAATTTTTGCCCGTCCTAAGCACAGGACCTCGAAATTGTCATTTATAACTGAGAAATCTACTATGTCGCTGTCCGGGAACACGGTCTGTATTGCGATGCCCCTCCTCGTAGGCCTTGGCGATTTAAACAGTGATGTTGATAACCTGGGCAGTTTTGTTTAATGAAACGCTATAAAACATTACTGAAAAAGTTCAGTAATGATGCAGCAACAGTGTTGAAATACGGCAGTAACATTGCTTTAATGTTACAGGCTAATGTTGCCGGAATGTGATTTCAAGAGGGCATTATTCACGTTGCAACAACGTTGTGATGAAAATTACTGCAATAGTGCTGCAAAATTTTCTGCTAAGAAGGTTTTCAGCATCGAATTAAGTTCCAAACAAGTCTTCACTCATTGGCGCCGATATTAGTTAGCCAGTAGCAATATGTCATCAGCCAGGAATGCCAGGGGGAGCAGACCGGAAGGTGAAGGTACTGGTGGGCGATGGGGCATTGCAAAAGGCAGTGTTCCAAGTTGATATAAGGCCGGTGGCGGTTAAGACTAGAGTCACGCTGAACGGAGGCAGCTGAGTGACAGAGACACTCAGGAAAGGTGGCTTGAGTCTGTCGGGAGTCGCGACCATCGCATGCAGCGCTAAAGCGCCTGCATGAGGCAGCAGAAGGTGTCCGTGGACATGTCTCCATATATTTTACAGAAGTGACGGTGTAAGATGCTGGGAGGTGTCGACGTCCACGATGCGACGCGAATAATCCTGAAAGATATGCTTGAAAACTCCGTTGCTGTGCGCTTCAGCTGACGGGGGACACGAGGAAAACGCCGTTTCGGTGAGACGAAATGTGGGAAGTTGTGCTCGCTATGGACTTGAATGAATCGTGGCTGCATCTATACAACCTTGGATCAGTTTATGACCACATTGTCACGTAGTGGTGACTACAGTCCGGCGATCAAGATGACAGAGAAAATGGCTTCGAAACGAACCTCTTTATTTGGGCTAACTTGCGCACCCAAAGAAATGAATGACTCGGCTGCGTAGCAACAGGTGTGCGGGCGGCAGTCAAGCAGAATGCCCGCCGCTATCGGCTGTCACAATTTAAAGCTGCAAAGAACTTTCGAGTTACGGCGTACTACAACAAGTTACTATAGTAACTTGTAGTGCGCCGTTGTTGTAGTACTGTTGTATACAACCGTTTTGAACAATGTAGAATCAATTCAGCCTGGTTGCGATCCTTCGAGATAAATCTGGTCACGTTTCGCATCAGAAATAAAGCGATAAATCCGCGAGCCTGCGGCGTTAAGCACGAACAGATAAACGTTACAAAGCTTCGGTGCATTACCTTCCTCTTTAAAAAGCGTCGACATGATGCTTCACAATGTAAAGCAACGTGGGCAAAAAGAAACACAGAGAATGCAAACATAGAGTCATTTAAAACGCATAATATGGCGTTAGGCTTACCACATGTACAGCTTCTGAGAGCGCGCTGTGCCGCTGTGATGCTGTCCCTCCGTCGGGGGCCACTTCGTAAGCTTTGTACGGGACAATGTATACCGGCGCAGAAGCTTTTCACTCAGTCCGCGGCGGCGAATAGGCGTCCACACCCATCCACGGTCATCTGGCTTATGTTCTGTTCGGCGTTGTTGCAAATGGGTCGCAAGCCCCAAGGGTAGCGTTGGCCTGGCGGCCTGGGTCACAGCTGGAAACATCCGAAGGTCCTGGCAAAGGATGAATCGACTGCCAACAGAACAACTTGTTTATTCTGGCATCGCAAAAGAGCAGCCGGTCAGGGCGACCACGTTACTCGACGGAAGAAATCGAAGTCTCTGTTTGGCGTCCGGAGCAGCTGCCTTTATATCCTCGGAGTCGAGGGCAAGAAAGAACGGCTCGGGATGAGGCGCACGAGACGGCGACGCACGGACATGTTGAGACGGGACGCGTCCGCCGGGCCGGCGCCGGTCGCGCCGGTCAGACCTCCTCGCCTTCCAGTTGGGGAGCTCCTCTCCCCGGCTGTCGCGCTTTGACAAGCGTGGGCACCAACATGCACACACACACACGCACACACGAAGACACGTGGCATTGAAACCTGCCTGGACGCGCTTGGCGGGAGGCGTTGCGGCAGCACTGAACGGGCCCAAAATGACCGCCACTTTGAATGAAGCCCCGGCGTCCGTTGCATCCGCGCCGGCTATACCGCGCGTCGTAGGCGAAACGTAACAGCGTCGGCGTAGGTTGTAGCATCGGGCATCGGTGCGCTGTTGCCTTTGATCCGTAATCGGGCAAGCCGTCGGGATTATTCTGCGCGTTGAAGGTAGGCGGCGACGTCGATGCTTTCTTCTTCGGTAACGTGGGACTGCATGGCGTCGAGTGCGGTCGTGGCCTCCCTGCCATAGACGAGCCTAAAAGGTGACATCTGTGTGGTCTCTTGCACCGCGGTGTTGTAGGCGAAGACCACGTAAGGCAGGATGACGTCCCAGGTTTTGTGTTCAGCGTTGTTAAGAACGGCGACAGCACGTCTAGTAATTAGGAAAAGCGACGGCAAGTCTCGCCTGTTGTCATCTGTATTTGCTGGGGGGCTTCGAGCAACTCGATGGTGATCGCTCCGAAGTCCGCCGTCAAGGTGCCAGCTGGTTCTAATTACCGAACTTTGCCCGATCGGAGTGCGGCACCCGAAAAAGCGGATGGCTGCAGTTTGAGCACAACTGGACCTCTTTCCGAAGTCTCCGACGCCACCGCGGCGAGAAAGCGGTTGTTATCTTCCCAAATCGCCGTGACTATGCCGAGGGACAAAGGGGCCTCGTTTCTGGTGGTTATTCGGCATGCTAGCACCGCGTAGGGCTGGCGGTCATCGTCCCCAACCAACGAAGGCATCTCTAAGGACAAAGAACCCCTTTCCGGCTTCTCTTCCCGACCTTGCGTTCTGGCCTTGCGCGTCGGTTGCCATAATGAGGAACAGGTGTAGGCCGCACGTGGGAACCTTCAGCTCGCCAGATGACATTACCTACCACAGTCGACGTGACCTCGACGGCGTCCTCCTCTTTCTCGGGCTCAACATGAGACAGGGGCGTGTCCTTATGTGCGGTGTTGTGAGTTTTTGCGCGTGAGAGTTTCAGGCCACTCCCACCTCGGTGTGGCCGTCCTCAACACGGGTAATTTAGGGACGAGGAACGGTATAAAAACTCGACAGCGAGTGCAGTAAAGTAATCCCCACTTTTGATCCTCATGCTTGTAAATATGTAAATAAACCCACTCGTAATTTTCCTCTCATCATCGAGCTCCTTTAATTCGTCGGCAGTCTTGTCCTGGTGGTGGCGGTGGTAGCGTCGTTCCTGACCTGTGGTCCCGTCCGAGCGCGACTCCGAGCCCCACACATCCAACAGCGTCGACATATACATGACAGCCAAGTCGCCGTTGTGGCTGGCTCAGTGGGTATGGCGCTCGGCTGGTGACCCAAAAATGCGGGTTTTATCCCGTCCGCGGTGGTCGAATTTCGACGGAGGCGAAATACTAGAGGCCCGTGTAGTGTGCGATGTTAGTGCACGGAGGGTGCGAGAAAACCCCGGACGCCCAGCTGTTGGCTCGTCGTGCGAAGCCTGCAGAATTTCAACGCGAAGACTTGCAGGTACAACCAGGAGATAGGCGGTCTTGTTTGGTGCCAGGTTCTTCACGAGGACATCATTCCGTACGCAGAACGAAGTCAATCGCCGCTTGAACGAGGCTGGGGGTGAAAGAACCTTGACCTCCAAGTACTCGATAAGGCTTTGGAGGTGTGAGTCCGAGCGTTGCTGTTGCGCTAAAGTGATCGAGCTGATAGGTGACATAAAAGCGTCGTCATCGTCGTTCTGCGGTGGTACATCTACAGGGGCCCGTGACAGGTAGTCGGCCGGTAGAGGCTGCCAGTGCTAACCCTCGCAGCAAAGCCCGAAACGCGCCGGCCTGCCTTCAGGAGTACGGCGATGACGGTAAAAATTCGCGCAGTAGCTGCAGTAAAGTCGTCATTTCACATTATAGAAAGGGTGCGGCTATAAAAATGCGCGGCGATACAAGCGAGAGGTACTAAACCCCAGATATTTGCTATCTTCGCTGTGTAGTGCAATGAAATTTGAAACTACTTTGAATGCGCGGCCGCGCGGCTGCTAGGATTGGAATGGTGTAATCCCTTAGAGCTTTTTTTCCTCATTGTCTGCTGAAAAGTTGGTTTAGTGCTGTGCTGTCATTATGGTCTAGTGCGCACTTCCCGTGCTAGCCGAGGCCTGAGCGCGCCCGCATTTCACTTTCCCGTTGGTTTCGCTAGACCCGAGCCGGACGCAATGAACGCACTACGTACCGCTTTGCAGAGCCCACGCGTTTCTTTGCTGCATTCGGCACGTTCACTGAAGTGACATGTCGTTGAGAGTGCGGTAGAACGGGAGTAGTTCTAATTGCAGTGCATGGCACAATCGCAAAAATGTGCTGTTATTGACGTATTTATTTACGCCGCTTTAACAAGTGATCACGAAAGTCTGAGTCTGAAAAACGCCAAGGGCGCTTTATTGTGCCATCAGAGAGATAGTCACTACACTTTAAGCAGTTTCTGCAGTCTGGCTTCTTATTTCGTTTTTTTCTTTGCGTTGCCCTCAGTGAGCAGCCCAGCGAAATTTGTCAAAAAGGGCCTCATGAACTTTTTTACTACCTGTTTCGCAAGTTCCATTCGATGGGCCTCCGAGTGATTTCTGTCGCACATAAACAATGGATTTTTAACAATTGAAGGGACTACAACCTCTCCAAACTTATTTAAAGGCGGTGGCCCTTTAACTAGCACTGCACCGCTTTAGAGGCAGCACCATCAAGGATAGAAACGAAGCCCACAAATGCCAAAGTGGGGTAGGAGAGCTCTCCTCTGTTAATTCCTGCAATAAGGGCAGTGGTAGTTGAAGTGCATGTCGGTGCACGTAACTTGTCAATGCATCCCAAGCAGTCAATGTTGTCTTGAACTGCCCTTACCAGGAAGCCAGCAATCAGAGCTAGTGTACTTGACCTCAGGCTCTGTGGTGGCAGACCTGGAAATAAAGTGTGGTAAAAAACAGTAAACTGGTTAGTGATTTCTTTGAATAAGTGCGCTTGCTACAGAGACCTTGACATCGAGTGCAGGCCAGCATACAGTTAAATAAACAGCCACTTGAGACATTTTTCAGAAAATGCCTATACATGCTTCATTGTTATCATGCATTTTTTTACAAACATGCAGACCGTTAGAAGTATATTCTTAGCTATGTTTGCAGCGCTCGCTCCACAGTGCATTGATTAGAACAAAATGCTTACTTGGGTACCGCTCCAATGCAGACAGGTAGGGGAGCAGAAACTTTCCAACATCCTTTCCTGCAGTGGCCTTAGTCACTGTTTGAGCAGGCAGACGTGATGCTGCCCCTAGACTTGCCACCACACTTCCGACACTGCCACGTGGTGAAGAATGAATGATCCCAGTGACCAGAATCTTCTGAAGTGCCGACAACGCTGAGTCGGCATCTGTTTGATCATTGCTGCCATTTAGCTGCCTAACAGCTGAGAACAATGACTCTACATCATCACTAGAAAACTTTCCCGTTAGCACGAAGTGAAATCCTGCATTTAGCAGGTGTTTTGTGCACATAACAGTGGATTTGGTTGTTACTGTCAGTGCCTCGTGAGTCTCTACAGTGAGATATTCCAGTTTGTGGATGGTGCCCTCCTTCCACGAGGCAAAATAGTCCAGACATTCTGCCTCCAACCATTGAAGCCTACAAGATAAAGTAAGAAAAAAGGCACAATGAAGCATGATGCAAGAAAATGGCACCGAGCTTTTTATTTTTGCAGTATGAAAAAAAGAGAAAAATGGATGCTTTTTCAAGTGTACTTGCATTCTCGCAAATTAAGACTTCAGAAAGATAAGCGCTTTTTCATCTTTCAACCATGAGGAATATACCTTTCATCACTTGCACTGTAGAAGGGCATCTTCCAAGCATCCCTGCTGGCGGTACAAAATGTAGTGCTCTTGATATTGCGCGCCGAAAACCACTTGTACACTGTCTCCATGAATTCCACTGTCGGCAAGCAATCCTCGAATCCAGGAGCACCAAGACGATGTCTGTGCTGCTGCAAAAATCTCAGGACCGAAGTGACCTTAAAAAAAAAACAGCAGTGAGCATCTAAGCTGACTTCTGCCGCAGGTTTGAGGAGTTAAAACTGGAGATATTGAAGAGATACGAATAGTTGATAGCTTTTAAGCAGTACTAGAGGCTATGACTACCATTTATACTTATATGCAACGTTCACACAATAAAGTTCACCAATGCATATTTTACCTGCGGCGAGAAAATGTCAACAGCTCTACTGACATTCATTTTCTCGAAGTTACTTGGCCAGAGGTGCTTCTTTGTCAGGCGCAGCACCATTTTAAAAGCACCCTGCCGTTCCTGCACCTTGTAGAGCAAACTATGAAAAAATAAAGGGTTAGTATAATACTACAAAAGTTACAAAACAAAAAAGCATTGTTTGTTACCATAAGTAATCTGGCAGGATAAGCTTCCCTTTGTTCCTGAAAATTGTCTTTTCATCAAGAAACTGCGACCTGATATTTTTCAGGATATGACAGTAGTAAAATGACAAGTAGAGCTGCCGACTTTCATCTAGAGGGTGTATTGAAAAACAATGTTTAATAATGATTATTATGTCAGCTTAAAGCAACATCATAAATTCCATACACAACAGCCACAATGCAAACATGACAGAAGATTTAGCACAGAAATATTCATAGCAACACATGCGTTACATGAGGCAACATTGAATGACTACTCACATTATGACAGGCTTGATAGGGCCACCTGACAAGCTTGACAAAAATTTGCAGTTTGCCTGATGGTTGTCTGCAACTAGCCTCACCACCTGAAAACCTGCCTCTTCGAAGATGCCATTACTTTAAGGGGAAGAATCTCTAGTTGTCCTCCAGTTAGGGCCTTCGAAAAATAATACCCAACCGGTAACCTGCAAAACAATATAACAGTTGCAAATTTGACAGATATCATGAATTTTCTGCCATCTTTTGACACAGCTAAAAACAACATACCTGTAATGAGTGGAGCGGCCAACAAAAACAAAACATAGAAGGTGTGTTGCCAACTCATCTTCTAGGTTGTAATCAACTTCAGCACCTCCCAAGTTGACCAGACCATGTACAGCATCTGATTGCTTGTGGTATATAGTAGCCTGTTTAATAGACATCTCGTCCATAATAAGGGAACCACGTCGTGCCTGCAGAGATTAATGTAAAACATACATAAATAATTTCTTGATGTGCAACGGAGTATTTTACCTGTTCGGAGTGCAGTTTTGCTTCTACGTGGAGCCGCTGCTTTATGAGTGAAGAGATTACCTCTCCAGTGCAAGCACCGATGTACCTCTTCAATGTCGACCTGCACGGTAATTTCAGCACGCCATTCTCTCTCAGGAGCTGGTAACATGATGGAGATTTGGCATGCCAGAGTACACACTGGCGTATAGTTTCTTCCTGCCAGCAGCGCTTTGACAAGCCCAAAAAAGCTAGCTGCTCCTGAATGAAAAGGGCTCTTGCATCATTTTGCTCCACTTTTTCCTGAAAGAGTCCAAAATTGTGAAAGGCAAAATTTCAATAACGGATACCATACCTGAAGGACCGTGAAGTTTCTTTTCTTCATTACTGCCTCAGTTTTTTTGTTTTCATGTCTGAGCAATGAGAGCTCCCCTTGTAGCCTTACAGTTTTCTCCACAAGCCGTCTGCATTTTCTCGAGAGTGTTGCTACCTGCCTGAATAGTTCTGAAACTCGGGAAACCGAGAGCCTCGTTTGTGTTCCCTTAGCTGCCGGCTTTGAAGACAACAGGTCGCTTCTCAGTGCTTCTTCTGGAGCTAACTGAAAGGTGGGAAGCAAAAGCTGGCCAGACGAGGCTTCTTGGATTGGCTCTAGCAAAGAAATTCCTGAAGGCTCCATTGAAGCTCCTGGCGGAGGTTGTCCTGCAGGTTCAGAACTCCCAGATTTCTGAACAGTTACAGCCTCGTTGTTTCCATCATCACTGGTTAGTGCTTCTGCTGCAGCTGTGTCAGGAATACTTTCATTTTGCCTGAAATGCAATAAACAAACGAGTTTATTACAACAGCGGCAACAGACTGCTACACAGTTAGGCATCATATTTAGAACCAGCATATGTTGCTTTTAGAGGTAAACAGATAAAAAAATGCGGCAAGAGAATTGTATTTACCTGTCATTTTTCACGAGCCCAGGAGACTCGCTCACAGAAGGAGCTGATGCAGGAAATTTTCGTTTCAGTAGGCGTCGCGTCTGGTTTGGTGATGGCTGCAAGTACACAGGGAATGCGGGAAAAACTGTTGGCACAGCATCGGGTTTCAACCTCCGCAGCTTAAGGCCTTCACGATAGTTTTCTGGCCTGAAGTGAAGGCTGCAGGCCTGAAGTGAAGGCTGCAGACCCTGCTTCGGTCGCTTGGAACCCAGGGCTCTTTCGCTGGCCCTAGAAAAAAAGAGAGACATCGTGAAAATAGGTATAAATTAATTACTTCACGCGGGTACGTTCCGAGTACCGCTCAATGCAACGCAAACTCGACTGCTGGAGCGCACGAGAGCTCCGAAGCTCGATCGCCACTCGGCGGGCGCCGTCGTTCGAAATGCACATTAAAAGCATGTTTCAAAGCTGAGTGCAGCATAGTAACTTACCTTCGCCTTGCCGAGAGATGTTTTTCAACCATTGGTTCCGAATATCGGTCACGGGGAACTCATGAAATGAAATTCCTCTTGATGCTCGGCCGCTTGACTTGCACAACGGCACGCAGCAGTAAACCATCGTACCATCGTGCATGAAGCCGCAAACGCGAAAGCCGGCGCCCACGGGGCTTTGAACCACAGTGTCACTGAAATAGAATATGGCAATCAAGATTTAGCCACACCAACAGATCATCACGCACTCAGCTGACCGACTGTTTCGCGCACGTGCTTACGGGCCACGACCTACTGTACACAGTAGGTCGTGGTGTGGGCGGCCATGGGGTGGGGGTGAGCACTAGCGCCACTATTCGCGGCGGCGGTTTGGAAAACTAACAAAAACCACACAAGCAAAAGCAAATCAGCGGTGCTGGAGCAGTACAACATGAACTGGTGGGCGAGTTGGTCAGACATAGTTCTTGTAAACCAGCGCAACGGCTCGAAGCCAAACAGAAAGGGACAAAACACAGCGCTGGAGCAGCGCCGCATGCGCAGGTCGCCCTTTATACAGTAGGTCGTGAGTAGTACACTACTTGAAGATTACTTTTCAGCAATGCAGCCGTTCGTAAGAGAGACAGAGAGAGAGAGAGGGGGGGGGTTGAAAGCACTAGGTGATGGCTTCTTTGTTAGCCGCGAACATCACATTCTTGCCGCGCAAAAGTGATATACTGTGCCAGTTCACTTTCTACCCTAGCTTTAGATACTCTGATTTAGGTGCACGTATTGCTGAAAATCTTCCCATCATAATAAGTTTCACACTTTTTTTTAAATATCTCATTCATCTACTACTTTTCATGTCATGTTTTATGGGTTTAAAAAATGAGCGCTATTTCACTATTTCCTGTGCGATGATTTTGCGCGGTAACGTTAAGATAGAACTGTTGTTACTGGGTGTGCTTAGAGACTTGTTAAATACATAAATGCATTTGTACTCCTGACACACTGGATTTGAAACACTCTACATCCAGTACATGAGTTGCCATTCAGCTTCCTTTGGTGTTATCTGGTAAAACAGGCACGCCAGTTGGACGCCGGAGCGAACGGACGCGTTTCACATGGGCTCCGCGAATTTCGGCCTTTTTCGGCAGTCTTTCGACTTGCTTTCCCGGCTTTTGTGCTCAATTGGCGGCGGAATATCAGAGGACCACGAGAATACCATTTTTCCGGCAAGTAGGACTTTATTTTTGGACTTTCCGTGTTCGACGCAGCACGTAGCTGAGTTGAGCTTAATGCGCTAAGCCTACCGCGGCTGACTAGGCCCGCGTCCCCGCGGCGTCCCCTCCGGCGAAAGCTGTGAATCATGGACATTTTGGAAGAAACCACGATTACCCCCGAGGAACTCTTGGCACCAGGACAATGGTTCGCAATCGGAGGAGGAAGATACGTGCCGCTAGAGAAAAGTGGGCAGAAAATTCTGAAACAGCGAGCCCAGGAGAGGCAAGCAGGTAGGAAATTGGCGGCCAAGTCAATCGAGCGTCAGCAGACGCGCATTCCAGACGGCGCCGAGCAAATTGTTCTCCGACCACGTGGCAGCCTACTTACGCTTACCAAATATGGAACGGCGTATCTCACTGACATCATCAAAATGTCTGCTGGAATCAACCCACGTGGAGAGGAGGATGCAGGCAGTTCTGCCCGTCAGGAAGTCCCTGATGTACCGATATGTACCGGTACCTACATTAACCTTGTTCAGCGCTTCCAGAACAGCATCATGGTTCACGTTGTCGAAAGCCTTTGTGAGGTCCAGCTCCGAAATGGTTTTCGCATCTTTAGACCTTGAGCCTATTATGTCATGTTTGATTTGGAGCATGGCGTCCTGCTTCCAGCAAGTGAGGTTGTAACCCGACCATCTCATGTGGCCGCAGATCGCCTTGCTCCATGAAGCTCATCAGGCTGGTCTGGGCAAGCAGACTGATGAGAAAACCGATGCTTGGCAGCACCACATGCGAACAGGAGAGTTTCGGTATGTTATGGTGCTTCGCGTCTATGCTTTTTGCTTGCCCCGTGGTTTTGTTTTTGACACGTCTCGATTTAAAAGCGCTGAACAGTAGTGGAACTCCAAGTGCTGCTTCAAGTGCTAGGTAACCTTTGAAGGAGCCTGTTAAAGGGGCTGCGAAACACTGCTTGAATGGATGGTGGCTATACTTCAGATGGATTCTTTGTCACACAGATGCTAACTCAAAAAGAATTACAGGAATCGATGCATAGGAACGAGAGTTATTCAATGAAGAAATTTCAAAATACAACCAAACAAAATGCTGCCCTAAATTTGATTTTCGCCTTGCTTCCCATTTCCATTTCACTCTCCCAATGACGACACCGGGAGTCACTAATCAAAACAGCCTATCTGAGCAGGTCGCGGAAGTTTGCAAACCATGGTTGCCTAATCGCTGTAACTAATCCCCAGTGCCGCCGGGTGCCCACCAGTGATACAGTGGGTACAAGCTTTCCCCTGGCCTTGTGCTCGGCTAGTAACGGGTGAAATGCTTGAAAAATGTTATTGACCCCACCTTGAGTAATCGAAAAATACCTTGTGCCATGGTGCTCTTTGACCATAGACGCCCTTGCACCATAAAAATCTATAATCATTATCATCGTTCAAGCCAATGCTGTAGCATCATTTTCATGGTTAGAACAACCACATGAACGCCCCCGTTCACCCAGCGATGCTTCATCGTCACGTCGACTGCGCAGAGCGAGCACTGATCAGCGACGTTCCCTGACTTATGGTTCCGAACTCGAGTGCGAGATATTGTGACGGATTGATGCCCTGCGCAAGATACTAGATACCTTTAGGATAGCGCGTACCGCAACTGCTTACCGCATACTATGGCCGCTACTAGGAATGCGCTGATTGGTCACGGTGAGCAAGGCACGCGTGCTGTTGATCGGAACGTAGCGGCCTCTGGCGCCTACGCCCGGTAATCCTGCACAAGCTGACAGTGTGCACTGCTAAATGTGAAACGAACGGCTTTTTTCGTTGCATCCTTGGGACCGAAACGAATGCTTGTAGAGTGAAATGGTGCGATCGGATCGATTCCGCAAAGCCATTCTAAGATGCATAGAGTAGTCATAAGTGCTGTGCGCTAGGTGATAGGATGCGTACAGAGAGGCGCAAGGTTCTTCGAAGCAAAAAAAAAAAGCCAGAGCCTCTGGTGGTGTATTTTTGTTTTACTTGCTTTACAGTGCTGTATCTACGGCAAACAATTTGGTTTTGTTGATGTAATATAAATCGCAAGAACTTGACAAAACGTATGTCTATTTATTAGCACAATTTACAGTATATTTACTGTTTGTCCAGTCATCAAGCTCCCGCCCAGTGATGTCATATCCACTGCTAAAAACCGCCACTGTATGGTGACACCCTCAGCGCCATAAATCTGTATTGGTGAGCTAATTAAAATATTAAAAACTGGATTATATTCAGTTCAACCGATGCTAATAGCATCGCTATAACTCATTTTACGCAAGCAAGAAGCAAAACAATGCACTGATTTTGTGTTTCGGGGCTCTCCGAGAGCAGCACTGAAAGCAGCACCCCGACCCACGCATCGCGGGAGGTGAGCGCATCGACAGTGTCACCGGCTGTCGCGCACTTACACGGTCACAACGTGCAATGATCCTCCGCGCGCGCATTGGCTGCGTGTGGCCCGGGGAACGACGAATGCGTCACGGAATCGCGACGAGTGATGTGTGTGACGGATGCGGTGCAGTGGAAACACTAGAACACCTGTTCCTTCGCTGTTCCGCGTTCGCCGATGCTCGTCGCGATATGCTCGCGGCCTATAGGGCGCAGGGCATACTACCAGACTCCATCTAAGACGCTATTGTGGCCGCAGGGCAGTGCGCGCACTCGTGAGCGAACTTTGGTGAGCCTCTGTGCATTCCTCGAACACACGGGCTTGACGTCCCGTCTGTTCTCCGTCAGGTAGTTACACGCAGTGACCGAACGCTCCGCGAGTTCTACCTTGAACGATTAATAACTGGACGCCCCACTCCAGTTGTAACCAACACAGTGCTGTGCGCGTGTGTGATTTAATTCTTCTAAAATGAACTAATCACGCGCACAACCTGGACACATTTCTTATTGTGTAAATAGTTTGTACATACTACTTCTCCCCCTATCCTCTATTCCTGTCCCCTCACCTCTTTCATTTCATGTCTCCATTCTGCCTGCTGTCCTTTATTTCCGCTGCCCCAGCTCAGGTGCTTCAGTATCGATGGCAGATGCCGGGGCTAGCAAAAATCTTTTCCTTCCTTTTTACTATTATTCTAATAAAACCACTACTACTACTACTCTTTAAGGCTAGTTAAATGATCGCCACGGTCGATGAAAAACTATGATGGCGCGATGGTTGTTGATCGTACAAGGCAGTTAGCAGTATAAAGAGCACTTGTGTCTTGCTGGTTGTGCCAGTCAACTTCGAACTACTTAACGGAAATCGTTTAAGATACAAGAGTTAAAAAAAAAGATTTGAAACCCGCCGAGAACGTGACTCCGTGCTTTTCCAACTCGTTTGTTTGGGGCTCCATTCAATAGCTTCGGCAGTTGCCGTGAGCTGTTCTATTCGAGCTGCCGACTAATTTAATCACTTCACTGTACACAACTGAAGGTACATGCAAGTGAGCGCTCTCGCCACCCAGACCCAGACCCAGTGGACCCCATACCCGCGGAAATGCGCAGGGCGCACGGTTTCATGTAAGTGCGGAGCCCGTTGAAGCGTGGTGCGTTGGCTTGAAAGTAAAGCCGACGCATCAGGCTTGAGCACCCATCCGTTTTTTGTGGAAAAAAAAAACTGGCTCTTGCAACTGTGGCAAACCTCCTCTACGCCGCCTGCTGCACCGTGCAACGGCGCCGTTCAAGGAATCACAATCCATTGGCCTCAAAGTGTCGGGAAGCCTTCGATGCGCGCGACACGCCGACCTTGACCTCGCCCCTCGCGACTCCCCGCACTGGGGTTACATTTAATTAGCAACGGCTGCTCACGGCGGACGGGAGAAACGACCCACCGGCGCCTAACCTAATCGTGCTTCCTGTCTATAGATCGGCAACAATTGGTTAGCTTGTACTGCGGTTCGCCCTGCGCCAGAGCAGTGTGCGCTACTTCGTGCCTCCGTGTGTGCTGCTCTCACAGCCAGCGTACGTGGATGTACTGCGTTGTCAGTCTCTTTTTGATCAACACCTCAGTGCCGTACTTGCAACGCAGATGGAGGCTGTTGCACAGCGGAAGATCTGGCAATGCGACGTCGTAAGTTGTCCTAACAGCTGTGCCGAATCACAGCAGGGCAGTAGCAAAGCCCGTGGGATGGTGCGCCGCAAAGTGCCGATAGATGAGTCGCGGCGGACCACTTCGTTGCGAGCACAGTGAAAGAGATAGCTTAGGCGAGCGAACGCCGCCACCAGCCGTTGCACAATACTATTGTGCTCCCTTCTCGCTCGACAGATGGCGCTTCCAGCTTGCGCCCGTAGCGGCGCCGTTCGTGGCTCTAGCACAGTGTCTATGTATGCACTTCCAGGAAAACTTGCGGTCATCAGGTGATTTTTTAGGCGTTTGTTATACTGTGAATCATCATTAACTCTGAAAAAGTTGTCCACAGATCAGGACACTCGCGCGAGGCGACAGATAACGCGACGGAGAAGCTTTGGTGGAGCGGGAACCAAGCAAGCCAATATTACAATAGTTTTCAACTTTTCTCAGTTATAACCTGGAAAGAGAGTACTTCTCACTCAAGAATGAGGTAGAAGGGCTCATCAAGTTAGCAGTCGCGTTTGAGAATCCAGCAGCTTTGGTCCACCGATGGGGAAATGAATGTCAGTGTGTGAAAATGACTGAACTCATGCTGCCTTAGTCTGCTTACGCGAGAACTGCATGCGATTTTTATGAGGATGATGAGTGGGTGCTTTCTGGAGCCCACAAAAACTTATAACCCAGATAGAACCTTATGCGTTTATTTCATACATGAAGCAAAAAGTAGTCACAGCAAACCTGGATTACGCACTGAACACCTAAATTTTACTATTGTGTATACAATCAAAATAACAAACAGTACACTCAGCTCTGCTCCTTGTGGTCATACAAGTTTGGACATTTTACGCAAGTCCTGGCCTTTTTCTAAGTGCTTGCATTTCATTTGACGGCAGTACTGATGCATACAAAGGCTAATATAATAATGGAGCAGCTTGGTGAGCATGTCCTCTCTGTGGTTAGTAAAAGGGAAGGTGCAGGAGGTCTGATTGAAAATTTTCCTTGATACAAACCCTTTAACATAATAAGTTATACAATCAACCACACTTGCATCATTATTATCACACACAGACAAGGTTTTGTCACCATCGCACTCCCAGCTTCCTTCATTGATTATGCCGTCAAGCCTCTCTGTCAGCTGGTCCATCTTGTTTAGTTCCTTGGATGCTGAGCTCTTATATGCGCTCTTAAAGTGAGCCAAAGTCACAACGCCGTACTGTTCTTTCTCGGAAGCTGAACAGTTACCAAACCGCGGTTTCTTTGGGAGGGAGTAAAGAGACAGCGTACTGTACATTTTCAAGAACGTTGGGAAAGTTGGATGTTCGTTTTGGCAACCCGCTTGTCAAATAACACCAAAAAATTATTTTAACGGATCCTGATTAATTTTTTTCGGTCAGGAAATACTTGAAATCGCACTTTGTCAACAGGTAGAATGACATCTCACGAGCAGATTTGAGCGTCACCCTTAATCTTTTCGCAGTTGACCAGCTTAGGAAGAGATCTTGTGGAATTTCTCCTTTTGCAGCTTGTTCCTCCCATTCATCAAGCCAATCAGGGGCACTCTCAAGAACTTTAAAATCATTTCAGTCTATAGTCAGGCCTTCTTTTGGAAAGTGGCGGTTCAGGGCGTCAAATAAGTTGTTCATAAAGATTGTGAACTCAACATTCAGCTCGACATTAAACAGCCGATGTGGTCCTCTACGTGCTTAAAACAAAATACTTTTTGCTGCGGAATCGCTGAAAATTTGGGTTGCCAATTTCTCTCTCGTTTTAAGCTTGTTAAAAGGATTAACATGGTTGTAAGCCAGTTCTGGGCATACTCTCAGCTCAGTTCGTTCTTGGTGTCTGCTACAAACTGGGCACTGTATTAAGACCATTTAATGAACGTTCCACTTTTCTTCAACACTTTTTTTCATACATACGATTGCGTATGCACTTGAAGAGATGAGGTGCATCTGCGAAGACATGCACCTGTGAGTGTGTGCACAAGACGTAGCCAGTATTACAAAAAGGCATGAAGAACTTCCTCATGTCACCAGTGCATGAGTGTAGGTGAAATCGAAGAGTAAGCTTCACAACAGTGACTCCATGACAATAAGCACGGCTCACACAAAAGCCATATCCGAATGGGAAAATGCGCGTAACAACCGCTACGTGTGCGACATGGAGCACGCGTGCGCGCATGGAAGCTTCCTAGCGGGCAGCAGTTTGGTGCGCCTTCTCTTGAACTGCCGGCCAACTACTACTGCACTATCCTCTTGGCGCGGAGCGGCGCCTCTTCCTTGCCGTTCGCTCACATAGCTTACTCTTACACCATGGTTGCGTGCTATGCCGCTACGAAAGGTGAACGGCAGAGCATCTCTGTATGCCGCTGTGTGTTCGCTGCATTTTCGTCCCGAATACATGATATATCCATCCTTGAGTGCGTCTTTCAGGATTACATGGAAGCTTCGCAAACTATCCCAAGGCACGGTTCCATCAATACTCCTGGCAACAAGTGGACAACAGCCCTCGCTATGCCCGAAAGTAAAGTAACGAGCGTTAAAACACCAGCACTCCATTGACTTATCAGCTAGGTTTCCTCTAGCTTCTATGTACAGTCAAGCCCACCTATAACTGTCGGTCACGGGGCTCGCATTCGTTGTATCCGAAGTTCATAGTAAGTGGGATTCCTCAATCACAGCGAAAAATACAAAGTCAGGCAACGGTGGCGTTTATTTCTTGAAATTATCTGTTACTCATGTCTGCCTCTATTAGGAAAGGGCTTTCCAAGCACTTCATTGTAATTAAGTGGTACTCGTCAAAATTATTTCTGCCAACGAGCTGCTTTAGGGACGCTCCCAAATCAACCTCATTTACTTATGAAGGCATGGAGGCTCAGTAAGTCTGCATAAGGATACATGCAGAATACTATCCGTGATGTCTGAGCAGTGCAGCACATAAAGCAAAAGGAAAATTTTTTCATAATGGTAATGACGTCTTTAAGTCTCGGGCCATATTTCTTGATCTTTGCAGCATACTCCTGGTGGCTATTCATTTTTATGGGAATAGCAGGAGAGACCAGGCAGTAACAAGTGATGGCACACCCATGTGGCACATAAAGACAGCAAAGGCCAGGCACTGTGCCACATTCATCACCCCACCGAAGACAGTGACATTTGGCAAGTTGCTGTAATTTGCACTTTATATTCCTGTGTAGTTTGTGGTTATGTGAAAAAGTGCATAGGAAGCAACCAGGGCTGGTTCAAAGTCTTTAATAAAACTACCAGCAGTCTTTATCTTGTAAAAAAATGCACAATACTACTGTTTTCATCAAAATTAAGGTGAGCATTTGGTGAAGAGTCACTTTAATTGGCTGGTTGCAAAGCAAGACATCAGCATTCACGACTCATTCGCGAGCTCTGTTCGGTCCCACATGGCAGAACTAGTCGGGGTCTAGTTTCTGCAGACGGTGGAAAAAAAAAGCATGTGAAGTCAATCACCAAGAGAAAAATGCATTTGTCTATTACAGTGTATGCTGAGGACCTACAAATGAAGGCCTTCAAGTTGTGTTCTGTATCCTAGCTTCAGAGGTGCCATGGAACACACTGAACTTAGAGTCGAACCAGCGTACGCAAAAAAATGTGCAGTCCAGGCCATCCAAGGCAGACCTGGTGGAAGGCCACAAAGGGCGCTTTGCAGAGCCATGAAATGGCTGCTGCACTGAAATAGCTATGGGAAAAAAATGGAAAGCCTTCAACTCATCTCCAGTATCTCGTGCCATGAAGCGGTGCAAGGATATACCTATTCAAATAATTTGCGTATCTTGTGCATTGGTTGTAATTTTTGTTTTCTCCTTTACATTTTAAAAATTTTTGTCTGACATTCTGTGACAACCTATGTTTGTTAGTGTTATAAAATAAGGTATGTATGTAATGTGTCTTATTTGGAATTCATATTTTTACTTTCATCCTGTAAGTTTGTCTTGCAATCTTGTGTTTATTATTGACATGTAATTCCCTCACTCTATGCCGTAGCGGCCCCATATATTAAATGTCAAAACCCACCCTGTATCCTTCTTTTGCTGAGGTATCAAACACCGCTCTGTTTTTGTCACCAAGTACCACAGTGAACACCTTGTAATCAACAGAAAGTAAGCTCAGTCTACAATTTTTAAGGGTTTTACTTCGTTAGCATTCCTGAATGTACCTTTTTTAATGAATGTTAGCCTGTATGCATATTCATCTGCTAATTTGCTTACTCTGTGAAAAGTGAAGTATGTGGCAAATCAACATTTCATACCTCGCCACAATACCGGTAACTTTAAAATGACCTGACGCACTGCGACAGTCTCGTTTGAAACATCTTTGTTGTGCCCATCAGTGTTACTAGCTGCACATTTTCCAAAAACTAAATTTTTAAAATTAATCGGTTAGCCAACTGGCACGCTGTTAAATGAAGGCTGCACCTCTGCCAGGAAAGGACAATGTAACAGTTGGCATGCACAGCAGTTCTCGCTCGAAGCTGGTTTATTTGACGAGAAGTGCTATGTAAGCAACGCAGGGCCTTTATGTTAGCCCTGGCATGATGTTGTACCGAAGTGTCTCGACTACTTTCATAACCTGGTAGTAGCAACAAGCACACAGCCTTTAGTGCCTTTTCAAATAATTCCAGCAAACGATTAGGCATTTCTAGGGCGCTTGAAACTGTTTTCCTCATAACAGTGCTATCACATAGTAGCACATACCAACAGTCATGCCAGTGCACTAACAACCACAAAATCACCCCTTCATCCCCCTTTTTTCCCCGTCCCCCTTTAGTCGTCATTTCTAGTTTCATTCTGCAGACTGTAAATTTTATCTCTGTACTTTTTGATTATTTTTAGGAAGTTGTGAGCACTGTTTTATCGATATCTAGATAACATCGCTTGTATTTTACATGTGAACTGCCTGAGGGTAGCTTTTTACAATTTTTAGATCTTAACATTGAGTTCTGTACAAATTGGGTGTGCTGGTGTTATGTGATGTGTTGAAAAAAAAGGGGGGGGGGGTGGGGGCTTCTGCCATTTGACTCCTCACATTCAAAATTAGGAAAGAAAAAGTTATTCCTTTGCCTTGAATCTCTGCTCAGGAAGCCATGCACTCACAAGATGCAGTTAAGCTTTGAAAACAAATTAGACAGGCTGGCTTTAGCTGGGTTTTCTCATACACTTGTGAAAGGGGTCACCAAAAGCCTCATGCAGAAAATGAGAAAAGCAATGAAAGCTGGGGCAGATGTCCCCCAACAAGAGGGGAGACTAGTGGGGGTACTGTATGGGCACAAGTTAGCCCACAATTTGAAGAACTTTGCAAGCAAGCATGGCACAGTGTTCATCTTTTTAACCCATAGGAAGCTCGGAGGCTTTTGCTCTTGGTTCAGAAAAGTAGGAAAAAAGGAAAAAAAAAGAGGGATGCGTAACCAAGCATGGGGGCTTTTTATGAGGTGCCCCTTAGGGGTAATATATAAAATCGCCTTCTCAAGTGATTTTTCTTATATAGAATAAACCGGGCACTGTGTAAATGAGCAAATCTCAGGGAACAAGAGCAAAAAATTTAACAAAATAAATAGGGCCAAATTTAACAAAGCACATCAGAACTTGCCCTTCACACTCCTGTGAGCCATGGTTTGCTGGCATCGATTTCTTGCCAGAAGTATGAATATAAGAGCCAGGGAATTGATTGAAGCATTCTACATCAGAAAGAAAGGTAGCTCGTACATCAGTGAAAATTACATAACATTATATAAGGCCAAGAAAGGATCCTGTATCACATCGCAGTTGATAGAAAATAGATTCAGGACAACCTTAGACTTCAATTAACCAAATGATCAGGCAGGCTTTCATAAAGGCTACTCGATAATAGACCATATTCACACTATCAGTCAGGTCATAGAGAAGTGCACAAAATATAGCCAAACACTATATGTAGCCTTCATAGATTACGAGAAAGCATTTGACTGAGTAGAAACCTCAGAAGTCATGCAGGCATTATGGAATAGGCTGTAGATGTGTCGCGCCACTTTGTATGAGGCCGGCACGATAAATGAAATGATCGATTTACTGGCTGAAGTGCTAGAACGTCCGATGGCGTGAAGCCGAACGGCGCATGACGCCGGCACGAGGAGCAAGCTCAGTTCCACCACACTTCGGCGTCATCATCTTCTACGGCTGGTGCTGCTCCTGCGGCGTAAGGCCGCTTCTGCTGCTACAGTAGCCCCCCCCCACTAGTGAAGGAGTCCGGTGAAGCTGGGAGCCGGAACGATACTTTCCGCTTCTAAGGAGCGGCAGGGAAAGATGGTGGAGGAGGGCAGCCGGCAGGTTGGGGCAGAGAAAGCAGAAATGAATGTCCAGTGGGCAGTGTCGAGTTGGGCTTTGAGGGATGTTTTCATTCGATCATACTGTTGCCGACGGTATGGTGAGCAGTATTTGTAATTCGGGAAGTTCTAAGTAAAATCATAAGGTTATTAAAAAGTGAAGATTCAAACTGGGCACCACGGTCAGTGGTGATAGTCGAGGAAACCCCGTACCGGGAGACCCAGCCGGCGACGAAGGTTCTGGCGATGGTATCACTGGTGGCGTCAGGCAGAGGGAACGCTTCGGGCCAGCGAGTGAACCGATCGATGTAAGTAAGAAGATAGGACTGTCCAGCGGAAGGTGGCCAGGCACCCAAGATATCGATGTGGACGTTTTCAAAACGGGCTGACGGCGGAGGGAATGAGCCGATGGGAGAGGTCATGTGTCGCTGAGTTTTAGACTGCTGGCAAGCCAGGCAGGCACGGGCCCAGGCGCACACGTCCTTGTTGATGCTGGGCCAGACATAATGTTTCGTGAGAAGGTGCTGCGTGGCGCGAATTCCGGGATGGGATAGGCCATGGAGGGCGTCGAAGCCAAGACGACGAAAGGCAGAGGGTATCAAAGGGCGCGGAGTGCCGGCCGAAGTGTCGCAGATGAGGGGGATAGGGCACGAAGGGAGGATAATTTCACGAAGAACCAGCGAACGAGGGTTTTGGCAAAGGCCCATAACTTCCGAGTCATGTTGCTGTGCTTTTGCGAGGGCGGCAAAGACGAGGTTCAGTGATGGAGCAGCCGAGGCGACAGAAGCAGTAACACGTGACAGAACATCCACTGGGGCATTGTCGAGACCTTGCACCTGTCTGATGTCTTTCGTGAATTCTGCCGCGTAGAAAAGGTGACGAATTCCATGGGGCAAGATTTTACCGCTCTCCGATGTGATGGCAAAAATAAGTGGTTTGTGGTCGGTGACGATGTGCAATTGCCGACCTTTCGAGGAGATGCTTGAGATCCCGCACGGATATGTACAGGGCGAGGAGTTCATTGCCGAAAGTACTGTAGCAGTTTTCGGCAGCGGAAAACTTGCGGGAGAAAAAAGATAGCGGGCTCCAAGAACCATTCACAAGCTGGTGGAGCACGGCTCCAACACCAGAGTCGAAGGTGTGGTCATGGTGGGGGCGGGTGTTCGAGCGGACGTCTGGAGTCACCAGTTTGTCGCGCCAATCAGTATGAGGCCGGCACGATGAAGGTAATGAGTGATTTACTGGCTGAAGTGCTAGAACGTGTGATGGCGTAGAGCCGAACGGCGCGTGACGCTGGCACGAGGAGCGAGCTCAATTCCACCGCACTTCGACGTCATCATCTTCGACGGCTGGGGCTGCTCCTGCGGCGTGAGGCCGCCGCTGCTGCTACAGATGTGCCTTTAGTAAAAATACTGGAAGATATCTATAGCAACTGCACAACTACCATAGTCCTCCATAAAGTAAGCAATAAAATCCCAATAAGGAAGGGTGTCAGGTAGGAAGATATCTCGCCAATGCTATTCACCACCTCTTTACAAAAGGCATTCCGATGCCTGGATTGCGAACAGTTGGAGATAAGAGGTATTGCAGAATACCTCAGTAATCTTCAATTTGCTGATGACATTGCCTTGCTGAGTCACTCAGGAGATGAACTGCAAAGCATGATCAATGAGTTAGGCAGAATAGAACGGTGGTTCTAAAAATTAACTTGCTGAAAACGAAAGTAATGTTCAACAGTCTTACAAGGGAGCAGCAGTTTACAACGGGCAGCACTGGAAGTGGTAAGGGAATACGTCTGCTTAGGGCATGTAGTGAGTGCAGATCTGGATCATGAGAGGGGAATAACTAGAATAAGACTAGGGGGGAGCACATTTGGCCGGTTCACTCAGGTCATGAATGACACATTACCAATATCCCTCTAGAGAAAGGTATATAACAGCTGTATCTTACTGGCACTCATCTATGGGGAGAAAACCTTGAGGCTAACGAAAAGGGTTCAACTTAAAATGAGGACGATGCAGCAAGCTATGGAAAGGAAAATGACAGGTGTAACGTTAAGAGACAGGAAGAGGGCAGAGTGGGTCAGAGAAGAAGCATGGGTTAATGAGATTCTACATAAAATCAAGAATAATCTAGGGCACGGCAAGTAATGCAAAGAGAAGATAATCGTTGGCCCTCAAAAGTAACGGACTAAATGCCAAGAGAAGGGCACAGCAGGGAGCACCAAAAAGTTAGGTGTGTGGATACGTTTAAGATGTTTGCGGGGATAGGGTGGCTGCAGCTGGCACAGGGCATGTCTAATTGGAGAATTATGGCAGAGGCCTTTGTCCAGCAGTGGACGTAGTCTGGCTGATGATGATGATGAACTGATGCATGAATGTGTTTTTTGAGTAGTCGACGCCTGAGGATACGCATGCACGTGTTTTCTGTTAAATAAAGAAGCTGTCAGTGGTGCTCTGTCCCGCTGTCCTCCTTTGTGGGATATGTAGTTGCTTTGGTGCCTTTAAATAGTTAAAACGAACAGCTACCAACCGACCTAATAAAGAGTTCTCTTGAGATGTAAGGAGAACCACGTTTGTCTGCTCTTACCTTTAGGAGCGCGGAATCTAGCCCACTCTATAAGAACCTCGGAAATCAGCTGTACGTGCCTCTTAATATTCAACGTATCGAAACCCTGTCGGTATGGCTGTTGGGAATGATGCCCTTATCTTTGCAACAGTACAGGCTGGCAAGATGAGAGATTTTTTTTCCAGGGAACGCCAGAGCCGCCAAACAAACTGCTGGTACGTTGTCCCGGCACAGTAAAGGTTTCCCGATGGTGTTGGTCCGGTGATTTCCAGAAACTGGATGCACCGCTTGAAGGCTTCTCGATGATATGACTTGCAGGCGAAGCGATTTAGTGAGAAACGAACTTTTATACAGGCTATTTACAGATGGGTACAAACAAAAGTCAGTATACGGCCACAACTATCCACGGCCGGCCTAGCCGACCACCTGCACAGAGGCGAGGGACACCGCGTCCCAACAGTCAAACTGGCGCGCCTTGCACCAGCTCTCAATGGTCACTCCCTCCGCACTCGGCCAGACCGAGCGCCTGCAGCTAGGAGTAGCTAGAGACAAAAAAACACACGGGTGCGCTCCCTTCGCGGGTACACCCCGAAGATGCCCGCGCCCCTTTCCACACGTAAAAATAAACTGCTAACAGCGGCTCATCAGTTTTGACGAATAGGAAAGCTCAGAACTGATGTCAGTGTTTTCCCTTACCCCCGAGTTCCTCCCTAGGTGGTCTCGCAATCCTTCGCCAAGGGGACAGGAGTCCAAGGTCGAGAAGCCCCGCCGTCCGGAGTGGCGAAGGAAACCGCAAGGACGAATGGGGAGACTAACCAAAAAGGCATGAGTCTTCTTCTACCTTCATGAGCTTTCGTCCTGCCCATCCCATTATCAGCTTCTGTATTTCGGTTTCTACAACCACTTATAGTAATCCCTACCCCTTCTTGGCCTAAATTTTAGTTTGTATGACCCCCCTAACCTCCTGCAACCACCTCGGCTACGAAAACTGTGCGATCCAAATTTTGGTAGGTCATCCCATGCTTGCCACATGCAACTGGTCATTTAAATAGTCACCGCCTGGTTATGGCCAATCCCCCTTGTGGGTATGTGCCATTGTGTGAGGACAAGAACAACAACAACAACAACAACAACAACATGTACAACAAGATGCGACAGCGCGCCCAACCCTACACCTTCCCCCGGAGACTCGGCTAATCTATTCAGAGATAAGCCGAGGCAACAAACAACAAAAAGGGTTCGGCAAGTGGCGCTTGAATACCTCTGCACGAGCAAGCAACCGGAGCCTGCGAGCCCGCATGCTGCGACCCTTCGTCACACACACACAGATACATGCTACTAAGGTCCGCAAAATATAGACAAAAAAAAAACACGCGCAGAAATCCCACACTTTCGTTCGATCGACGTGCGCCTTTCTTGAGTACAACGAGTACAGTTTGTTGTCCATGCACACAGTTCCCTGGTCCACTATCCCCAGCGGTCACTGCTGGACGTCAGCCAGTGCACTATCGCAACAAGTGTTGGGTATTCTAGACAAGGCATCTGCGTTAGCGTGGTCGGCTCCTCTGCGATGTTCATTGGTAACATTGTACCGTTGGAGCGCAAGAGCCTAGCACGTAAGCTCTGCACTTTGAGGCACACTGCTCGTAAGAAAGGAGAGCGTATTGTGGTCAGTGACAACAGTCACGGTGGCGGCGAACACCCACGTCTCAAACTTTTTAATGCCCAGATTACCCCGAATGCGTCCCTCTCGATTGCCGCCCACCGCATCTGCGATGGTGTGAACTTGTGACTGGCGAATGCTATCGGCGCCTCAGTGTCGTTGTCAGAAAGCTGCGCTAAACAGGCACCGACTGCTACTGCCGCCGCGTCTGTAAAAAGCAGATACGGCTTTCGCGGGTCCGGAATGGTCAGTGAAACCGCCTCGCTTAGAGCTTTCTTTAGGGCTTTCAAGGGTTTGTCCGCGTCATCTGGCCACGGTATTTTCTTCTGCACGCCTTTTCCTGTCAGGCGTGTTAGTGGCAGAGCGATTTCTGCAAAATTGGGAACATAGCTACGGTAGTAGCCGCACAGCCCAAGGGTGCTCCTCAATTCTTTCTTTGTCTTAGGGGCTTGAATTCCTTCGATGGCCTCAATTTTCTCTTTGGCTGGGCCATGCCGGCCTGAGCCGACAACGTGCTCCAGGTAGCGGATTGAAGGCATCGCTACCTGGCACTTCTCCCAGCTAGCGTGCAGGCCAACCTTCTCCAGAGTGCAAAACACCCGCTTTAAATGATGGATATGCGCTTCTAGAGATTGGCTGAATACGGCGATATCGTTTAGATAGGCGCAAGCGTATCCTTCCTGTCCTGCTAGCAACTGGTTCATGTTCCTTTGGAAGGTTGCCGCTGCGTTCTTAAGACCGAAAGGCATCACCCGCCAGGCAAATTGGCCTAGGTGCGAGAAGAACGTTGTCGGAAGCTGAGAATCCTGAGCGAGTGGCACCTGCCAATAGCCGCGCCTGAGGTCCAGAAGGGTTATGAACCTCGCGGCTCCGACTCGCATGATCAGCTCCTGGGGGCAAACCATAGGAAATGCGTCCGTCTCGGTCAACGCGTTCAGCGCTCGGTAGTCTATGCAAAGACGTACCGACGCGCCTTTTTTTGGGAACGCACACGATCGGGTATGCAAAAGGGCTTTTACAAAGGTAGAGGAGGCCTTGTGCAAGGAGCTCACCAATTTGCCTCGTTACTTCGTCTTTTAAAGCCTCTGGGATCCTATAAGGGTGGCCTCGCCTTGGAGCTGCCCCCTCCGCGAACTTTATGCTGTGCTCGCCCACGCGCGCGATCGACGGTTCGTTCGCAAATAATGTCTGGTGCTGCTCGAGCGTGGCATGCACCAGCTCCGCTGCATCCCTGTCTAATTGGCTTCTTTTATCCGGCGTAGGCATTACCCGGTCCTTCGGGACGTTGCTTGCGCGCGGGGTATATTCGATTTCTCCAAAATCGCAGTCGTCATCAAATATGACGCTCACCGAACCTACCTTCCCGACGTAAGGGCGTAGATTATTTGCATGTACTAGCATGCGGCGACCGTCACTCATCTGCACATAGTACGAGTGCTCGCGGTACCCTTTTGTCACCACAGCCGGCCCTAGCCACTTCGGGTACATTTTCCCTGGCCTCTTATCATCAAAGACGAGGACCGCCTCACCTTCGCGAAAGGTTTTTACCATTGCGTGCTTGTTGTAGTGCGACGAGTACGCCTCTTGCTGTTTTCTAGTCGTTAGCTCCGCAATGTCGGCCGCGATCTCGAGCTGTGCTTTCAGATTTTTCAAATACTCAGCGGGAGCACTCGCTAGCTCCCCGGGTACCTCAATGTCTCCTGCTCAGCTTTGCTTCAGGATACCGAGTGGTCCTACTGGGTCTCGGCCGTAAAGCATTCGGAAGGGTGACACGCGAGTGGTGTCGTGTGGTACCTCCCTATAGGCCCAAAGAAGAAAGAGAATGTACTTGTCCCAGTTTTTCGGTTCCTTTTCGATTATGTTTGAGAGCATGATCTTAAAGACTGTTCCACCTCTCCACCGCCCCATTGCTCTCCGGATGATTGGGAGCGGAAAAGCGTGGGGTACAGCCGAGTCTTTCGAGGAACTCCTTTGTAAGAGCGGCTGTGAAATTGATGCCGCAGACTGAGCACACCATCTCGGGAACCCCAGTCTGGCTAAACACCGAAAGCAGCGCGTCGCCGGTTGCCCTGGCGGACAAAGACCTTAGGCAGACTACTTCTGGCCAACGCGTGCACAGATCTTTTACGCAAAGCGCGTACCGATGTCTTCGGCCAGATGATGGCTCAATCGGACCTATGATATCCACGTTCACTTTCTGAAAGGGAAACTTCGGGCGAGTGAGAGGCGTTATCGGTACCCTATCGGTTCGCCGGTGGTCTTAACGCACTTGACAGCTATGGGAGCTGTCACAGCGTTTGCGAATATCCGACTCCATGCCCGGCCAGTAGAAACTGTACTTTAGGCGAGCTTTAGTCTTGCGAAAGCCCAGGTGTCCCCCCCCCCCCCCCCCCCAATAGGACTCGTGTGCTAGGCTGAGTGCGGCCTCGCGCCGTAATCTTGGCAGTACTAACTGCTGTACCCCTTGGCCTAGCACCTGGTATTTATGATACAATACTCCGTCTACGATAGACATGCCCGCCTTTCCTTGGTTGGCGTTCTGCCAGGCCTGACGCAGAGTCTCATCCTCATGCTGCGCCACGCGAAACTTCTGTGCCCCGCTAAGCTCAGCCGTGCCGCCCGCCTGTGATGGCTCGACCTCATTGCTGTCAACTGTCTGCTGGGGCATGGTTTCGTCTGTGAACGCCAGGACGGGCTCGGTGCCTACGTCTGGCCCTGATCTATCTGGTCTGTCTTCAGCCGGTGGCGACAGAATTCCCACCGCCTGCACGAGACCCTCACTGTCCGTTTTTCCCGAGTCGTGCAGCTGTTCCCATGCGTCTGCGTAAATTAGACAGTCGGCTTGCGTGAGCTTGTCGGTGAGCGCACACAACACCGGTGTCGCATCGTCCACATTTTCGGTGAGGGGAGCGCCACGACACAGCGCCAACGGAACTACTGCCAGTTTTGCCTCTACCTTCTCTCCGAAAGCGGAGACGAGATCGATCGTCCCATGTAGGGATACGAACTCCTCAGGTACAAGGCTTTCGCGCACTACGGTGATATCTGCACCGGTGTCCACAATAGCGCCAATAACCGCTTCCCCTACAGCAGATTTTAATGTCCCTGAGCGCTGGACGCGTCGATTGCAAGGCATGGGTGGACACGCGTGCCGTTAGCCTATCATCGCGCGGTGGATTCTCTCATCTGTCAGCTGGGTTCTCACGATCAAATGGGCAGTTCGCGACAACATGTCTCCAGCTTCCGCATCGGAAACAGCCACCCGACCGCGATACCTTTTTCTTTTCTCCTCCTGGCCTGACTGCAGCTATTCTGTCTCCTCGCTTTGCTCCATGCTTCTGCGTAGGTGGGGCTTCAGTTCTCGGTTTTGGGGGCGTGTCAAAACCTTTAAAGCTGTCGGCTTTCCTGTGAGCGCTTCCCTTCCCGGTGGCTTCCTCGTATGTCTATAGCAGTGCAGCTATCTCATCTGCATTCAGCCATTTCTCACCCTCGCGCAGCTTGACATATTTATGTGCGTCTTCTGATAGCCCCGCCTTGAGCTGGTCGGCAACCAGTAGCTTCAATAATCCGTCAAAAGACGACACGCATCGTGACTTTAAATAAAAATTTAAGTAACTCTGGACGCGTGTGACAAAAGCCTTCCAGGTTTCTTTGCGGCGCTTGGTGGCCCCAGAAAACCGCCTTTGATACTCTGCGGCGGCTGAAAGTTTCAACTCGTCTAGGACCACCGCCTTCAACTTGTCATAGTCCCTGTGTTGCTATGCGGTGAACCGTGTCGATAAGTAGGTTACCCGCCCAGCCAGCACCGGGAACACCAGCTGCGCCCAATGTTCCTTCGGCACGTTGAAAGCCACGAGCGAGCATTCCACTGACTCAAACCAGACGGGTACTTCGCCGTCTGCCGGAAATTTGGGGAACGCGCCGGCGAGTAGCTTAGCGTACTGTATCAACCGCTCGTCCTCGGAAGGCGCCGCATTCTGGCTTCGAGCACGCATGATTTGCATCTCGAGCTCTAAGGCTCTTATCCTTTTTTCATACAATTCCAACTCTTTCTCAATGTTTTGGCCATGCCGTGACCCCGACGCCTCATTGCTGCCCTTGTCTCCACCGTCCCCCCTGTCACCACTGTCACTACCGCTGTCCATCGTAGATGCCTTGTCGGGGTTAAGATGACCAAATCGGGTTATCATCAACTACGCAAGCCTTAGTCAAACAGTGACCGCTAAGAAAACGAAGGAACCAGGGAACTCACTCGGAGCTGCGCTCAGGGTCCTCTTCTCGGGCAGGAATGGCGGCGACCTCGGACCAGGTGCCGACTGAAGCCGCTAGCTGCTGCCTTTACTTGGGGATGCCGTTTTCTGTCCGCTGAAGGCCGTGTCCGCTTAAATCTTCCAACTGCCGCCGTTGCTCAGGGATACCACTTTGTGTCTGTTGAAGGCCTTGTCTTCGGCGTTTCACGCCCGATGCGGTTCGCACCTTCGTACTCCCGTAGTCTGTCGTCCTTTCGGTATCTCGCCTTGGATGCCGAACTTCGTCCTTCTCTCCATGGATGTCTTCGCCCGTTCCTCGGGGCCGCTGCAGAGCACCAATCCTGTCGACTGCGCCAGTAAACGTTTGCCGGTGGTGTTGGTCCTGTGATTTCTAGAAACTGGATGCACCGCTTGAAGGTTTCTCGATGATATGACCTGCAGGCGAAGCGATTTAGTGAGAAACGAATTTTTATACAGGCTATTGGTACAAACAAAAGTCAGTATACGGCCACAACTATCCGCGGTCGGCCTAGCCGACCGCCTGCACACAGGCGAGGGACACCGCGTCCCAACAGTCAAACTGGCGCGCCTTGCACAAGCTCTCAACGGTCACTACCTCCGCACTCGGCCAGACCGAGCGCCTGTCAGCTAGGAGTAGCTTGAGACAAAAAAAAAAAAACACACGGGCGCGTTCCTTTCGCGGGTACACCCCGAAGATGCCCGCCCCCCTTTCCACACGTAAAAATAAACTGCTAACGGCGGCTCATCAGTTTTGACGAATAGGAAAGCTCAGAACTGATGTTAGCGTTTTCCCTTACCCCCGAGTTCCTCCCTAGGTGGTCTCGCAATCCTTCGCCAAGGGGACAGGAGTCCAAGGTCGAGAAGCCCCGCCGTCCGGAGCGGCGAAGGAAACCGCAAGGACGAATGGGGAGACTAACCAAAAAGGCATGAGTCTTCTTCTAACAGCGTGCACCAAAGCAAAACAAAATAAAACAACACCGGACGCGCAGCCTAGGTCACTGCCCTATCGCGGAATATTCGCAACACATGTACAACAAGATGCGACAGCGCGCCGAACCCTACAGGCATTTTCTGGGAACAAACAACAAAACCACTGAGTGAATCATTCACTGTGACGGCAATACACATGTGCATGCATGTTGGATGACACCCAAGGATGAATAAAGTCGTGGTGCCATAAAGTTACAATATCCTATAAGACTTATTCATACGCATTGCAGTGCACCAGAAAATAACTTTTTTACTGTGCATGTAGCATGAAACGCTTACGCATAACAATATAACTCCGCTATGATCTACTGTAAAATAAGAACATTCGGGTATGAACGCCTTGGATGCAAGTTGTACCATATGCACAGCCTAATATCGTGACTGTGTGCCTCGGCGATGATTACTCGGGACTTGCTGCCGACAGTGACGGTTCCTCGGCGCTTGGGCCTTGATATCCGGCCGCACCAGCCACTTCAGCCCTCAAAAGCACGCTTTGTCGGGCTGAGGTTGCTGAAATGCAGGTCGAAGTTGTTGCAGGAATTTCGTTGTCGGGTTTGGGAATAGGATCCATCGTAACGCTTTCAAGACGCCGGTGCAAACGTAAACGAAGTGGCGGTAGCAACCTCCGATAGATGCATTTAACGTACGGCCGGCGGTAGCTTTCATTTCGGCTGCTGCTAGACCGCATCGCTTTTGGCCAGAAATCCCGGAGTCTGTGTTTACGTCATGTTTCAGATTACTCCGTCCCATGATGTCATAAGAGGGCGCCAAGTTTGAATCGGAGCATCAGGAAAACCTTTTTCAACTTCGAATCTAAATTTGTTTGAAATAAATGTATCTTTCCCTCCTGGACAAGCAGCAACAAAGCCATAAAATGCCGACCTATCAAATTTTGCTAACAAAAAAAAATTGAGAGTTCTCCTCATTGCCCCTTCAATACACAGTGATCTCAAGGCTAAATGGCAGGAAACTTAGGACAAAGAAGTAAATAACAAACTGCATTTGGTAAAGCACATAATAGGTGAATGGAAAACCTGTAGTTACCAGAAACATTTCATAGAAGTAATTCTATGCCGTCTCTGTATTGGACGTCCACACCTTAAACTTCGGTTTCTAGAAACAAAAGAAGCCAAACCTATTTGTGAAAAATGTGTCAGATGAAATTACAGTACACTACTTCTTATTGTCGTGCAAAGAACTTGAATCACTGAGGAAAAAGTATTTTACTGCATGCTACAAAGTACACATTTCTTTTCACAAAGCATTGATTTTAAGTAAAGATGCACTTGTTGATATGTCGTGTTTTTAGAGTTTTAAGAGAAGCAGGTCTCCTTGAAAATCTCTGAATTCCGACCCTGCGCTTTACTGCATCTGGTTGTACAGTTTATGTCAAAAGTATACAGCCCAAAGGTTTTGATTCTGGGCTGCGCTGTGTCGCTCTTTGTGCATCACCAGCGTTCCAAATCCCAAGGAAGAGGAACTCTTGTTCTCGTATCCTGCGAACCTTTGGACTTGAAGTGGTGCTACAGAACAGCGCTATATGGCTTAGCAGCTGACTCCTTGGGCTCTACATTAAGGTGAAAGCCTTTAATGGCTAATGCTCCGTCCGTGCATCCGTTAAGCTCTTGCGCCCTCCGAGATTACCCGCGGGTTATCTTCGAGGCCATGTTGTGCCATTGCTAGTTCAATGCGCATGCGCAAGGTGGCGCCACTGGCACGCACACCGCGCCGGCGCCAGATGTCTCGGAGCTGTCGACTGAGTCGGGTGCTGCACAAATTCCCTCCTAGCGCTCGCTTCAATGGAGTCTCAGAATGCGGGCAAACGCAAGTAATAAACATCTTAACCACACATCAGTAACATAAGCAGCAACACCACGCTAAAGGCTTTCGCCTCACCTCTCTTTAGGTCAACAAAGTGCCTCCCTGAAATTTTTTTTGACAAAGACTACACCTGAGCCACCTTCTTGTTTCTAAGAAGGCTGAGGTTCTTTATTGGATTGGTTGGAAGCCTCGAGATCATTGCCCAGCCAAGGATGGTCGCTGAGGTCACCTGACCTTTTTTAAAGCTTTCACGAATAGCCATTCTTAAAGTTCCTTTCCTTTATCATTACTGGCAAGTACGAAGTAATGTCTTATGCCCTCTACACCACTGCTGAGTTTTCACATGATTGTAAAATTCAGCAGAAATTATTTTCCGACATCTTGAGCGTGGTGCACGGTAGTCTTAGATGCTTATGCTTCACTGAACCCAGCACAGCAACACAACATAAAAAAGGGCAGTCTGAAGACACCGCGCGGGCAGTTAAATGCAGATACCTCTGTGTGAAATCAACACAAATCTGTCAATGGAGGAGGCGTGCATTGTTGCACGGAATGCCATGTGGAATGGTAAAGGTCATGTTTGGATCCAGCCTCTTAACCCTTTACCTCCAAAGTTATTTTTCTGAAAACTTGCTCTATTTTGTTTTACAAACGTGAAGGGCAGAAACAGCGAAAAACTGAACTTTGCCTAAAGTACTTACCGCGGCGGCTGCGTATTCGAACCCGACCGCGGCGGCTGTGTTTTTATGGAGGAAAAACGCTAAGGCGCCCGTGTGCTGTGCGATGTCAGTGCACGTTAAAGATCCGCAGGTGGTCGAAATTATTCCGGAGCCCTCCACTACGGAACCTATTATCCTTTATTCTTTCACTCCCTCCTTTATCCTTCCCTTACGGCGCGGTCAGGTGTCCGATATATGAGACAGATACTGCGCCATTTCCTTTCCCCAAAACCAATTATATTATTATTAAGGTACATAAATAAACTATTTAAAAAGCAGCAAAAAGTTAAGCTTCAGTCCAAAATGTTTGTGGCAGTTTGGCTTCACGGACATGTTATTCGGAAGGTCATGGTTGTGCCGAAAGTATTTGCCTGGAAAGTTCAATTTAACTTGTTATTGTCATGAAAAGTGTTTGGAAGTAATAACTTTTGTGAACGAGCTAGTCTGATGCTTAAAAGGCTCTTCAGGTGCGTTCCATTTTGTAACCCTATGACTTGAAGCAAATGAAGCAGTGAATAGTAGGTGCTGCAGAAAGTGATACCCCGAGAGACCTGGTGGCAAACTGTTGGACACCCTTCCTTTTCTGTTTACGTTGTGATGTTGAAGGTTTTCAGCCATCCGAATTTCCACTACATTCCGCCCAATTATAAGTGCATATCTTGCCACTTCTGAATTGGAAATGTGGAGGCAAAGAGGGAGATTGTTGATGTGGGACCCTTGTCCACTGCTGACATGCTGCAACTTTGTTGTCTTTAAAATCCGCTGACTCCGAAGTGCAGCACAACAGCTCATATCATGGGAGATTGACTTCAGCTTTTTAATCTGAAGGGGACATAACACACTTTTGTTACTACCGCCTTTTTTCTGGGCAACCCATAAGCGTGGGAACTGTCCCCACCGCAGGCCACCATTTCTAGTTGCCTGTGACTAGTGTTCAAATTCTTTTCAGCGGCATTTTGCGCATATAAGAAGCATTGAGACAAAAAAACTCATCTTCGCTATGGGTGGAAACCTGTGTGAGTGACGATATGCCCAGCATGTCTTCTAAGTGAGTGGTACAAACTGCATGGACGAACCCCACTTGTCTTAGGTAGCGAAACGGCTAAGGTGCATATGTTGAATGCCTGGTTGAGCTGAGTGTCTTGCTGGCACATTCCTCATTAAACTGGAAAGAATGCAGGTGGCATCCGGTCTTGATAGCAGCACTACTCTTTGGACACCATTCGTGAGGGCAGTCTTTGTGGCCTTGTTGGTGTTCTTGTTTTTGTCGTTTCTTCAGGGTTGTAAATTTTAAAATATTTCTTTTTAAGGACACAATTTTGAGGCACCATCTTGTATGCATCGCCCTTCATACGAGTTTGTGACCTGAGAAGAGGGATTTTCACAAAGGTAAGTGCAGCCCCTACTGTGCCTCTGGTGCAGCAAAACATGGCTTTCGACTGCCAGTGCACATGGCCATGAAGAGCAAGTCATGCTTTCCTGCACGATGCAAGAGGTTGCAAGTGGAAGTCAAGGTGAGTTCGTTGCCCTTGTGGCCGTGCTAGACTTACCACGTTTGTATCTGCAATGTAACGTGAACGGTGCTCACGCACAGTGTGTTGCTTGCAAAATGCTCTGCATTTTGTTCTCTGTTGCCCTCTCTATGGAAAGGGATGGTTGTCTGATACCATGTCTGGAAGGACATTCCTTCTTGCTGCCTGCAAAGCATGGTGGCTACTACAGCTACGAGTGGCTAAAGTTACCAGTTTCAGGATGCAGTGAATTTATTAAGCAACACCAGCTCAAAGCTCTGGACAGCAAGTTGCTTGGCAATATAATATGTCAAAAAAGACGGAAGATATGACTTTTGGTTCTAAGGTGTTTCTTTGTAGAGTGTTATTTCTACCAGCTTCTTTCACTTAGGCCTTTTCAAGCCTTATATAATAGCACCGGGTCATACTTTGCTCTGCTTAATCTGTAGTTGAAGACCCTCTTCTCATCCTTTAGGGGCCTTGAGGGGTAAGTAAGCATTGCGTCCGCTCAGCTGAAATGCCTAATAACCCACGAAAGCATATGGGGCGGTAACAGTTGTCCAAGGCAGTGTCCTGAGTTAAAGGATGTCTAGATTATCACCAGTGAGGGCACTGCCAAAATCACACTTATTGAGCGTGCCTTCATCGCTTAGCTGACCCTCAGCGCATTTGTCAAAAAGCACATACTTGCATTCACTTACGCCTAATCAAGCCTGATACAATAGCATCAGATCATACCTTGCTCTGCGCCGCCGCGATGGCTCAGTAGTTATGGCGCTTGGCTGCTCACCCAATAGAAGCACGTTTTATCCCGGCCGCTGTGGTTGAGTTTCGATGGAGGTGAAATTATAGAGGCCCGTGCACCGTACGACCTCAGTGCATGTTAAAAACCCCATATGGTCGAAATTTCCGGGGCCCTTCACTACGGCGTCCCTCATATCCTGTGTCGCTTTGGGATGTTAAACCCCCCACAAACCATACCTTGCTCTGCTTAATCTGTAGTTTAAGACACTCGTCATCTTTTAGATGCCTTGAGATATAAGGGCGTATAGTCTTCCCTCAAATCGTAAAACTCAATAATCTCGCAAAAGTATGTACCGAGAAAACACCCATGTCAGCCTCTGATGCAGCAGAAAGGGAGAAACACAGTTTGCTTCTCCTTGCAACTTCCTTTACAGGCTTTCCCACATGCTTTGGATATACTGTATAAATGCGTGTAAGGGCTGCACTTTTTTTCAGATTGGGAGGCCAATTTTTTGGGTGCGGCCCATACACGTTATGATAGAAAAAAAATTTTTAAAACTAAAAACACACCAATCATAGAATGAGCGGCATTTATTCTATGTTCAGCAGTCACTCGTGGTGTCTTCAGACTCCGAGCTGGTGCTGTGCTCTGGTGCATGCTCATTCCACAAGAAGTCACGTAGCATGTCCGTTGTCAATGCGTAGCAGTTGTTCCACACTTCCATCACATAGCAGGGTAGCTCTTCTTCCATTTCAAGAAACTTGCACGGCTTGCCACGGAAAGCGTGCTTTTTGTAGCTTGTGTTCCTCAATGCATCCTATTGGGAGCACCATTGTCGGACGCACTTCTCGGCCATGTCAAATTTCCCACCCGCCGCACGCTTGCCGTTTCCGAGAGGAAACTCCTAGCTGTGTAGCTATTAAGGTGCTTGCCTATCGTGCTAAAATTGCTGCGCTCGGCGACAGCACACGGAAGCCACAACTAAGGTGAACAAACATGCTACCACCACTCCCGTTGCTCTGACAGCCACAAAAAGTTATGGATTTGGGGCTTATCCCTTCTTAACGGGCGCACATTAAATAAAAGTCCTAGCCAAGTTCGAGACGCTACGGCGGAGTCTGTCCCACCACGACATCCACACCACTGTTAGATGCGGGGCTTCTCTCCCGTAGCAGGCCACCGGTGTTGGGGGATTGCGCTTCGATCCCACCGCTGCCACCAGTTGTTAGATGCGGGCCCCTGGTTCGCCTGTGCCGTCTCTCGCCAAGGTCGGTGTCCCCGGGTTCCGGATCGGGAGACTGCTGTAGTGGGGTTGACGAAGAGATGAGAGGGTACTGGCAAGTCCCCCTCTCGGAAAGCGCGAGTCGGTATGCAGCATTTATTTCTCCCATGGGGATATTCCGACCTTTGGTGCTCAGTTTTGGGCTAAAGAATGCACCTTTTAGCTTTTCAAAACTAATGGACATCATCTCAAGGACATGCAGGATTTTGCGCTGCCTTACCTTGACGATGTGGCCATTTTTTCTAACTCTTGGGAAGACCATGTTTCCCATCTCAGGAGGGTACTGGACGAGTTTGAGGACGCTGGGCTAACCATTAAGGCCGAAAAATGTAGTTTTGGCTGCTCACATCTCACCTATCTTGGTCAGGTTGTCGGTAGAGGGACGAGGAGGCCGTCAGATCTCAAGATAGCCCCTATCGCTGGAATTCCCGCAGCCCCGAACTAAGACGGATGTACGGTCATTTCTCGGTCTTGTGGGGTACTACCAAAGGTACATACCCAACTATTCACAGCTAGCAAGTCCTTTGACCGATGCGCTTCGCAAAGAAAAGCCGAATAGCGTTATCTGGGACGCAGCAAAAGAAATTTCGTTTCAGAGCTTGAAGAGCGTGCTGGTTTCGCGGCCCGTGTTACGCGCGACGGACTACAGCAAGGAATTCGTGGTCCAGTGTGACGCCAGCGACAGGGGTATGGGGGTCGTATTAAGCCAAGTCGGAGACGACAATGAGGAACACCCTATCCTTAGTTTGATTTGAAGCAGCGCAAGGCCAAAAGCCAAAGAAGAGAGCCGAGAAAGAAACGGACGACACAGCGCTGAACTAACAACTGACATTTATTTGGCACGCTGCACGTATAAATACATTCAGGCACCAAAAAGGAAAACAAAGCAAAGAGCTCATTCATGCACTGGGATTCTGCAAGCCAACACAAGCTAAAATGTGCGATTCAGGAAGCGAAGTTCTTTTTGAGATAAAGACACTGATGGAGCGCTTACACATGTGTCACCATACATCTTGATGTTCGAAGCCTCGATTATTTCGCGGCACAGCTTATCTCTGTTCCTATCCACAACTCTGCAAAATTCAAACTGTGGGGTGCACTCGCACTCACGACAGTGCATGCTGAGGTTACGGGACTCTTTATTATCTACATTGTTGCGGTGCTGCCTGAGCCTATCATTTAAGCACTGTCCTGTCTGGCCAATATAAAACCTATTACAAGTCAGTGGAATAGAATACACGACATTTTTTTGACACTTCCCGAATTTGCGCTCATGATTTTTCGTGCAAACGGGGATAGTTTTCCCTGGATTGTTGACACGCATGCACAAACTTGATAACTTAATGGGAGCCGAAAAAACAACATCCACTCCGACTCTTTTACCAACACTTTTCAAATTATGTGATATCTTGTGGATGTAGGGAATAGCTGCTACTGGCTTACTTGTTTGACATTCAGGACTCGGGGAGCATTTCAGTTTCTTCAACAAAACATCGGCCACAGAAGAAAGAACATGAAGCGGATAGCCACAAGCAGCAAGCCTCCCTACTTGGTTGCTAAAGCTGCGTGCGGTTTTATGTCGACAGGATTTTGTAAGTGCACTCCTGAAGCTTGACATGACAATTCCTCTTTTAACAAGCTTCGAGTGCGCGGAACTATGAGGTAGCAACGGTTTATTAGCCCTAGGCTCGAAAGACCAGCACACACTGCAAGGTGAAAACTGCAGGCTCAAGTCTAGAAATCTGTGTCCTCTACAGGAACTTCATGAGTTACTTCCAAAGGGGCAAGAACATCAGAAAATACACCTCGAACTTTGGACACTTCCCTACTAAAGGCTTCGCGCCCACAGGGGAGCAAAACTAGATAGTCATCCACAAAGCGAGAAACAGCTGCAACAGCTGTGCCATTTAAGCGGTCATTTAGTTCTCTGTCATGCATAGCTAAAAAGAAATCACTCAAAATTGGGGCAATGCAAGAACCTATACAAATGCCCTTCTTCTGAATAAAAATTCGACCTTCCCACTCTGTATACGTGGATTCAAGGTAGGCTAATAACAATTCTAATAACAATTCGGTGGAGAACTTTTTAGAATTGTTATTAGCCTACCTTGAATCCACGTATACAGAGTGGGAAGGTCGAATTTTTATTCAGAAGAAGGGCATTTGTATAGGTTCCTGCATTGCCCCAATTTTGAGTGATTTCTTTTTAGCTATGCATGACAGAGAACTAAATGACCGCTTAAATGGCACAGCTGTTGCAGCTGTTTCTCGCTTTGTGGATGACTATCTAGTTTTGCTCACCTGTGGGCGCGAAGCCTTTAGTAGGGAAGTCTCCAAAGTTCGAGGTGTATTTTCTGATGTTCTTGCCCCTTTGGAAGTAACTCATGAAGTTCCTGTAGAGGACACAATCAGATTTCTAGACTTGAGCCTGCAGTTTTCACCTTGCAGTGCGTGCTGGTCTTTCGAGCCTAGGGCTAATAAACCGTTGCTACCCTATAGTTCGGCGCACTCGAAGCTTGTTAAAAGAGGAATTGTCATGTCAAGCTTCAGGAGTGCACTTACAAAATCCTGTCGACATAAAACCGCACGCAGCTTTAGCAACCAAGTAGGGAGGCTTACTGCTTGTGGCTATCCGCTTCATGTTCTTTCTTCTGTGGCCGATGTTTTGTTGAAGAAACTGAAATGCTCCCCGAGTCCTGAATGTCAAACAAGTAAGCCAGTAGCAGCTATTCCCTACATCCACAAGATATCACATAATTTGAAAAGTGTTGGTAAAAGAGTCGGAGTGGATGTTGTTTTTCCGGCTCCCATTAAGTTATCAAGTTTGTGCATGCGTGTCAACAATCCAGGGAAAACTATCCCCGTTTGCACGAAAAATCATGAGCGCAAATTCGGGAAGTGTCAAAAAAATGTCGTGTATTCTATTCCACTGACTTGTAATAGGTTTTACATTGGCCAGACAGGACAGTGCTTAAATGATAGGCTCAGGCAGCACCGCAACAATGTAGATAATAAAGAGTCCCGTAACCTCAGCATGCACTGTCGTGAGTACGAGTGCACCCCACAGTTTGAATTTTGCAGAGTTGTGGATAGGAACAGAGATAAGCTGTGCCGAGAAATAATCGAGGCTTCGAACATCAAGATGTATGGTGACACATGTGTAAGCGCTCCATCAGTGTCTTTATCTCAAAAAGAACTTCGCTTCCTGAATCGCACATTTTAGCTTGTGTTGGCTTGCAGAATCCCAGTGCATGAATGAGCTCTTTGCTTTGTTTTCCTTTTTGGTGCCTGAATGTATTTATACGTGCAGCGTGCCAAATAAATGTCAGTTGTTAGTTCAGCGCTGTGTCGTCCGTTTCTTTCTCGGCTCTCTTCTTTGGCTTTCGGCCTTGCGCTGCTTCAAATCAAACTATGAATAACCAACTCGCCCATCAGCTTGTGCTTTCAACCCTATCCTTTATGCCAGCAGGAAGTTAACCGTAAGGGAAGAAGCCTACAGCGCTTCGGAAAAGGAATGCGCTTGTCTGGTTTGGGCCGCACAGAAGCTAGCCTGTTATGTTTACGGGGCGAAATTTACTTTCGAGACAGATCATTGTCCGCTTACATGGCTGCGTCAAATGTCGCCCAAGAATGGCCGCTTGCTTCGATGGAGTCTAGCCCTCCAGCAATATAACTTTTCTGTGCGATACAAAAGGGGCAAATGTCATGGAAATGCCGACGGATTGAGCAGGTTATTCCCATAATTGAGGTATCCGTTCGGTGGCAATTCGGTGCCTTTTCGTATTTTTTTGGGTACTTGTTAGCTTTGTTTTGGCGTGGTGTCATATTATCCTTTTTCTTTTGCTTCCAAATTTGCCACCTCTCTTCAAGCCGTGTTCGGCGAATCGGGCCTTGGCAGCGAATTTGGCAGACATGGAAGCTGTTCTTAGTAGCCGAGATTACTGCTGTCAGCTACAAAAGTTTGTGCTTACGTTTACATTGACAATAGAGTAGTATTGCATAACAGCCTGGCGGCTCTCGGGTGAATTTCGTGCACTGCCTGGGGAGTGGCGCCATGTTGAGTGGCTGATTTCGACTAATGCCTTCGTTGTCCGAGGTTTAGGACTCTACTCTGTGCTTGCAGACAAGATGAAGAAGGGCCTCCCACGCTACAACTCAAGTCATCTCGCCTCGACCAGTGATTGTGACCTCTGGCCGATCGAGATTGTCCTGGCCGCGGAGGAGCTGTTACGTTTGGAGACGCCAACATGCCAAGAATATTCAAGCCACTGGGAATCATCAATCTACCGAGGCTTCAAAGGGCCGTCGATGTGGTTGCAGCGCTACGAGTGCAGGTGGTGGCGTCTACAAGGGTCCTTCCCCCCCCCCCCCCCCCTGCTGTTTACGGGGTGAAACGGCTCGCCGCTGTCTGAGTACGGCTTTGGTGAACCTGTCTTTTGTTCTCAACGCCGGACCCACCCGGGACATTTTTATCCCGGAGGGGACGACGGGGGAGCCGGCGAGCGGCGGAACTGCAAATGAGCCGTGACAAATGCGGCCGGGTTTGACTAAGCCAACGTCTCCGGAATCCTCGTGCTTCGAAAACAACTTCGACTTATACTGTGCTTTCCCACGCTCTACGTGAAAGCTTCTGCGAACTGCGGTGGGATCCATTCGCCCCCGCGCTACCGCTGTGAAGTGCAGGTGACTGACCTTCGACGCTCTCAATGGGACCCCCTTCGGGCTATTCATCACTGAAGCCTGGACAGCGCGGACACTAATCTGCCAGAAGTGGCAAGAGTGTGTGGCTGGGGGCGGACCTGGAAGACTGGAAACGTGATCTACATCACAGTGATTCGACGCATTTTTAATGAACTAGATTCCCCAACTAGGGACCTGGGGACAGCGGACCCTATTTAAGCAGCGATCTGGCGTGTGTTCGCCAGCTCCCGATTCACTCTTTCAATCTTTGTATAAATGTAAATAAACCCTTCAGTCTCTTCTTCACCTCGAAGACCCTCTCATCTCTTCGTCAACCCCACTACAGCAGTCTCCCGATCCGGAACCCGGGGACACCGACCTTGGCGAGAGACGGCACAGGCGAACCAGGGGCCCGCATCTAACACCACCTACCATTTAAGCCTATTCCAAGTTTCAAGGTGGTGTTCTTTCGTTGCGACCGCGCTTCCCTTGGAAATGGCTCGTATCATCTGTGTTTGGTCACCTCACTGCCAGCTCGGTTGGTAGGGTTACAGGGATCAGCATGTCAGAAAAAGATGTTTCTACCGCAGCGGTGGCCAAGTGGTTGAGCATCCGCCTCGCATGCGGGAGGTGCGGGGTTTGATCCCCGGTGCCGCTGGGTACACACCGGTGATACAGTGGGTACAAGCTTCCCCCTGGTCAGGTGCTCGGCCAACTCAGGGTGAAATGCTTGGGAAATAGGTCTTTGACCCCACCTTGAGAAGTCGAAAATACCTTGTGTCATGACGCTCTTTGGCCATAAATGTCCTTGGGTTTAAAAACCGATAATCATCATCAGAACAAGAAGTTTCCTCTTCCGGCCCACACATTGCGCACATGGGGGGCGTCTGCAGCTTTCAGGCGTCGGTGAGTGGTGACACCGCGGGTTCCCGATCATCCGCAGGGACATCCCCGCAGGGGGATGATGGTGAACCGTGCATCACCACGGACCCGAGCACCCGCGCTTCGCCGTGTGTGACATCGCCGTGTTCGGGGAAAAGGGGATCCTGGTGGTTGAGCCGATGCCGAGTGTTTGGACCTTTAAGGCCACTCGGCGGAGGCAACACGCCACTTTGGCCCCAGCTTCCTGTAGACGGCACCTCCGGCCTGACACGACCGGGGGAAATTGGCAGTCGCCTTTTCCTGTCCTGCCCTCCATCTTTCACTTTCCTATCTCTTTCTTACAACTTTCCTGTCCCCTCCTGCTTTCTCGGTTCTTTCACTTTTCATAGACGGCGAGGGTTAACCATGTGTCGCTGACAACCCTGTGTTATGCCGTATTAGGTTATAGTGGCGATGTATTGCTGGTGTGGGCAGGGCTTTTTAAAGGCGCCTTTCCCATCCCCATGTTGGGCTCCGTGGTGGGCTGCTAGCACCGCTGCCGAACACCAAACTTTTTTTATGGCTCCCCCCCCCCCCCTTCAGAACCTGATCGCTCTCATAAAAGAGTGCGGACCGAAGATATAACTATTCAATGCTTCAGGAAAACGAAGCAATCATTTCCAAAATTTCATGTCGTCCATAGTGAGGAAACAGAAAAAACTGCAAGAACTATGTCCCCATTCTTAGTCTCAAAATGTCTGACTGATGCCATCGGTCCAGGCTACAAACTGTCAAAAATGCCCAATGGTGACCTACTACTTGAACTAAAAGACATCGTCCAATACTGCAAACTTTCTAACCAAGTCCAAATTGGGGACAACATTGTGTCTATCACTGCGCACCGATCCTTGAACACAGTCCGTGTTGTGATTTCTGAAACAGATTTTATCCATCTCACTGAGGAAGAGATGCTGGAAGGCATCAAGGACCAAACGTCATAAACGTACACCGTAAAAAGATAAGAAAAGAGGACAAAGAAATCCCAACAAAACACATAGTCCTCACGTTCAACTGCAGCACACTTCCAGAGTCCATAGAAGCAGGCTATTTGAAAATAAATGTACGCCATTACATTCAAAATCCAAGAAGGTGTTTCAATTGTCAAAAGATATGGACACGGGTCACAGAGTTGTCGTGGCCACAAAACGTGCGCTAAATGTGCCTCAAAAGACCATGGTTCCGATAACTGTGAAGGAGCAGCATTTCGCTGCGCAAACTGCGGAAATGATCACCCAGCATATTCAATATCATGTAAAACATGGAAGAATGAAAAAGATATCATTACAATGAAAACAAAACAAAACTTCACATTCAAGGAACGAAAACGACTCTTCCACGCGAAGAACACTTTCACCTTCTCTACAAAAACAACCTCTGCTGATGTGGTGCGCGGGGGCGGTGCGCCACACAGCACTCCGGCATCTGCCAAGGCCACGCTCAGTGAGCCTATGGCAGAGCCACCCACGCCCCAGGCAGAGACCGCGAAAGCTGCTCTGCCATCCCCAAAGCAGGGAGATCCATCCAATGGGTCGGCCTCCCGCAGGACTTCCCCCCAACGGGGGAGGCCTAAAAATCAGACATCCATGGCTTCGCGGTCCTCTAGCACCCTCTTGAGGTGATGGATATAACTCCCAGTCCGTCTGCTTTGAAGCGGCGGAACAGCTCTCTTGAGCGAAAAAAAGGCAGACCCCTGATTACGGGCCCAGAAAAGTAAATTCCTTCTGCTCCATTCCCACTCAACAACACAAACATGATTTTTGTGATTCAATGGAACTGTCGAGGATTACTGAGAAACTAACACATATTTTATGGTCAATATTGCTTATTGCTTTGTGCCTTCTGGAGACCAATCTTGGTCCGCAACATGTGAATATTTTAAAACACTATAAAACTTATCGACGCGATCGCGAGCAGTCAAATAGACTCTCGGGTGGTGTCGCAGTTGTCATTCAAAGCGGCGTCCCTGCTCAAGAAATTAAACTTAACACAAAACTTGAGGCAGTTGCAGGTAGCGTCGTTACCTACACAACAATAACAGTATGGTCTGTATATCTTCCCCCGCACATCACATTAACAATCGAAGATTTAGAAGGCCTGATTGATCAACTACCGGGGCCATATCTGGTAGTTGGCGATTTTAACGCTCACTCCCCATTTTGGGGAAGCGAACGATGTGACTCAAGGGGACAAATCATTGAAGATTTTATCCTCTCAACTAATATCTGTCTTTTAAATACGCAAAAAGCCACTTATTGTTGCCCAAGCTCGGCAAAAATGAGCTTCCTCGATTTAGCTTTCGCTTCACCATCGCTTTTTAACGATTTTAAATGGGATGTTTTAAATGACCGTCTGGGAAGTGATCACCTACCTACTATCATCGCCCTCTCATCGTCTACTCCAGTCATCCCCACAAGACCGCGGCGCTGGAAACTTCACCTTGCCGACTGGTCACTTTTTACAGCAAGTGCCACACTAGAAAAAGAATTTTGTGAAGACCACAGCATAGACGAAATTAATGAAAAGTTTACTACATGCATAATATCGGCTGCTACACTAGCCATACCACAAAGAGCAGGACTCGTACACAAAAAACATAAAGTATGGTGGACACAGGAATGCACATTGGCAAAAAAACAACAAAATAAAGCTTGGGACTCGGCGTTGGTATCCCACAGCGGAGAACTTGATTGCCTTTAAGAGGGCCAAGGCCAGAGCGCGATTCGTTCGAAGAAATGCCGAGAAATCCTCTTGGCAGAAATGTGTGTCCTCAATAAACAGCTCAATAACTTCAAAAAGATGTGGGAAAAAGTTCGTAGGTTCAGTAGTGACCATACCCCTTTCACACTTCCTCTATTGACTACACCCGGGACACAAACATCATTAGAAGAACAGGCCAACATACTGGGTGAGCATTTTGCTGAAGTTTACAGTTTGTCCAATTACAGAGACACGTTCCAGAAGTACAAAGCAATAGCAGAAAAACAAAAACTTCCATTTGCAGCAGGCATGCACGAGGACTACAATCAACCCATCACACTCCAGGAATTGAATAGGGTAAATAGACAGCACCAGGCCCAGATAATGTGCATTACACTATGCTTGCTCATCTCTCCGAGGCTGCCGTGCAGGCATTGTTGAAAATCTTTAACAAAATATGGACAACTGGGAATATACCTGAGGAGTGGAAGAAAGCAATAATAGTACCTTTCCTGAAACCCTGAAGATCACGAACAAGTCCTAACAATTACAGACCGATAGCCCTCACCACCTGCATTAATAAATCTTTCGAAAGCATAATAAGCATTAGACTGACCTTCACAATTGAATCTCGTCGACTCTTAGATATACATCAATGTGGATTTAAGAAAACATGATCGACCACTGATCATCTTGTCTGCCTAGAAAACACCATCCGGCAGGCGTTCATCCACAAACAGCACTGTATCGGGGTCTTCTTCGATTTGGAGAAGGCCTATGATACCACGTGGAAGTTCGGCATCCTTCATGACCTAGCAGAGCTAGGGATCCGTGGCAGGATGCTGAACTGCTTGAACGACTTCCTAACTAACCGCACATTCAGAGTCCACCTAGGAGCAACTCTGTCCATAATATTCACGCAAGAGAATGGCATACCCCAGGGATGCATTTTAAGTACGATACTCTTCATAGTAAAAATGAATTCTTTGGCCAAAGTAATACCCAAGTCCGTAATGTATTCAGTTTATGTAGATGACCTACAGATAGCATACACTTCTTTCAGCATACTGTCCTGCGAGAGACAAATACAAATCACACTAAATAAACTGGCTGCTTCGGCAGAGAAAAATGGATTCAAGTTCTCCCCTCAAAAAACAGTAGCTGTTCTGTTCTCATTACGTCGAGGCCTACAGGTCGATCCCAATCTGTGCTTGAATCAAACCACACTGCCAGTCAAACAGGAACATAAATTTTTAGGCGTCACTTTTGACAAGAAACTTACATTTCTACCGCACATTAACAACCTTAAAAAAGCATCCCAAGCCCTCAATGTATTAAAGGTACTCTCACGAAAACGGTGGGGGTCCGATAGAGCATGCCTATTACAAATATATCGCTCTTTAGTGCGCTCCAAGCTGGACTTTGCGTGCATAGTATATGGTTCAGCAAGAGCATCCTACTTGAAACGACTGGACCCTGTTCATACTCTTGGTCGGCGCCTATCAACTGGAGCATATAGAACATCCCCTCTAAATAGTTTTCATGCTGAAGCTAATGAGCCCACACTAGAGGATAGAAGTTTCACACTTACATGCATGTACATCCTAAAAATCCGTTCTTTTCCTAAACATCTGCTATCCCATTGTCATCACGTGCCCATCTAGAAGATTATTAAATAATAAACCACATTTTATAGGCCACTAATAATGCGCTTTGAAGATAAATGCGAAGAGTTAGCAGTGCTGGACGCTCTACCGAATATTGCACAAAGACATGAATATCTGCCACCATGGTACAGCCTCCCTTCGGTGTGTGACTTCACACTGACACACGTAAACAAAGAGGAAATGCCACACGAGCGCATACTGCAAGAGTTCTTTGCACTAAAAGAAAAATATAACACCTACACTGAATTTTATACTGATGACTCAAGAACATTCATGTCGGAAGTGCAGTAATTCAAGGAAAAAACAAAAATGGTACGATTGCCACAGTATGCATCGGTATTTACTGCGGAGTGTCATGCCATTTTCATAGCCGTAGAACAAATAGAAAAGCAAAACAAAAAATAGCATCATTTACACCTATTCACTGAGTATGCTCAAAGCGCTGCACTTCTCCAATGCTGCTGAACCCATAATAGGAAAAATGATACATAACAGTTAAAACCACAAAGCAAAAACTTAACATTATATTCTGCTGGGTCCCTAGCCATGTTGGAATTATAGGTAATGAGTGAGCAGATGCTTGCGTAGCACAAGCTCGAATTGGTCATATAAGACAAGTTAACATACCAAGGAGGGTTTTTTCTAATTTACTGCACAGTAAACTCAGGAATAAGTAGCAGGTTGCATGGGAAGAACAGACAAACAACAAACTACATTCTATAAAACCCGTTTTGTGAGAATGGAGATAATATAAACACCAGGAACGTTTTACAGAAGTTATTTTGTGTCGACTACGCATTGGACACACACACCTTACGCACAACTTCTTACTGACAAAAAAAGACAAACCTCTCTGCGAAATGTGTGGCGATGAGCTCACGGTAAACCACATTTTAATTGTATGCACCAAACTGGGACAACTGAGGAAAAAATATTTCACAACATTCTACAATGAATACATCTCAATACACCCCATGTTACTTTTGGGTGATAAAGCACTGGTTGATTTTTCAAGCTTTTTTAAGTTTCTCAGAGAAGCCAATGTTTTAAACAAACTTTAGATATAAAAAACGTAACCTTTAACAAAAGCTCTAACCGTGTGTTTGGCGCATCATAGCCTCAGTTGCTTTTGCGCCATTAAAATCAATATAACTAATTAACTAACTAACGTTGCGCACATGATATCCGCATTGTCGTGGCTGGCAATCCGTGCTTGCCACTTCGTGCGCAGCACTTCCGCCCGAGCCTTGAAGAGCAGGGTACTTCTGAGGGAGTTGTCGAAGTGTTCCTGCACATTTTCTCTCTTGAGCGCAGTGTACAGGCGGAGAGGATGGATAGACGGATGGGTGATATTCGCATTACCTTTTATTCGGGTGGCATCTTGCACCACCTAGCTTATACTTCACCCCTTGTTATTTTTTATTTTTTTCTACAGTAGAATCGGTGATATGAAACTCACGGGGTCGCGAAAAAATTCGTAACACCCTAAATTTTGTATCTTCCAAACTAAGAAAATTTATATGCAAAAGCATGAAAAATACATTCACACAGATCTGTTTATGGTTGACAGGATTTATTCACTGCTGCGCGGCCACAGCTCGCTACTCGCAGTGTGTACCGTGCGATTAGTGATCGCGACTTTGGTGATGTGCGCACGGTGCGTACCGTTTGATTAGTGATCGCGACTTTGGCGATGTGTCCGTGCCACGCATCGACACTCAGTGCGCGCAGTGCATACCGCGCGATTAGTGATCGCTACTTTGGCGATGTGTGCGGGCCACGCATCGACAGTCGGTGTGCATGGTGCGTGTATCAGATAGCAGCTTATCAGCCCGAGAACGGCGGGCCGCTTCTTTCCCTCCCTCGTTCCCCTTCCCCTCTTTCGTTTCGTGGCCTTTAAAAAGGAGAGGAATAAACTGCCGAGGGGCTTTTTTCTTCGTCGGCACAGCACCTTGCTGCAATGTGTGCCTATTCCCTTTAGACGTACGATACATGGTGTCAGAAGTGCCGAAGCCCCGCCGATATGGATATTGTCAAGCCTCCAGAGCCGCTACAGTTCTCCGGAAACATACGAAGAAACTGGCACACGTTCAAGCAAAAACTGGAGCTTTTCTTCACGGCTACGCCCACTACACCGCCCAGATCGGAAGCCGCCAAGACGGCAATCCTTCTCAGCGCCGCGGGTGAAGAGGCTCTCGACGTCTATAACAACTTCTCCTTCGAAGCAGGTGAGAGCAAGGAAGACTACCAGACAGTGCTGCGCAAGTTTGAGGCGTACTGTGTGGATGAAGGAAACGAAGCTTACGAAAGACGCGTTTTTCGCCTCCGCGTGCAGGATGAAGGAGAGCCTTTTGAGCAATATCTGCGGCAGTTAAAGAAACAGGCGAAGCTATGCAATTTCGGCACGCTAGAAGAATCTATGATAAGAGATCAGGTTGTTTTCGGCACTAACAATCCGAAGATAAGGGAGAAAATGCTACGAGAAAAGGACCTAACCTTACAGAAGGCGGAGCAGATGTGCTAAGCGGCCGAGGTCTCGGCGCGGCAAAATGCTGCTTGGTCGAATGACACCCTACAAGTAGACTACGCCCACAAACGGGAGCATGACCGGAAACCTTTTCGATGTCGACAATGCAACAGGGCTCATGCGCAAGGAGACTGCCCGGCGTATGGAAAGATATGTTATGCTTGCAAGAAGCCGAATCATTTTGCGGTATGCTGCAGGCGCCGCCAGAGCAGACAGGTAGATGAAGTAAAAGAAGATAAGGATGAGGACGGGTTCGATATTTTAGATATCGGAGTGTGCGGAATCAGCGACGGGGCCGGTGCAGACTGGACGGTCAGCGGAAACATACGCGGCAAAGAAATTAGATTCAAAGTTTACACAGGCTCACAAGCAAACATAGTTCCTGTAACTCTTTACCGTCGTTTGAAAAACACCGCGAGCATCCAGAAAAGCACTGCAGTGCTGAAGGCGTACAACGGCAGTGCTATCAAGCATGTCGGAGTGGATAGAGAGATCCTTGTTCTCAACGGTGTGGCACACGTTGTGACCTTCTTCGTGGTCAAGAAGGGTCGGCAGGCCATACTAGGGCTGCAGACATGTCAGCAGTTTGGGCTAGTGCCGAAAGCTGTAGATTCGGTGGAATGGAATGAGACAGCACCGGAGAAAGCCTTTCCAGACTTGTTCCAGGGTACGGGGTGTGTTGGACGGCAGTATCGGATGGTCCTGCGGGCGGATGCTGTCCCAGTAGTGCATCCAGCACGAAGAGTACCTTTGGCCCTCCGGGACCCTCTTCGACAAGAACTGGAGCGCATGGAAAAGGCTGCCATTATCAAAAAGGTGGATGAGCCCACAGAATGGGTAAGCCCTTTGGTGATAGCGCGTAAGAAAGATGGAGCGCTTCGTGTCTGCATGGATCCAAGGGAAATCAACAAGAACATCAAACCCGAGCACTATCCAATGCCAACAAGGGAAGAGATTGAGGCAGAGCTGTCGGGTGCAAAGTTTTTTCCCGGCTAGACGCAAATGCAGGTTTCCATCAAATCCCATTAGACGAAGCTACATCGCGGGTGTGTACTTTTGAGACACCATTTGGGCGTTACCGATTTTTTCGTCTTCCTTTTGGAATTTCATCAGCGAGCGAAGTTTTCCAGAAAACGCTAACTGAAATCTTCGAGGGACTGGAAGGCGTCCGCATATACATTGATATTCTAGTGTGGGGTGACAGTGAGCAGCAGCATAACGAGCGCCTCCATGCCGTGCTAACGCGGGCAGCACAGGCGGGCTTGACGTTTAACAGGCAGAAATGCGTGTTTGGGTTGAAAGAAATTGCGTTCTTGGGCGACGTAATAGGTGAGCAAGGCGTTCGTCCCGGTCGCAACTTAGTTGAAAGCGTCCTTTCGCTGCCGGCGCCGCAAGATAGGCATTCAGTGCGCAGAATGATGGGCGTTGTTAACTACTTTCGCAAGTACGTCCCGTCACCGAGTGATAAGACAGTCTTACTGCGGACACTCTTAAAAGAAAACGTCATGTTTGAATGGACGGCGGCGCATCAGCGTGAATGGAGAGAAATTTGCGACGCACTGACAAACCCTCCATTACTCGCGCTTTTTGATGAAGCAAAGGAAACCAAGATCACTGCGGACGCTTCGGGGACTGGTTTGGGCGCTGCACTACTGCAGCGATATGGCAGTGACTGGCGACCAGTGTCGTACGCATCAAGGACCCTAACAGATAGCGAAACCCGCTATTCGCAAATTGAAAAGGAAACGTTTGCGGTAGTGTTCGCATGCGAAAAGTTCCATCATTTTGTTTATGGCCGCAGGGTACTGATCGAAACTGACCATAGGCCCTTGCTTGCAATTTCCCAAAAGAACATTGCAGACATGCCTCCGCGATTGCAGCGTTTTTTTATTAGGCTGCTACAATATGATTATACGTTCCAGTTCGTTCCTGGCAAATACTTGCTGCTGGCGGACATGTTGTCACGTGCACCGGTGCCAACGCAGGCGTCGAGTGCCTCATCGGAAGCAGACTGCGACATCCATGCCGTACAGGTCGTCTCCAGCATCGTAAGCACGCCAATGAAAGAGCGTCTGGAAACAGTGCCATTGACGAGTTCGTGCGAGTGTGCAGTACTTGCCAAAAGTATGCGTACAACCAGCAGAGGGAATCCTTGCTCATGCAGCCCACCCCGGATAGGCCATGGTACCGCGTAGGAATTGACCTCTGCCAGTTTGGGGGAGCCGCTTATGTCGTAGTGTACGATGCCCACTCAAATTTCCCTGAAGTAGAGAAGCTAAGAGGCACAGCGGCAAAAGAGGTCATAGCCAAGATATCGGCCATTTTCTCACGGTACGGCATACCGGTGCAAGTGTGGACTGACAACGGGCCCCAGTTTTCATCGCGAGAATTTCGTTTGTTTGCGCAGAAGTACGACTTCCAGCACATCACATCGAGTCCAGAATTCCCAAGGTCAAATGGGCTTGCGGAAAAGGGGGTTCAGATAATTAAGCGCATCCTTAAGAAGACGAATGAGTCACGCGGTGACTTTTGGTTGGGTCTCTTAGCCTATCGTTCTTCTCCCTTAGAAGATGGCCGCTCTCCGGGCGAACTGCTGCAAGGCCGACGCCTCCGCACTTCCCTGCCTGAATACAACGAGGATTCCAGTGTCCCAGTGCGAAAGCATTGCCAATCTTCGAGGGGAAAGGTACTGCCACCTCTCAAAGAGGGCAGTTCAGTTCGTGTGCACGGCGACAACTGGTCACGCACAGCAACAGTAATCGAGAAAGCAGCACCGAAGTCGTACGTGGTGAAGACTGAGAACCAGCGGCTCTTGAGGCGAAACAGGCAACACTTGCTGCACATTCCCGGAGGCGATGAAAGTATGCACAGAGATCAGGACGTCGACAGCCTGGGAAAACAGTGTCTCAGCGACAAAGACCGGGATATCGACCGCCCGGGAGGACACGCACATACAGACCGACAAAACATGGTGCATCCGACGCACGCGGCTCAGGAGACAGGCCGGGGCGTCGACATCTCGCAAGAACAATCTCCACGGCACAGACAGAACATCGAAGATCCAAAAGCAGCTACGCATGAAAACGATCTCACCTCGTCAGGTCCGCGGAAATCAACCAGGCAACGTGCGGATCCTCGACGACTTCACTATGACTGCAGTTTCCGCCAAATATCGTAGTTTGTCTTTTTGTTTTTTTTGGTTTTTATACAGAAGAGAAGATGTATCAGATAGCAGCTTATCAGCCCGAGAACGGCGGGCCGCATCTTTCCCTCCCTCGTTCCCCTTCCCCTCTTTCGTTTCGTGGCCTTTAAAAAGGAGAGGAATAAACTGCCGAGGGGCTTTTTTCTTCGTCGGCACAGCACCTTGCTGCAATGTGTGCCTATTCCCTTTAGACGTACGATACAGTGCGTACCGCGCGATTAGCGATCGCGACTGGCGATGTTTGCGGGCCACGCACCGACACTCAGTGCGCGTGGTGCGTACCCCGCAATTAGCGATCGCGACTTTGGCGATGTTTGCGGGCCACGAACCGACACTCAGTGCGCGTGGTGCGTACCTCGAGATTAGCGATCGCGACTTTGGCGATTTGTGCGGGCTGTGCGCCAACACTCAGTGCGTGCGGTGCGTACTGCGCAATTAGCGATCGCGACTTCGGCAATGAGTGCGGGCTGGACACCGATACAATGCGCGTGGTGCGTGTCATGTGATTAGCTTGCGACATTGGCGATGTGCGGGGAGCGCTTAGTGCTCGAGGGTGCGGTCACGGCTCGCGAGTTCGTATCATCTGTAGAGGCAAGGGAGAGAGTTCGTAACATTGCACAATGCACTCTGGCCAGGGAATTTCACGAATTCGTATCATGAAATTTGTATCAACCGGGTTCGTATCACAGAGATTCCACAGCATTTCGCTTCTAAAATGTGTAGTTTGACTATCTTTTTCTTCTCCAGATTCACCCCTCTATATTTCCTCCATCAGTCTTCTAACCTCCCCTCCGTCAATGTCACGCTTTTCTCGTCCACTCACTCGCCCGTCCTCCCAAGCAAATCCCAGCGCTCTCTGTCTGTTGCTGTTCCCTCTAGGAGGGCTGGGCGAAGTTCTGCGCTTCTCAAAACCAAGTGCACTATGGTCTCCATTTCGGTTCTACAGAGCAGAAAATATCCACTTCTTCAAATTTGGACCTATGTTTTCTTCTCAGAGCCCCTGTCCTAGCTTCAAAAAGCAATGAACTGGCCCGTGAGTTATGAAATATCTGCTCTTATTTAATGTCCTGTTTTCTTGCATATACCTAGCACTTATTTTTCCTGCGTTCTTTGTTTTCACATCCTTCTTTCTGTCTCCTTTACATCCTCTTTGACACTAGCATTTTGCTGAGCCCTCTCACTCAACTGTAGGTACTTCGCTCTAAGCTTTCAGGTTCTCTTCGTCCATTTCGCGTGAATACTTTTTACGTATGGATACTTGTACACCTTTTTTGCCCACCTCGTTTTCTCCATTTCGGTTAGTCTTATCATATTATGTTTTGCGGATTGCCTCTTGAACCTCGAACGACGCCTAGCCCATATCTCCCCTGACTCCCTCATTTGGAGTGTTCCCATGTGCTCCCAAGGCTAGCCTTCCTACACTTCTTTGTCTCATTTCTAGACTTGACTGTATTTCTAATATTGCTAATTTTATGCACAGAACTGAATTTCCAAATGTGAGGCCTAGTACCATGATTCCCTTCCATACACCTCTAACCACCTCATACCTATTATAGTTTTATAGGGCTCTATGTATGCTCCATAATGTCTGAGTTCTTTTTCCTTTATCCTTCAGAATCCTCTCGTGCTCTTCCAGATATTTTTTCTCTTCATTTAGCCATATGACTAGATACTTATAGTTCTTCACGTGTTCAACCTTAGTGTTTTGCATTGCTAGTGGGTCTTCTGTCTCATCATTATATATTATCCCACACTTCTCTCCACTGAAATGGAGTCCTAGCTTGTTGCCTAACTAGTTCCTGCAGCCTATCTCGCTTGTCTGCTAACACTACAATGTCGTCCTGATACATCAGTCCGGCCAACATTTGATTTATGTTCTGGCCTTCCTGCATATAACTCACGTCAACTCCTACCTTACTCTTTTACAACCTCTCTTCCATTTGACTCTAGTATATCATGAAAAGCAGCGGTGATAGTGGACAGCCCTGTCTTAGCCCACTTTTAATTTTAGCTGATTTTATGGTTTCTCCCTCCAGTGTTATCACCACCTCATTGTCTGAATATACATGTTGTAGAAACTCAACCTGATTTCTATCTGAACCATATTCCTTCAATTCGCCCTAAGCTTTTCCTGTTTCACATTGTCATATGCCTCCTTAATGTCTAAAAATGCTATCTATAGAGGCTTCCGACTCACCTGAGCTATCTCTATACACTGAGTTACAACGAATAGATTGTTTTCCAACCGTCTGTCTTTTCGGAAACCATTCAGCACCTCTGCCAACATCTCCTCACATTCTGCCCATTCTTCCATTCTCGTTTTCACCATCTGCATTGCTAGCCTGTATATAATTGATGTGGCCATAATTGGTTGCTAGGATTTAATGTCCTTGTTTCCCTTGCTGCCGCGGTGGCTCAGTGGTTATGGCGCTTGACTGCTGACCTGAAGGACGCAGGTTCGACCCTGGCCACAGCGGTCGAGTTTCGGTGGAGGCGAAATTCTAGAGGCTCGCGTACTGTGTCGTGTGTCTGCACTTCAAAGAACCCCAGGTGGTCGAAATTTCCGGAGCCCTTCACTTCAGCGTCCTTCAAAGCCTGATTCAATTTGGGAGGTTAAACCCCATCAACCAACCGTTTTAAGGCTAATAAGGTGGATTGTCGAGCTGCCATTTATTCCGCTGCCATTTATTCGTTCAACCGTTTTATATTTGTTTCATCCTGCTCTTCCAATCTTTTGGAACATCTCCTCTTAATACTTTTTCAGTGATCTGTCGTAATTTCAATTTGCTTTTTTGGCCTAGTACGGTAATTAATCTCATATGTATGCCGTTTGGTTCTATCGCTGTTCCGATTGGAACCTTGCCTTCTATTCTGTCCTATTCTGTCCTATTCCCTTGCTGTCATCTCCCTTGGGAATTCCAATTGGAACCAGTTGATTCTTGGACACTATGGAACCATTAGGATTAAGAACCAAGTGGAACCAGATGGGACCAATTGGACTAGAAACCTATTGGAAGCAGTTGGCTCAGTAGTGCCAAAAATTCAACTGGTTCCATTTGGCAAGCAGACCAATTGGTATGGAATTCCAAATGGTTCCAATCGGGTCCAAAAATCAACAGGTCTCAGTTTGCTTTTCTGCGAACAGTTCACTTTTAAATCCAATTAGTTCCCGTGGGAGCTGTCGTTATGGCATATTCAAAATGCAGCCAGAGGTGCTCCAATTGGCTCCTGTGTGAATCTGCCAGAACGCGCACCTGTGTTCATGAAGAAGTTAACATGCACTATTTAAAGTAATACAAAGACAGTAACAGTGTTATAAATTTTATTGAGAAGAATATAGTAAGATGGTACAGCTCACTCAATGGCCGTGTACTGAGACCTAAAAACAGAGAAATATTTACTAGCGAAAGTTTTCAGATATATTTCATTAATAAATTGGCTCTGAGATTTAAAGCAAAGCATTCTCAATCATTTGTGGCTTGTAAAACTATGACAAATATTGTGCCATCCTTGCATGCATGTATGCTATAAAAATGTAATGTAAAAGAAATGAGATGCAATATAAAAAGAGCTGTTTTCACACCTATACATACACCGATTCGATTTGCACAGGCATAATCGTTTTAGCACAGAAAGGGCAATCAGTATTTATAGGGACTGTACCAGAATAAACAACGAATAGATAATAGAAAACTACCAAAGGGCATGTGCCTAATGCATACAGCTTAACTCTGCAAAAACTCTCCATACTTACCGCTTGGCAGCCTTATCAACATCAGAGGTTGTTATGTAGCTCGCTTATGTAGCGGTCGGATGATATCATCGTTTTCCAGATGGGCTTCAGGGAAGCCCTGAGAGTGTAGGTGCTCTCTGTAACAATCTATGAACTGAAAACAATAAAAATGGGTTTGAAGACTCAATGCACACACCAATATCCACAAATGTTTAACTTGTCATACCAATCACTACTTTGATATTTTCATTTCAAAACAAGGTATGCCTACAGGTCTGGTCACTATGAATGCAAATATAATAACCTAACTACACTGTAAAACTGAAATGGTATGTGCAGAATATTTGTGACTTACAGCAGCACATTGGCTATGAAAGTGTGGGCGCGGCAGCGGCCACATCTATTTCGCTGGATGACGGGCACCGGTGGAGTGAGGCCTAGCCAGCTGAGGAGCGAAGCGCCTGAGCTGCTTGCCGACCTTGAGAGCTCTCCGGCGTTCGATGCTCGCGCTGCACTGAGCTAAGCGTTCCAAGCTCACGCTCATCAGCGCGGGACGTGCGGTGCCGCGATGGTGATCGCTACAGGGGCCCCTCCCTAAAGAGAACGGCGATGTTCGAACAAACAGAAAGAACGCGACTAGAAAGGACACACAAAATACAGTTATGTACAAGGCACGTGGCGTTCCTGGTGGATCCGGGAGAGCAAAAACGTCCGGGAAGTAGTCAGGGTCGAAGATCCATGTGGGGCAGCCGGCAGCACAGTCAGGTCTCAGGCAGGCGATCAAAACTGAAGTGTGGGAGGTGGAGAAGTTGCCACGGGGCAGTAGGGCCGAGGCCTGAGAAGCCTGATGTGAGAAAATGCAGAGGCGAACGGTACACTGCTCGCATAAAAAGCGCCATGCTTGGAGGGGGCACCGGAAAAACTACTACTTGACGGCGAAGGGTGAGGGTGGCAAATAAGGTTGGAAAACTCGATGTGTAGTCCAGTGTGAGAGGCCACGGTGAAATGGGCGATACTGAGCGGGACTGAGGAGTATGGGAGGATGGGAGACGCAGTCGAAGTGTCTGGACTTGCAACAGACTGGAGTGGGGCAAACTGCATGATTGTGGCCTCTGGAGGCGCGCTGGGTTCTAAGGTACGCGGATGAGTTGGCTTATATACTGACACATGAGAGGGTGACAAGCGAGACAGCACTAATGTGTCAAAGGTGTCCGAGGAGGGAGGGTGAGGGTGGACTCGGCGGCAAAGACACTTTGAGGGTAGTGTTTGCAGGGTACAGTGCAGCTTCATGGGCACAGAAATTCATAACGAGGTGCGGTCTTGACGGACTGGCAGTGCAGAACCAGCGTCTGCAGGGCGCACAGAACCTCGGGTGACAAGGTGCTGCGAGGGGTCAGGGCAGCCGGTGGTAAAGGGTCAGTGGTTGCCTGAGGTTCGTCGACGGATCGTGTGCTGGTGGCTGTTGGACCACTCGGGGCAGTCGAAGAAGTTCAGCTTTGGGAGTGGTGGAGGCAGAAAGCGCATAAGGGTCGACGGGGGCTTTGGAGGGCAGTATATTGCAATAACGGAGGACCGCCTCTCGCAGCTGGTCGTACGGGCGATCGCCTGATGCTGCACTGCGAAGCTGGTTCAGCCAGTCATGTGGCAGGGTCGTCTTTAAGAGACCATATCGTTTGCTCTGGGAGGACATGTTGATGAAGAAACGAGCCTTGACTTGTGCAAGCCAAGAGTGCAGTGCTCCGGACTAAAGGATGGAAGAACAACGTCCGTGTCTGCTGTAGTCGTCGGGGCTTGGGTATCGTAATTTGTAGTTGGTGTGCTTGAGTCAGTACTGGGAAGGCCTTGAGGCGACGAGCTTGGTGCTGTTGCTTCTGAGATTGTTTCAAAGAGACGGCGTCAGGGAACAGAAGGGAGGGGAACTCCTGCGTGGTGCCTTAAAAGCGGAGTACGGCACCTTTGAGAGCGCGGTGCCGGAGGTGGAAGAAGAGCAAGGCGAAGAAAAATGCCGGGCGGCAAGGCCTCACGGATGAGGACGGCCTGTGCTGTCGGTGGTATTAAGCCATCAAGGTAGAAGGTCACTTCTGCCTGGTAGAACCAGACGGCTGGATGGGATTTGTAGAACGGTGGAAGAACGACCATAGACTGGCGAGTTCCACCATTTGGATCCAGTGGCATGGTGTAGTCTTCATGGCGGAAGCTAGGAGCGGCGATTGGCAGAAAGTCTGGAACGGGTTGCGCCTTAGCCACTTGCAATGGCTTGGTGGCTCTCCGTGGTCACCAGAAATGCAGGCGTGGCGGCGGCCACATTTGTTTTGCTGGCTGACAGGCACCGGTGCGGTGAGGCCTAGCCAGCTGAGGAATGAAGCGTCCAAGCTGCTTGCCGACCTCGAGAGCTCTCTGGCATTCGATGCTCGCGCTCCCCTGAGCTATGCGTTCCAAGCTCGCGCTCGCCCTCGCGGCACGTGTAGTGCCGCGATGATGATTGCTACAAAAGAAATCGTAGAGGGCTCAGTATTATTCTGGGCAGTCTGAGGTTCTTTCACATGCATTGATATTCTCTAGCATAACGTTTCACCTGCATCAAAAGGCAGCTGCAACTACACTTTGGCAGAGGCTTTCAAAGAGGGAGAACGCAAAGTTTTGCAAAGTGCTTTTCGGTGTTGCCCCTCATACCTTCATTCATGTATGCGTCATCTTCCACTTTTTTAGCTGCCTTTATTTTTGCCATCTAATGATAGTGTAGTTTTTTAATACTCGTTCATTGTATAGTCACTATTAATTGAACTCTGGTATTTTTAGTTCTGGGCACCCACAAGACCTTTTATACACCCATGTTAGGCAGGAAGGACTGCAGGTTCGTGAGGCGCCTCAGCATTATTTTACAATTTGTTAGGGTTTCCTCAGTTTTAAAAGATTGAGAAGCTCTGTCCTTGGGTACAGGAGATCAGTACAGCCATGCGCCCCCACTGCTTGACGCTTCTTGACACTTTATGCATGCAGAGCACTGGTATAATCTGCACTACATGGCAGGGCATTGAAATCTTTTTCAGTGAAAACCAGACCAAACAGTAGGAAGATATACACCCTGTTTAACAACTTAATGCTGCAATCCTGTGTTCTCACTTCAAAATGTTAGTACCTGTTATTATCTGTTAAATCGCTGTTGAGTTGACGTCTGCACCTTCCAGTACGGCCACCTTCATGGGGTAAGAAGTTTCTTTCTTTGGCGGCCAGGATGACGGGGGCAATGTTTCCCTGAGAACATATTGCAATATTTAAAATTCATGCATGACAAAACCACGTAGTATATACTGTATTTACACGATTGTAAGTCGACCCTTTTTTGAAATTTAAAATTCCGAAGTGGGGGGCTCGACTTACAATCGAAACGAAACCTTGAATTGCCAATAAAAGCAAGGAAAACAATCTATCAGTGACGCTACTGCGATGTTAGAAGTTTTTGTTTGCTCTACGGCTCCAAGCGTAGCATTCAGGTATTCCGCAGGCTTTCTGGCTAGGATTTTTCATTTTTTATTTTTACTGCGCATACTGTTACCCACCGCGATATTCAGTGCTACGGACCAGGATACCCGGGTTAGAACACGACCGTGGCGGCAGCATTTCGATGGAAGCGAAACGCAAAGGCGCCTGTGTGCTGTGCGATGTCAGTACAGCAGGTTAAAGATCCCCAGGTGGTCGAAATTATTCGGGAGCCCTTCACTACGGCACCTCGTTCTTGCTTTCTTCTTTCACTCCCTTCTTTATCTCTTCCCTTACAACTGGGTTTCCGCCGATATTTGAGACAAATACTGCGCCACTTCCTCTCCCCCAAAACCAATTTCATTTCCCTCGCGGGAAGGGCCGCTGTCCCGCTGTTCCAATCGCGGAGTGTGCGCCAGCGCCCGGGAGTGCCGCTAGCGGATGGAAGAGCCGCTATTTCAGTTGTTTGCGCAATTCGTAACAGCGGCGCTTCTGGGGAATGCCGATGTTTGCTGGAAGAGCCGGCGCCCCGACACCGATCACTCTTTGTTTGGTGGTGCTTGGAGTTGGTGCTTTTGACTTGACTGCTGGCCGCGTGCTTCGCAATGAGCTCTCCATGTTCGAAAAGCAGTCGGCGCTCATTCACTGTAGCGTTCAAGAGGGAGACCATCATTTACGCCGAAGAAACCAACAACTGCGCGGCAGTCCGCATGTTGGACGCTTCTGAACGGTTGGTGTAGGAGTGGCGAAAGCAGCGAGACAAAATTTTCGATTGCGACTCCAAGCGAAGAGGTTTCCGCGGGCCGAAGTCGGGACGCTTTCTGGAGCTGGAGGTCAAACTTGCAGCGTATGTCACCGAAATATGTGATCGGTTCCTTCCAGTGACATGCGAAATGATCACGCAACAAGCCCGGGTCTTTGCTGCGGAAGCTGGAATACTCCGAACAGACTTCAAAGCCAGCAGGGCTTGGGCTTCGAACTTTATGAAGAGGGCTGTTTTCTCTCTTCGTCGGCGTAATAGTGTATGCCAGAAGCTGCTTTCTGCTTACTACGAGAAAGTTCTCGCCTTCGATAGGCAGTAACTCAAGCTCCGCGACTCGCGGTGATACCTGCTCGGCCAAATCGGCAATGCGGACCAGACTCCCGTCTACTTCGACATGACGAGCAACACAACAGTGAGCATGAGGGGAGCTCGCGAGGTTAAGCTTCTCACGACAGGAAACGAGAAACTTCGGTTCACTGTTATGCTATCATGCTTGGCAGATGGCACAAAGCTCCGACCATACAACATCTTCAAAAGAAAAACTATGCCAAAGGAAATGTTCCCGAAAGGTGTGATTGTGCGAGTAAACGAAAAAGGCTTTATGACGGACGACTTAGTTATTGATTGGTACCGTCGGGTGTGGCTTTTGAGGCCAGGGGCATCCCTCAAAAATCGCAATCCGAACCTCCTCGTGCTGGACTCATTTCGCGGCCACCTTACAGCGAAATTGAAGGCAAAGATCCAAAAAGAAAATACCGGTACAGATATGCTGGTGATTCCCGGCGGTCTGACAGGGCAGCTGCAGCCGCTAGACGTTAGCATTAACAAGCCTTTCAAGGACTTGCTCCGGCGTGAGTACAACGAGTGGCTGGCGGCAGAAGGGCGAGAACTTACGCCAACGGGGCGCATCAAGAGAGCCTCCCTGGCGGCTGTGTGCGGGTGAGTGATTTCCGCTTGGGCGGCCGTTCCACGCGATGTCGTAATGCGGTCATTTAGGAAGTGCGGGCTTTCCATGGAGGACGATGGGCTGTGGGATCGCAGCGGCGACGACGACGACTGCAGTACCACTGAAGATGACTCAAGCGAGGATGAATAGCCCATCTATGCAATAAATTTTCGTTTTTGAACCGCTCCACCGGTTTTTCTTTCGGACATGCGATTAGGGAGGTCGACTTACATTCGCGTCAACTTTGTTTTTCGGACATGCGATTTGGGGGGTCGACTTACATTCGAGTCAACTTCATCATCATCATCATCATCATCAGCCCTACTACACCCACTGCAGGGCAAAGGCCTCTCCCATGTCTCTCCAATTAACCCTATCCTTTGCCAGCTGCATCCACCCTTTGCCTGCAAACTTCTTAATCTCATCCGCCCATCTAACCTTCTGCCGCCCCCTGCTACGCTTATTTTCTCTTGGAACCCACTCCGTTACCCTTAAAGACCAGCGGTTATCTTGCCTTCGCATTACATGCCCTGCCCAAGCCCATTTCTTTCTCTTGATTTCGACTAGGATGTCATTAACCCGTGTTTGTTCCCTCACCCACTCTGCCCGCTTCCGATCTCTTAACGTTACACCTATCATTTTTCTTTCCATGGCTCGCTGCGTTGTCCTTAACTTAAGCTGAACTCTTTTCGTTAGCCTCCACGTTTCTGCCCCGTAGGTGAGTACCGGTAAGATTATGCTGTTGTACACTTTCCTCTTGAGGGAAATTGGTAAACTGCCACTCATGATCTGCGAGAATTTGCCATATGCGCTCCACCCCATTCTTATCCTTCTAGTTATCTCCCTCTCATGATCCGGATCAGCTGTCACTACCTGCCCTAAGTAGACGTATTCCGGCACCATTTCTAGGCTCTCGCTGCCAATTGTGAACTGTTGTTCCCTTGCTAGGCTGTTGAACATTACCTTGGTTTTCTGCATGTTAATTTTTAGACCCATCGATCTACTCTGCCTGTCTAACTCGTTGATCATGATTTGCAGTTCACCTCCTGAGTGACTCAGCAAGGCAATGTCATCAGCAAATCTCAGATTATTTAGGTATTCTCCATTTATTCTTATTCCCAACTCTTCCCAATTCAGGCCTCGAAATACCTCCTGCAAACATGCGGTGAACAGCATTGGCGAGATCGTGTCTCCTTGCCTGACGCCCTTCCTTATTGGAATTTTATTGCTGACTTTATGGAGGACTATAGTAGCTGTGCAGTTGCTATATATATCTTCCAGTATTTTGACATAAGGCTCTTCTACCCCCTGATTACGCAATGACTGTATGACTGCTGAGGTTTCCACTGAGTCGAATGCTTTCTCGTAATCAATGAAAGCTATATATAGAGGTTGGTTATATTCTGCGCATTTCTCTATCACCTGATTGATAGTGTGAATATGATCTATTGTAGAATATCCTTTACGAAAGCCTGCCTGATCATTTGGTTGATTAAAGTCTAACGTTGCCCTGACTCTATTAGCGATCACCTTAGTAAATACTTTGTAGGCAACGGATAGTAAGCTGATCGGCCTGTAATTTTTCAAGTCCTTGGCGTCTCTCTTCTTATGAATTAAGATAATGTTTGCATTCTTCCAAGCTTCTGGTACAGTCGAGGTCATAAGGCATTGCGTATACAGGGTGGCTAGTTTCTCTAGCACGATGTCCCCTCCATCCTTCAACAGATCTGCTGTTACCTGATCCTCCCCAGCTGCTTTTCCCCTTTTCATTGCTTCTAAGGCTTTCTTTACTTCATCTTTCGTAACTGGCGGGATGACGTATTGCTCTGCACTGCTGTCTTTCTCATTAGCGCTCTGATTACATTGGCTACTGTACAGGTCTGTGTAGAACTCTTCGGCTACGTTAACTATCTTATCCATATTGCTAATGACATTGCCCTGCTTGTCTCTTAATGCATACATCTGGTTTTTACCTATGCCTAGTTTCCTCTTCACTGTTTTTAGGCTACCTCCGTTCTTTATAGCATGCTCGATTCTCTCCATATTAAACTTCCTTATGTCGGCTACCTTGCGCTTATTTATTAACTTTGATAGCTCCGTTAGTTCTATTCTATCGGTAGTGTTAGATGCCTTCATGTTTTGGCGCTTCTTAATCAGATCTTTCGTCACCTGAGATAGCTTCCCGGTATCTTTTCGAACTGCCCTACCGCCTACTTCTACTGCGCACTCCGTAATTATTGATGTCAGGTTATCGTGCATTGAATGAACATCAAGATCATCTTCATCAGTTAAAGCCGAGTATCTGTTTTGCAGCGCTATCCTAAACTCCTGTGCTTTCCCTCTTACGGCTAACTCGTTAATGGTCTTCTTCTTCGCTAGCTTCTTCCGTTCCCTCTTCAAGTCTAAGCTGATTCTAGACCTTACCATTCTATGGTCGCTGCAACGCACCCTTCCGAGGACGGCCACATCCTTAATGATGCCAGGTTTAGTGCATAGTATGAAGTCGATTTCATTTTTAATCTCACCATTGGGGCTCTTCCAGGTCCACTTCCTGTTTTCTCGTTTGCGGAAGAAGGTATTCATGATCCGTAAATTATTTCTATCCGCGAATTCGACTAATAACTCTCCCCTGCTATTTCTAGAGCCTATCCCATAGTCACCTACCGCGTGGTCGTCAGCCTGCTTCTTGCCCACCTTCGCATTGAAGTCACCCATCAGTACAGTGTACTGCGATTTTACTTTATTCATTGCTGATTCTACGTCCTCATAGAAGCTTTCTACGGCCTGGTCATCATGGCTGGATGTGGGTGCGTAGGCCTGCACCACTTTCAGCTTGTACCTCCTATTCAGCCTAATTACTATAGCTGCTACCCTCTCGTTAATACTGTAGAACTCCTCTACGTTGCCAGCTATATCCTTATTAATGAGGAAACCCACACCTAGTTCTCGTCTATCCTCTAACCCGCGATAGCACAGTATGTGTCCGTCCTTTAGTACTGTATACGCCTCACCTGTCCTCATAACTTCGCTAAGCCCTATCACATCCCATTTAATTCCCGCTAGTTCCTCGAACAGCAGTGCTAGGCTAGCCTCACTAGCTAAAGTTCTAGCGTTAAACGTTGCCAGGTTCAGATTCCAATGGCGGCCTGTCCGGAGCCAGAGATTCTTAGCACCCTCCGCTGCGTCACAGGTCTGACCGCCGCCGTGGTCAGTTGCTCTGCAGCCGCTGGGGACTGAGGGCCGAGGGTTAATTGGTTTGATCATAGAAGGTTGTGGCCAAGTACTACACCAGGGTGGCCAAATCCTGTTCTGGTGAGAGAGTGCGTTGTCGGTTCTGGCCACCGAGATAAGGCCGCACTCCAGGCCTGGTTATGCAATTCCATCGACACGCGTTTTTTTTTTTTAACCCGGTGGAGAATTGCGCGGCACCAGGATTTGAACCCCGGTCCTCCTGCACGCGAGGCGGATGTTCTACCTCTACGCCATCGAAGGTCTCGAGTCAACTTACAATCGTGTAAATACGGTAAATAATCAACGCAAAGTAGCTTGATACTTTCAAGACACTTGGGCAGTAGGACTGCAGTGTCCGTGACTGCCACAAGAAGGTTTTTCACAAAAAAAAGAATCTTTGTGCTGCCTTCTCTGCTTCTCTATGTTTTGCGCTTTATGCATAGGCCATTTCCAAGGTCAATCTGAAGAAAACGAAAAAGTAAAAAAAAAGACTGCATCATGCATACACAGAAGCAAGATGGGGAAAGAACACAAAATTTGTAGATTCTCGGCACGAAGAGGCTTCAGCTGAAGGCTGCTGCCATTTAGAGTCAGTGCTGTCATCGTCACTTTGGCGTTTTAGAAATTACATCATTGAGGCTATCGTGTTTTTCCCCAAGTGCCTTTTAACATCGCCAGTACTAATGCTGAACTAGCATTTATGAAATTGGGTGCAGTCAGAACAAGCATGCTTACACAATCGAGCCAGCAAAGGCAGAGTTTACTACCATAACATCGAATAACATGCACAAAGGAGGAAAGATGCTCTTTGCATTTATTCCCCTTTTTGTACACTGAATTCTTTTTGCTGATAATCAGAGCTTTAAGCATATTTCCCGTAAACTAGGTAAAACACGCGAATTTACCGCAAAGAAGCAAACACTGGAAAGTACACGGCCTCGTTATAGAACAACCCATATGAAAATCTCAATACCGGGATGATGCTGTTGTCATTTGAGGATGCATGCCCATAACTTGGCAATTGTATACTTAACCAGCTACATGGCAGTTTCACCTGTTCCCCCTCTTGATACTAACCTGCTGGCTCATGAAACATGATATCCAGATTAAAAGACCAGCCCACTGCATGTTATCAGCATGCCATAATGAAATATTGCTGCATTCCAACAAAGCCTACCAACACCCATCTTCCATACAAATGAAAACTGCAACATTGATCTGTGCACCAATACAGTTTTTGTGTATTACCAATAGCATTTCAACCCCCGCAGGGGGGCGCCTGCAGCTTGCAGGCGTCGGTGAGTGGCGACACCGCGGGTTCCAGAGCATCCGCAGGGACATCCCCGCAAGGGGATGATGGTGAACAGTGCATCACCACGGACCCAAGCGCCTGCGCCTAGCTGTGCGTGGCATCGCCGTGTCCGGGGAAAAGGGGATCCTGTTGGTTGAGCCGATGCCGAGCGTTTGGACCTTTAAGGCCCCTCGGCGGAGGCAACACACCACTTTGGCCCCAGCTTCCTGTAGACGGCACCTCCGGCCTGACCCGACCGGGGGAATCGGCAGTCGCCTTTTCCTATCCTCCCCTCCATCTTTCACGTTCCTATGTCTTTCTCACAACTCTCCTATCTCCTACTCGCTTCTTGGTTTTTCCTTTTTTCCTGGCGGTGAGGGTTAACCTTGTGTGACCAACTACCCTGAGTTGCGTCATATTTGGTTATAATTGAGGTGTACAGCTGGCGCGGGCAGGACTTGCTATCAAGTTCCTGTCCCGTCCCCTTGTTGGACTCCGTGGTGGGTGGCTGGCACCATGACCGAAAAATTAAATTTTTTTATGGCTCCTCAACTATCAAAACCTGATCGGTCTCAGAAGAGGGCGGAATGAGGCAGACAACTTCTTTTAAAAAAGAAAAGTAACCTTTCCCAAATATCATGTGATCCACAGTGAAGTACCAAATAAACAGGCAAGAATAATATCCCCGTTCCTGGTGTCAAAGTGCTTGACAGAAACCTTAGGCATTGGCTACAAGCACTCAGAAATGGCCAGCGGCGATCTATTGCTCGAACTGTGCGACAATGTCCAACACTCTAAGCTCTCCAACCTAAAGTCCATATGAGAACTCCCTGTCTCCGTGACTTCTCATCGTTCACTTAACACTGTACGTGGCGTAATATCGGAAAATGATTTTGTTCACAAAACTGAAAAAGAAATGCTCGAAGGGCTCACCGACCAAAACGTCATAGATGTCCACCGAATATAATCCGGAAGGACAATAAGGAAATAGACAGAAAGCACTTGATCCTCACGTTCAATACCAGCACAATGCCCGACACAATCAACGTGGGATATTTGAAAGTCAATGTAAGACCATACATACCCAACCCTCGCAGATGTTTCAACTGTCATAAGTTCGGCCACTGCTTCCACAGCTGCCGCGGTCGCAAAACTTGCGCAAAATGTGCCTCGAATGATCACCAGTCTGATGTATGTGACGCAGCCCTGCGCTGTGCAAACTGTGAAGGAGAACATGCTGCATATTCAAGGGCGTGTCCGTCCTGGAAGAAAGAAAAAGAGATAATCACCATAAAGACAAAAGAAAACATTTCATTTAAAGAAGCGAGAAGGCGTTTTGTGCTTACAAACACATTCTCCTTCACAGCAAAACAAAACTTCGCTGATGTGGTGCGCAGGGGCGTAGCACTACACAGCACTCCGGCACCTGACAAGGCTGCTCCCACCGAGCCTATGGCAGGTCCATCCACGCCGCAGGCAGGGTCAGCGAAAGCTGCCCTGTCATTGCCAAAGCAGGGACCGCCGGTCGATGGGTCGGTATCCCGCAGGACCTCCCCCCGTCGGGAGAAACCTGAAACTAACACAACTGCGGCTGCGCGGTTCTCCAGCACCTCTGTTGAGGTGATGGATGCAAAACCCACTCCGCCTCCATTACAGCAGCGGAACAGCTCACTTGAGCGAAAAAAAGGACAGGCCCCTCATAGCAGGCCCACCACATAAGTAAATCCCCTTTCATTTGCTCTCAAAAACAGAAACATGGCTTTTTTTAATTCAATTGAATTGGAGAGGACTTATGCTGAATTACAGTGACATAACACATATCTTAGGGTCAATGTTACGCATAGTTTTATGTCTTCAGGAGACCAATCTTGGTCCACAACATGTGCATATCCTGAAACATATAACTTTTAGACGCGATCGCGAGCAGGCAAATCGAC